>NC_090295.1:36458000-36796000 GCF_037392515.1 Haliotis asinina
CATCTCTTCAGTATAATCCTCCTCTCACGAAGCGAGCTCATGCAAAAGTGGCGCTTTTTATAGTCGCTTTAAGAGGAAATCTCCTGTAGCCACGGGTACAGACGTGGAACCGATGACAGCTAAAGCCTCCAAAAGTCCTCTGATAATAGGTATACCAAGCGGACTCACTTGGTCCAAATGAAACACAAGTGTAGAGCAAGATGTATTGACAATGTATTTCACCAAGCGCCAAAATGTGACCCAATACCTTATCGATGTAGACTTCCTTCTAACATGTTTCAAAAGGATATCACACGACGAAGGAAATACCGATTGTCTAAAAAACTTGTAATAGCTTTCGAGGTGTTTCATTCACATTAAGGTATATTAGGTCATATATCCTGGGTGGGTCAGATTATGATATCTTTACAGAATTCGTCCTTGTGATTGTGATACGACTGATGAGCACCGGAGCTGGTGTGTTTTGGGTCTATACCACAGGTCCCCGTGTCACTGCGACGATTAAAGACTTTTCTTTAAAATAAAAAAAAAATTGAGATGACCCCCGACTTGAAACGCTTCACAATACAATATATCTGGATATGTAGATACTGCGAAGCGTTTGAAGTCGGGGGTCATCTCAATTTTTAATTTAAAAAAAATCTTTTATCCTCGCAGTGACACGAGGCCTGTGGTCCATTCATCCTCAAGCTATGAATCCATTAGGCCGCTTATCCACCCATAAGCCATCTATTGATCCGTACCTCCGTCATAAGGGATAAATATTTCAATGGAAAAACTATTAAGGGTCTTTTTAGTAATGATAATTATAAACTTGTTGAATTTTTAAGAGAAAAAACAACTGATGGCTAAACTTTGATTTATATGTTTTGTAGGTAAATGCATTTTGGTATTTATGAATTACATTAGAAACAGAATCCTTCAGTAGCTTTACCCTCGAAGGGGGTTAATGTAGCGTAAAGTACCCTCTGAGAGGGTACGAAGCCTACCACGTTTTTAATCGCAGTGCTTCCAGCTAGGGTCCATGCAGGTAGCAAAGGTGATTGTAAGTCCATATGGACACGAGAATGGTGATCTACCTTTAGTTGCTGGCGATTACATGGTTACATTCTATTGTCCAAAATAGTTGTCTGTATTTTAAGACATATGCTTGCTAGGTTTAACCCTTTTTGTGATAAGCTTGGTTATTTTACTGCCCTTCGTTGAGAGGGCTCATAAATTATGTGTATTTATCATGACTAAAGAACTTGTTTTAGTTGCGATATGACTGAAATATTGCCGATGTGACTTTAAATGTTAACTCACTCACTCATCCGTACCTACTCATCAGTACCTATATTGATCCACCATCAGTTGTTGTCGACCGTATAACCCATTCCCACATTGTATTGTTGCAAATTGAAATAGTGTTCTATGGTTACATGTTAGTTGTAAGTGTAGATCTGTGATCGACTAGTTATAGATTACTACTGTCCTTTTCAGGCAAGTATGTATACTGAATTTGTTTTCAGGCATTTATAAATTTACAAATTTACCACTTTCACAGTTACGATACTCACCCTACTCAGACACCGACCCAACCATCGAACCATCGATATTTCACATCCACAAACCGACTAATTCACCAGCTCAAACATTCATACACCTTTCCATTCATTCACCCACTTTCATTTATCCATCCTCTACGCAATGTACTAACCCTAACGCCAATTCAACCATCGATTCTTCCCCCAAAGAAACTATTCATCCATGCAGAGAATTATTTCAGAAACAGTCAGGTCCATCCATCCTAATTTCCACCTAAAAACCCCCACCTCTGTCATCCCACACCGGGATCCATCCATTTACCCAAAACATTCACGACATCCAGACAGTGGCTTCGCTGACCCTTGTGTGGATAGGTATATGTGTTCTTCGAAGCCAGTGTTCCCGCATGTGGTATTGCTGGAATGTTACAACAAGCGGCATACAGCCACACTGCATTCCCATTAAAAAAGGATATATCAACACATCACTATTCAACCTTGTAGTCTTCTTTTATGTTTTGCGTTTTACCCAATCATTTGTTCGCGTAACACAGACACCATGGCTTCAAGGGAAGGTAAAGGTTTGATGCTATCACTTCAATATCTGGAATGACCAACTTTTGCCTCAAGTGAGACACTTCGTTCTTCTGAAGCAGCAATGCTGGGATGCCTTATCTATTTCCATAGTGATGTGAAACCCTACTTTTATTTAATCAGGAAAAAACCAAACTACGGCATATCCGTCGTAACTCAGAACAGTTACAACAGATAAGAAGAATGCACCTATCTGTAAACGAGAGATGCCACACATTTAAAAGAGTATTTGATATAACGTCTTGTATTTCACATTGCCTCAAACTCTGTATGGACAGTGCTTTCATATCATTTTCGTCTGTTCTAATCAGTCACAATTCCCCGCTCCGTAATCTAATTTCTTCTATTCAGTGTGTTTTTCGTAACACGCAACCCAAACGCTTTAATATAAGCAATCCGCTATATATGAGTCCAGCACGCACCCTGAAGTACATGGTTTTCGAAGTAAAAAGAAACAATCTGCTCTGCGCAAATGATAATTTCACATCAACAAGTTGTCCATGGTTAGAATAGCCTTGATGCAAAACCAAATTGACGTCTTCCCTGGAGAGGCTCTATCCTATTGGCTATCATTACTGCCAGATATCCTTAGTTGTCAATATCCTTTCAAGCTACGCATCTTTGCATGCTTCGAAAGAACATGTGTTACATAGTGTCTGAAGATAGAGATGTGTTGGTGAGGTCTCCTGGCCCGAGTAATCCTGTGCGCTCGTTAACTGTAGATTGGGTGATCAGGAGAATCTGGATCGTCTTTCCAGCCGCCAGGATATGCATTGATTACTGTTCTTTGTACTCATCTAAGCACAGGACGTATAGACATGCTTCGGTAATGTTATGGGATACACATTGACACCGAATTTGAATTGACATATGAATAAAATATGAATTATCAGATACAGAGAGCAAAAACAAAATGTTCTCGAGCAGCAGCTAACACTGGCATAACAATCGTAGTTTATGGAACATACCTTTTCACAGCAATATTTCGCAGAACGAAAGGAGATCGATTCAAAATCTTACAACGAATTCAAATTGAGATCTACACATATGTATCCTCGATTATCTGTGCAACTTATTGCTTATATTTGCAACCAATTTGACAAAGAGAGTCAAAGTTTCGTGACTGACTGGATGTTTGGATAAGTACAGGTTCTTAAGAAATTGCGACCAAGATCGGCTTATGTAGAAACTGATCACAAGAGACTGAAACGAACCTACTGAACATTGGGAATACATATTTAACTACCTTGACAATCCATAAAAATGCAAATACACTTTTGATATTCAATGAATGGATGGTGTGGAAGATTAGGAAGATGGCAGCAATTTATCGGACAATAATATTTCATGTTGCATAGGTGTCACTGTGTACCAGAAACTTGAAAATAAGACGTTGAAAACTACTTGACGATAAACTGACCACTCGTAAACACTATATATCGCGTAAGTAAAATCTGAAAAACTGTGAACATAAAACATGGGACCTTTGTGAACTGAAAAGGCATTGATCAATGACGGAGTCTGAAACGTCTTAGCAGGATGGTGAAATCTAGGGCACCTCCTTTAACTTGCGCAGTAATCACGCTGCTTCGCCAGTTCATGGGCAAAACAATACCCTTCGTGTAGATCCAAGGAAGATTTTACTGAAGAAAAATGATTACAATTCGCGTGCTTACAGTTACACGTTTAGTTTCCAAACGATTCACCGGACGATTTATCGAAACACATTTATCTTGACATGTATTGATTTTAATGAAGCAAAACCAACATAAGGCACTGATAAAAACGTTTCTGTAAAATTCATGTTTTTTTTCAACAAATGTCAATATGGAGTTATATCGGGAGCTTTTCGTCTCCTTGTGCTTTTATATAGCAACTGCAAGATCTGATGAGGAATGTTAAAATGGTCCTTACTTTGGCAACTGTCCAAACTGATCTGAAAAGCTTTCCAATTTGATGTTTTTGATCATTCTTGGTATTAGGTACCTACGTGTATGACAAACCTGTGCTGAGACTATTAATGAGCATGGGGGGTCAGGGCAATGACAGTGTCCGGGGGACGATGTCGATGTCACGTGTGGGGTGGTGGGGTGAGGAGGAGAACCCGATTATAAGCGAGTGGATTAAGGGCTCCATGTATGTGTTTGTGTGTTTGTTATTGTTGAGTGTGTGTTCGTTGAGTCCAGAGGCAGTCACACAGACAGGTAGGCAGCGTCAAATATGTTACAAGAGCGAGTTTCATTTTACGCTGCTTTCAGCAACATTCCAACAATATCACGGCGGGGGACACTCGAATAGTTTTAACAGCATCGATATACAAAATTTGTTGTTTGTATTGATATCGAACCTAAGAGCAGAAGAAGTGTTTTGGGCGACATTGGAATGTAAAAAACGCCAAGCAATATCAAGTGATCCATAGATTCCAAAATCCAGTTTGATGATTTCGAATTACGACTTCTCTGTATAAGCTCAGGGATTCCGATCTTTACATGTTTAATGTCTCGTACCATGCATTTAATAGATGACTAAAAATCCCAAACAGAATCCTGGACAGGTGGTCAAGTTGTAACTCTTTCACACGTAACAAATTGCAGAAAACCTGAGTATTGTTATCCGAAGTGAAGAAAAACAGACTGTGACAGAAAATATGAAATGATCCAGTACACTTTCAGTACACAGCGTAGTATGTAATATCAGTAGGTATTTTCTTCAGTAGGCAAACTAGTAAAACACTATCGACTTTCTGTTTTATCTGACACGCCAAGATGACTCTGAAATACTGAAAGGTTAAATCCACTCTCATTTTACTGTATGAGTGAGCGACAGGAGGAAACACTTGAAACCACAAATCCCACCACCAAGTCATGTGAAGATGACGCATTTGAGCCCCTGAACACGTGATCTGGCATCTACATATACTCTTCAAGAAAGAGTATGGGAACCTGAAATTTCAATTTGGATAGGAAGTGTAAACGTTGAGAAACGTTCCAAGGACAGCCGTCTTATGAACGCACCACCATGTCCCTCTATTACCACCCCTAAACACAACGCATGATCTGCACGTGCACAACGCAGTAGCCCCATACACGTGTGTAGGGTCTCATTCTTGATTTTTACGGTTTTTCAAGAAGGTAGAGAAATCACCTGGAACATTCATTTTGACACTCATCTTGCATCATACATTTTTTTGTTAGTGTTTGTTTCTAGTCGTTTGTTTGAACATGGAAATCGTAGACATGCAAATTACATGCCCTACACCAATCATCTTTCAAAAGCGACTACATTCCAAATAGCTACGGCTGTAAGGTAGTGCAAATGGTGGTGCACTCTCAAAACATTCAATATCATGATATCAACATTGACTGACTGCGATAAATCTCCTAAATATTCTTAATTGTAAATAAAACACTGACGTTTCCCTACTTTTTGAAGAGTATATGCAACTATAAGTGGGATCTTAGTTGATCTTCACGAACGTATGAACTGTGCCCATTGTGGGGAATGGAACACGGGGCTTTTGCTGACGAGCACCCACTCAGCACACCTGTCGTTAATATCCAAGTGGCATTAACTCACACAGGTATAAACTGTATAATACTAATTGGCGGAAGTCCTTGGTAGACTCCAACTGAGTCAGTGTCGGCTTCCACCGCCGACAGCCACCAAATTGGCGCATGATTGTATTATATCCATGTAATGGGCAGTCATTGGTGATGGTGACACTGAGACATTGATCTTGTCTGAGTCTCAGAAAAAATATGTCCGGCAGGGTGCTATCAAGGTGATATACCATCGCATCAAAGAGTGAGTGAGTTTAATTTTACGCAGCAATATTCCAGCTCATAATCGAGTCTGTAAATAATCGAGTCTGGACCAGACACTCTTGTGATCAACAACATGAGCATCCATATGCACAAATTGGGAACCGATGACATGTCCCATTCAAGTCAGCGAACCTGACCATCCGATCCCGTTAGTCGCCTCTAACGACAAGCATAGTCGCCTTTCACAGCAAGCATGGGTTGCTGAAGGCCTATTCTACCGGACCTTCACGGGTCTGCGCATCAAAGGGCATGAGTCGATGTACACATCTATTGTTTCTTTTCCAGAATATATGTGTCAACGCGTCAACCATTCAACTGACAAGGCGCTAGGCCAGCATGGAATCTGGTTTAGTTTAGATTCCATATACTAACATAGTTTTCTAGAAACAAAACTGAACGGACCTAGACAGTTTCACAAAAGGTTTTTTCATAATTATTAAAAAAATTGTTAGCCTTTCATTGAAGTCTCGGGGCAGTTCCCGACACAAGAAACCAGCACGTAATTTGTTTACAGAAACTTTGAATGTCCTGAATAAAACTCGTTGACATTGAAAGAATCCAAATCAAATTTTCCCCGTTGAACGTGCTGCTCTTTGGCATGCTAAGTCATGTTCAAAACTTGCATTCAGGTTCAAGATTCTAAATCAGTTATACAAGAAAGACAACGATCTCGTATGAAAGAGAGCAAGAGCCGATAAAACCAAATACTGAAGGAAAGCAGAGCGGGGTTTTTGTAAATATCTGAAACACGATTGGGTATCTCCACTATAATCCTCCACTCAAAAGCAGATTCAAGGCGAAATTGGCACTCTTCATAGTCGTGTAAAGGGAAAATCTCCTGCAGCCACGAGCAGCAGACATGGAGTCGATGACAATGAAAGGTTCCAGAAGTCCCAGTCTGCTGATTTGTGAACTTTAAGGGCTCACTTGGTCCAATTAATACATGTGTCCAGAGCAGAATCTATGAACAGGTTATTCCGCTGGGGTCATAACGGACCTAAAGTGTTATTGATGTGGACTTCTTTCCTTCAATCTTTCATGTTGCGGCACCTGAAGGACGAGCAATGGTGTGATCCAGGTTCAGACTTATAACGACCCTGAAACACATTCGTTCTGAATGATCTATCCAGCTGTCTCTCCTGGGGTTGATAAAAGTTTGCCTTCAGTTCAATCTACATTCATGCAACAAAACAAATATCATTACACCAGTTCAGTCACCTGTCTAACCAACCTTGCTCCGGGGCACTTATGCAGCCAATCCAAAATCTACCCATCCATCCATACAGACCCTTATCCATGAATTCATCCGTCCATGAATTCATTCGTTTTCATGAGTAATTGTGCTGCAGATGTTGAGAGTTGAGTTTGGGTCTGTTCATCCATTTAGAGACATGTCCATCCAGCCATCTATCCATCCATCCATTTAACTACTAACCCATCCATTCTTCCTTCTGGACACGGCACCCATGGGGAGCCACCTCCTCGTGTTGGGTGCTCGCCAAACCCACGTTGTGGACCCGTGGGCATATTTGGTCCACCAACCCGTTTGCCGTGGGTTGCGGCCCTGTGTCGGTGGAGGAGAGGATCCTGGTGGTTGAGAGCATAGGAGCAGGACCAGTATTCCTATTGCTCAACACACCACTTTGGCAGTGAGTGCAACTAGACGGATGGTAGATTGGGCCCGGTTCTACCAGTCGGCTGGTCATGCCAAGCACTGTGCATAGTGGGTATCATTGCACATATTCGATATGTTATTTGGTCTTGGCTTTTAGAAACTCCAAATAGTTCAAGATATTATATTGCCTAGAGTCCTATGCCAGCAGGTGGTGGCTCATGGGCCAATCTAGTAATGTTGACCGCTGAATTCTATATGTTTTTAAGTTCTTGTTATGCGGTTATGGGTAAAACCCGCCTGACAATACCCTTAATAAACGAATATAGCTATTCATGTCATATTTGCTGGAGTATAGCATCCCTGTATCCCTGGTGTCTGCATTCTGGAGACCCCGGTGCAATTAGATGCCGTCCTTGTTGAAAATCCATGGTGGGTGGGAAGCAAGGTTGTCGAATCTCTTTGATATAATCATGGCTCTCAATCATTCTGGTTCTACCCGAAATGAGAAAAGAGACGTTTGGACGTTCAGATATTGTCGTCTGATGATGATGTTTGTCTTACAAGAAATTCTAACTTTTGGGCACGATTTATTGTTGTTGAATCTATGAATGGTCTTCCTTTAAAAATCACCCCGTTTGCTATTTCCAAAGCAATCGATGGTATTTGTGGTGAGGTGATGAATGTTTCACATCTCCGAGGCGGCTCCCTTTTAATTGAGTGTGCGCGGAGACAACAAGCTATTAACCATTTGAAATCTTCCAAATTTGCAAACACTGAAGTTGCAGTCTCTGAGCACAGAACTCTAAATTCTAGTCGAGGGATCATCCGCGACAGAGGCCGTTGTCTAGCGGAAATGACGGAGGAAGAAATCTTGAAAGAACTTTCTGGACAGCATGTCACCTCAGTGAAACGCTTCATGAGAAGAGATGGTGATGCTTCTATTCCAACAAATACCTATTTGTTCACATTTTCACTGACTGATATACCTAAATCCATCAAAGCTGGCTATTTCAACATCGGAGTGGATGTGTATGCACCCAATCCGCTCCGGTGTTACAACTGTCAGAACTTTGGACATGGTTCTAAATTCTGCAATCGTCCTTCTGCGTGCTCTCGATGAGGAGGTACTTATGAAAACACTTTTTGTATTGCTGCATTTAACTGTGTAAATTGTAAGGGTGAACATGACGCTTGTCCTTCGTGGATACATGAAAAAGATGTCTTGACAGTAAAAAAAAGGCTGTTTGGAGCCGTTCGCCTCCATCACCACAAACTTATGCTGCAGTTGTCTCCCGCACATCTTCTACTAGATCCGTAGAATGTCAAACTGACTTGACATGGACAAAGTCGGAACACCCTCAGCCTGTTTCTAAATCATCAAACAGTCAGATAACGTCTACAGATAGTAAACAACATGACATCCCTCCAGCATCTCAGTGTGTCCCAACTCCCGAAACAGCAGCTAAAGTAAAATCATCAACTGAAGTGCCTAATCTTCACAAGAAGAAACAACATAGGAAAATCTATGATTGCCACTTTTACTGAACCACCGGTACACTTACATAACTTTTTTTACCCTCTCGAGATGGATATCACCCCATCCTGTGAACGTCTTGGTAGTACTAACTACGCCTCGCGTTCACGTGAACGATCACCTATAGACCCACCATGAGCCATTCGAATCTTCTTCACTAGAACTGCAGAGGACTTAAACATAATTCTTATGAACTGCAGCTCTTAACTCAGGATATGAATCCATCAGCAACTTGTTTACAAGAAACCTACCTTAAACATACCGATAAATTTGACTTCAGACGCTATAATTTCTTTTATTCTTATTCTCCCCGGGTGATAAAGCTACAGGTGGAGCTTCTGTTTTGGTGCGACAGGGCGTCATCCATAGTCCTGTTCCCCTTAACACAAACCTGCAAGCAGTAGCCGTTCGCATTACCTTGCAGATTGCCATTACACTTTGTTTCTTGTACCTTCCGCCTTCTTTAAATCTCCAAAAGCTTGAAGGCGCTAGATTTAATAAAAAGTTGTTTCCAACTCAAAATTGGGAGGGGACCAAGCTACCCTCCTTCACCTCTACAGACCATTGGTCCGTTCAAAGCTTGATTATGGCTCCATGGTATATAGTGGAGCCTGTAAAAGCAACCTTAAACTTCTTGATCCTGTCCACCACCAAGGTTTAAGACTTTGCCGGCATTGAGCTGGAAAATATAGCTCCTCCCTGTCTTCTTTCTTCTACTCCTTGGCAATTGGTTAGGCCACAAGTTGACCTAACATTTACTACATTTACAAAACACAGAAACTAATGAATTACAATATAAACAAGAATATCATCAATTAAAAACTAAATATAGAAACTATAAATCTATACACACAGATGGGTCCAAGGACGGTGGCGCAGTGGCTTGTGCCACTGTCATTAGATCCAAAACAATATCTCCTAGATTACCGGATACTAGCCCTATTTTCACTGCTGAAGCTAACGCCATATTAACGGCTCTTAAATATATTCAGAAACATCCTAAACATAAACAATACATAATCTATTCGGACTCTCTTTCTTGTCTTCGAGCTTTTAAAAACTTATCATGTAAACATCCACTTTTAATAGAAATTATCGAACTGCATAATGATCTTGCTACTGGCCAGTGCCACATCGTCTTTTGTTGGTTAACCAGCCACGGGAACATTTCTGGGAACACACTGGCCACACAAGATATACACATGAATATGTGCTTAAAGGTGAAGATCCTCCGTTTTGTATCCCTTGTGATGAAAGAATCACAGTCAAGCATACTTTGCTTGACTGTGTAGAATTTTCCATCACAAGGGATAACAATTTTAGTTCCCGAATTATGAAGGATCTTTTTAATAACACAAGTTCTCATTTAATAATTGCATATTTAAAAGAATTAGATTTATTAACTGAATTGTAAATAGATACATATTTTATTATTGGAAGTTTAAATTCATAACTGTGCTTGTTAGTGGCTGTATCCTCAAAGGGGGTTGAAGTCCTGTAAAACTATTGCCCTCCTGAGAGGGTACCACCAACAAGAAGTCCACCAACATTCAACGTAAATTCAAACTTTCCAGGTTTTGAATCGTAGAATAAGTGTCCTTTTACTGTTTGACTAGATTTCCCAAATTGCTAACGGCTGAGGGGATGATGTAAATCCAGCTAGGGTCCATGCAGGTAGCAAAAGTACTGTAAGTCCCCATGGTCCCTAGTATGGTGATCTACCATCAGTGTGGCAATATATGGCCCAATTTTCTATTGTATTGTCCTCTATAGATAAGCTGTTTTAGGTATAGTTACTAGTTTTACATTCTTTTCTGTGATATTCTAGTTGTTTTACTGTCCTGTGTCGACAGGTATTTATAATACACATATATTCCATTTCAGTGTTATGTTCTCGTCACGATATGGCTGAAATATTGCCGATGTGACGTTAAATATTAACTCACTCACTCACTCCTTCTGGACACCCACCCACCCATATATCCAGAGTACTGTCCATGCACAAATTCATCCCTTTGTATAGGTAGTCATGATACAACTGGTTTCAGCAGAGTGCTGATTCTAGTCATCCATTCATTCATCTACAGGCGTACCCATCCATTCACCCAGACAGTTTTATCTCCATCCACTTGTCCATTTATAACTCCCAGTTAACCTTACATCGATCGAGAAACCAATCAATTATGACTTGACAAGCACATATCCATCATCCAGGCTCAAATCCGTCTATCCATCTACTCGTATCTTTATCAGTTCATCGATACATCAACCATTTATTGATCAATAAAGGTTTCCATTCATCCGCCCATCCATTCAGCAACCCTTATACCATGCACCCATCCATCCGTCAACACCCATTTGTCATATTTTGTATATTTTATATCAAATCAAATTCATGTAAGAATCGAGATTGTAAACCAAAAGTCACTGTGTTCTGTAATCTCATTGGTTGAAAAACATGATCAAATGGTATTAGATTCCCGGAAACTGAAAGACTATTCACCGCGTATTGACACGTAAACAATTGTTTTGTTGTGTCATCAACAGTGGTGACGTCATTCAAATCATATTGTGACGTAAAGTTAGAATGACGTCACAAATGAGCAACTCCAGATGCTACCATGAGAACCAGCTGAAACGGCCAGCTGATGACACTTCACTGCTGTGTCCGTATTCGATGTAAACGAGTGCAGACACAAAAACCCCTTTGGTTTACTTTTGTGTTTACAATGTCGATAAATATCATGTGTTGGCCAATTTCCAACTTTCCAATTTCCAACAATTTTCCAACACGTGCTTCAAATACTCAATAACACCCGGAAATTGGCCAACACATGATGTTTATCTCCTAAATATACCACACTAGCGACTGCCGACCTCGACTACCAATAACTTCGTTTTTTTCCTGATAAGTGTCACAGGTTGGGCAGGAAAGGTTTACCTCTTCATGTCACTGGTATTTAATAACGAATTACAATCATCTGTTTGGACCCTGTTCTCAGCTGACGTTTTAAAATATTTTTGCATTTTGTCTCATACAATTTTATAATCATACTCACAATTAGCATTAAGAACATACATTTTTAACAAAGTAGATTGTGTTTGTTCTTACGATATGCTGAAGATATTTACTAATACCGTTATAAATTATGTTTGTGAAAATGCACGGTCAGTCAGTTTGTTTGTGGCTTTACATGCCAAGCAGAAAACTCATGTTCGATTTCCAACATATCGGACACAATGCCAGAAGTGTCCCAATGTCTAGTCTCACTCATTCCACCTGATCTGCAGTGAGTGTAACAATTACATAGATGCATGCCAATTGATCTTAGGCATTGTAAATCTGGCCACTGCAAAGTTTCAAACAACAGATGCAAGACTCGGGCCCAGTAATTGAATCACTTAATCATTTGTTACCATAGAACGAAAGTATCTGACACTGCGGTTTCAAGGGATGGTAGAGATTTGGTTGTAACGCTGTTACATCTGGAATTACCAATCCTGCATCAGGTGGAACCCTCCCTTGGTGTGTAGTTCCAATGATGCAGTGCCTATCTGTTTCCATAGTGAGGTGGAAGCTTGTGTTAACTGGATATAAACGCTTCCGTTTTTTTCTCGGCGTAACCCAGAATAAGTGCAATGCATAAAACCAAAACATGTTTTGTTGTTTTTTAGGAAAGCTTTCTTTAACAGATCATTCAATTTTCAAAGAAGATTTAATTGGAGATGTGTCCTCCTGAGAGGGTACGTAAGTCCCAAACCATTCGATGTAAAGTTAATTCTACCGATTGTTTGTATCGAAGTATTTTTGTTACTTTATTTTTGTCTAGCATTTCTCACACACGCCAGTGGCTGAAGACATGGTGTAACTCCAACTAGGGTCCATGCAGGTAGCAAAGGTACTGTAAGTCCCCATGGTTCCTAGTATGCTGATCTACCTTCAGTTGTTGACGATCTATAGCCCGTGTTTTATATTGTATTGTCTGCATTAATTACTTTTCCTGTTTAAATGTTTTACTTTTCCCTTTCCATTTTATGTCCATATCTGTGATACCCTAACATTTTTACTGTCCATCGTGGCAAGTTTTATTCTTATTCTTCAAAATGTCTTCATTCGTCTCATATAAATGTTTACGTCACGACATGGCTGAGATATTGCCGATGTGACGTTAAATATTATTCACTCACTCAGTAATTGGAGATGATGGACTTTAACCTTGTATCATTAGTATATGATTTGTCTGTCGTTAGTACACTGTGATCAAAACGCTTCATACATTGACCTGCAATTTATTTCTTCTAATCCCAATGGTTAAGCTGTTGGAGACTTCTACTTGTAATTGAGTCCAGTCCATTAAAGATTGTTGTGCTTCTTTCTAAACACCCGATCTGCCCTTATCTGTCTGTAAATGAGAATCTCAAGGAAATTATGTTTAGTGCAACACTGATTGTAATTGCAATACGCATCCTGAAGTCGAATTCTACTTTCAGACACATTCACCCTGACGTTGATTGTCAGTAAATGATAATCTCTGACAACTCAACCAGTTGTCTATGTTTAGGAGAGTCTTGATGCCAGCAGAGACTTCCCTCTGTCCTTAGGGAGGATGAATCATATTGGTAATCATTACTGACAGAATCCGTTAATTATCATCATCCTTTCAAACTGTGGTCTTTGCATGCTTTGGATGGGCATGAGTTGAGGGTGTAAGTGTTTAGATAGTGACCCTTGATTAGGTCCTCGGCTCCCGTATTCCTCTGCATTAACTACCTGTAGATAGGTTGATCGGGCTTTAGTTACTAGCTGTGGGGAGATTCATTGATTAAAGCCATTAGAACTCTCCTGAGCGGACAACTTAAGTCATTCCGATGGCATTATCGAATCTTGATAGGCCTAAATGACACCAAATAGTCTCAGTATTAGATTAGCAGGAAGGGAGAGCAGAAACAGCTAATAACTATTCTTAACATTAGCAGTAAACGGGACATATGATACAAACATATACATACAATGACTTCAAGCTGCGTTCAAGACATTTTGCAACGGTGAAAAGGCCGGAGTTCAAGTCCAAAATGGGGTGTGGCCACGTTGCTTTGTTGATTTAAAAGCACAATCACAAAATTGACTAAGGTTCATGATGTAATCCATGTTAAGAAGACTGACTGCATAAATTATTGCAGACTATAAAGACATACATGTTACGTATATATAGGGGGCCAGGGGAGATCGATTTCCATAGCAACAAGTCTTTCAGGGTTTCATATTTCTTTCCCCTGCCCCTGCTTTGCATGGATAGAATTGTACACTATTTGAACCTAACATCTTTGCAAGAATTTGTTTTACCTTTTAAAACATCTACTTAAAACAATCTCGGTGATATCACCTTACACGTTTGGAGAGCTGAGAGCTACGAAAGATACATCTTCCGAATACCATGCACAATGTTTCTACAGTGTTTCCATAGGGGTCGGTGGGCTCGTCACACTCAAGAGAAGGGTTTCCTTACCCAATTGAGTACAGTGTGTGAAGATCATATCTGGAGTCTCCAGCTGTGGTTTTGGAATACTGCTAAAAGTGGTGTAGAACCCAACACGCTCTCATTCACCTTTAGTTACGAAAATGACCAACACCGGCCAGAAAATGATGGACGTGGACTCAGAATTCAGCAGCTCCAATCATAATCTGCTCACTGAAACTGGTAGGCAGAAATCAAAACACCTATAACTAAAGGGAAAAAATTACATTACATACATGTATTTCCATATTCATCAGGGTGGTTTGGGCGGGCCCTCAGCTCAGTTTCTGGACACAACGAATGAGGAAAATGAAACAGCCTGCCTCAAATACACCAACGAGATGTTTCAACCAAGTCTTTGATCTTTCATCCAACACGACAGAAATGTAATTTTCCAAAGCATCCCACTTTGGTCAAAGTACCGAGGTAGTAGTTAAAGGCGTTTTAGTGCTTGGTTTCTCAGTTTGCATGTTAGCCTCCTTTGTCGCCATTGTTCTCCTGTGATAACCCACAGCAATCAGAGCCGGCTGTCAGATACTTCTTGTGCGATGAAGATGGCCCAATCCCTACGGACAACCTGCTCCCAGAGACTATAAAATATCTGTTCTAAAACTGTTTCATTCTGTTGAATACCTCCCGTGAGACTAGTTGCCTTGTCCGTGGCAAGGCTTGTGATCACTTGCTGGACTGCACAGGGATTGCATGTAATAATAACCTTCCTACCTAGATCTGGAAGAATGGACCTCAGAATAGTTTCTGTTGCGTTCTTCGAACACAAATAGACGTTCATTACTCCCAGGACATTCAAAGAAAATTTAAATGTACCCGCTGTTTTTAAATGCAGTATATTTGTCATTTTAATTTAGGCTACATTTGGCCACAATCGCCAGTGGTGGGAAGAGTTGATATAAATCGAGCTGGGGTCCATGCAGTTAGCAGAGGAACAGTACGTCCCCGTGGTCCCTAGTATGGTGATCTACCTTCACTAGTTGATCTATAGCCACTTTTATATTGTACTGTCCAAATAGTGCTAATAGTTTTAACTTTACACGCTAGTTTTAATTCTACTGAGATTCTAGTTGTTTTACTGTCCTTTGACGACAGGTGTTTACATTACATTGAATTTACATGATGTTATACACATCTTCCATTTCAATGTCCAATATATTCGTGTCAGGATATGGCTGAGATATTGCCGCTGTGACGTTTAATATTAACTCATAAGGTCATTTGGCCATGGCCAGTGTACACGTTTAATAGTACAGTTTGTCGCTACCATTACGGAACATGTGTTAAGAGAGTGTGCGGTAGAAGTGTTATAGGGGTTGCATCAAGCTGAGAAAGAACATCAACATGCACAGATGCTAATCAATCAGCCACATGCAAGCTTGCAAGATTCGACTTGACAGCGTTGGTGATCCCTCGTTAATCCGTCCGTAAAGATTTAATAAGCAATATTCCTGTTGTCAATTTAGTCTCTCAGATCATGATCCTATCGCAATTACAAATCCAGATCATATCAGTAGTTCCTTCATACCTGACAAATGGGTAAAGCATCACTTGTGCTTTCACACTGAAACAGTCGGGTACAGATACGGCTGTTTATGAGCAGAGGCTTGACACAATGAAACCAATATATGTTATATTTTGGATTGCACTTTGTAAGTAAAGTACAGATTCTTGTACGATTGGTGGGTTGAATCAAGTCAGCGGACTTTGTCTCTTGGAGAAACTTGCAACAAGAAGAGACTGAGAACAAACAAGTAAGGGAAAGAACTGCTGGTAGGAAAGGGTAGCTCATGTCCTTTGGTAGCTGCATTTGGGTCGCATTCCACTTGATGGACTTTTAGACGAAGATGATAACGACCTTTCAGAACATTATCTTCGCCTCCACGACAATTACCAGCCAGTCAGGATGGGTTGAAACCTCAGGGACAAATTCATCTTGCAAGATAGCTGTAAGGTTGTCTGTTAAAAAATTCACCACATGTAGTTGGCTGTCGGATGAGTCCTGTGGGAAACTGACAGGCTCTGTTATAGATGATGAGGTTCCTCATGGTTTATAAATAATCATGGATTGGTTACATCCCAGAAATTAGACAGTGGTCAGGTCTGACTTTTTTCAGCATAGGCGAGGTTCACATGACTGACAACTCTTTGACGTGTACGAGTGTGACAGGGAGTTAAAATTTAAAGTCGCATGGGCAATATTTCAGCCATATCGTGACTAAACAATGCATAGAGATTGATAATACCAATCCTGTCAACGAAGGACCATGAGATAACTAGAATAACACCGATATTCTAAAACTAGTAATCAAATCCAAAACATTTTATCTATAAGGGACAACACAGTATAAAAATAGATCGCCAGCAACTGAAGGTAGATCACCCTACTAGGGTCTGTGACGTGTACACTTATCTATTGTAATCAGTTCATATATTTTATCAATTATATTCACAACATGATATTAGTGATGAGAAAGTGCATCGGTTGGTTCACTTTTGATATTCCATTGATTAATGTTATCTATTATGAGAAAACAGTTGTTATTATGGAAAACACCGTGGCAGGCGACCATTTGTTTCCCTTCGGTTAGACTTTTAGTGGTGGAATTCCTGTGGGTTAAAGATTGCATATTGGTTCAGATTTGACAGGACCTTCAGTATACTGCAGTGTTTAGACTTTAGGAGAAATGAGTATGTGTCAGTCTTTATGTCACCCTTACGTCAAATTACCGGAATTTGACCTTTACAAACACAATAATAGCCTAATCTGGCTGTTGGACTTTAAAGGAATTCATTGTACCTTGCGGAGACCAAGCCCGTTTACACCATAATGCTTTAATCTCTCAATTACCCAATAATTCTAGTGTTACTGAAAGTGCCCGTAACTGTACCCCACCGCGTCTGTCACGTAAACATTGCACTGTGAAGGAAATTCTAGATTGTATGCTCCCGGTGATAAAATGCAGTTCACCACACAGGAAATTATGTACAGTTTCATCCAAATTGGCTTATGATTGGATTACTGACACACAGTGATGTATGTCCATCGCAACATGGATCTTTTCCATCTGAATCTCAAGTTAAGCCTCTCCGACAGAGTTCCATCAAGGTGATCTTGTTTCTACTCACAGGTACTACTGCGTTTTGCTCGCCTATCGATGATATAGGTCGAAGCATGCTTCTACCTCGAGATACACAATCGTTGAACACAGAACACCTCACATTACATTCTAAAAATCGATCAAATCAAACGTTTGAGGCTGAGTGGGGATTTCTTAAATATCAGGAGCACAGTTGGACCTCTTCAGTATAATGCTCTGCTCAGAAGGCAGGCTCAAGGCGAAAGTGGCACTATACAGAGTCGCTTGAATAAAAAATCTCCTGTAGTTAGTGTCACGACGACGCTGTGTTGATGACAATAAAGACCTCCTAAGTCCCTCTGCTGGAACTGTACCCTACGGACTCACTATGTACAATTAAAACAAAACTCTACAGTAGAACATCGAGTCTAGAGGCGGTATGGTAGTCTCGTGGATAAGTAGTTAGATTCCCCCTTTGAGTGAAATGTGCGAAGCCTCCTTGTAGTGTTATCTGCCGCTGTGATTTTGCTGGCTGAAATATTGCTAAAACAAAACAGGCAGACGGACAACAGTTCACCTTCGATCGCAGACAAGTTTCTTCTGGTAGTTTAAACCAGAGGGTAACGCGTTCATTAGTCACTCCATGGCTCCTGTTTGATTCATCTCCTGGCAACATTGTTTGATGATCTGTTGTAGTAATGCTGGACTGTTGCGGCCACAGGTCTAATAACCATGAACATACGCACATTAGATCGAAAATATGCAACATTCAATTGAATCGTGTCTAACTTCACAGTGTTTTCTCTATGTTTCGAGACATGTATAGGAACTCTTTAATACTCATTCTCATTTATATTTGTGGCGAATTGCATGGCGAGTAAACCGGCTGGTGTGTGTGTGTTAGTTAAATGAAGTGCGCACCAATTTTTTCTAAAAGCTCTATCCGCCACTGAGCAGGTAAGTGTCAACTTAGTTCCTAAACCCGTCTTCAAACGATCGCTAAACACGAACCAGGTAAGCAAATTACTCAGTCGTTCGTTGTCATAATAGAAAAGTCAGTGGCTTCAAAGGATTGTAAAGGCTTGGTACTAATAGTTGTGCATCAGCAATAACCAATTCCTTACTCGATTGTCACCCTCCCGTTACCTGATGCAACAGTTTTGAAACGCCATACTTTCCATTGTGATGTGGAGCTCTATGTTAACTGGATCACAATGCTATCCATATCCGCCGTGGCTCACAATATCTAGCGACGCTGGAGGCGAGGCCCCAGTTCTAAAAGACGATTTGAGTTTGAATATTAAATATTTTTGCTCCAACACTAATGGTCAGTTTGAATCAACATCGTCGTTTGTGTTCACGCAGTCGTGATCGGAGTGGTTTAAGACGTATGTGTCCATACACTGATCTGCGATGAACTGTTTACGTTTCTACCAGATTAATTGAGGCGTGTTAATTTACATGCTGATTATGAAAGCAAAACGCATTTACTCATCGTATTCTACTCCCAGAAACACTCAGTCTGATCTAGATTGTGAATAATAATCTCTGAAAAGATTAATTTGTAGTTGTTGTCCATGTTTTAGAACTGCAGAAATTGTCTTCTGTCCTAAGGGAGGATTCATCATGATGACGACCATTACTGCCAGAACCTACTAATTACCATCATCCTTTCATGCTGCGATATTTGCATACTTCAAAAGGGCATGAAAGTAAGGGTGACTGTATTAACATAGTGACCTGTTGGTTAGATCCCGGCTGTAGTGATCGTGCGCTCTAGTTATCGGTAGTTATCTGATCATCAGAATCCAGATTGAGTTCCTAAGCGCCTAGGAGAACCATTGAGTGTCACCTTTGGAACTCTTCAGAGCGGAAGACGCATTACCTCGCCCCGATGGCATTTTGGGACATAAATTGAAACGTAAATGACAAACGGTCGAAATGTAGAAAGTCGTAAGATTAAATTAGCACACACGGCGAGAAGAAACCGCTTATAAATAGTTTCAAAGGCGGTAAGGCGTTTTTTTTTGCGGACAGGGAACTTACAATTGGTATTATTACTGTTTCTCTCTGTGTATTTAACACGATTAATTACTCACGTAATTTTGATTTGGATAATATAACCGGCTCAATATCACTTGGTATTTTTACCGTCTCATCGCCAGGTGCATACGTTTGACCATATAGAGCGTGAGTATGTTTGAAAATATATATTATTGATAGAGAGTCACTCTATGGTGTGTGAACTGGCGAGAAGAAACTTTTACGTTATATCACCGAATACTATGTTGCTATCGTATCAGAAATATGGTAACAGGATTAGAATTTCAAATTTTGAAATAAAATGGCAAGTACGTGACTTCAGAGGCCTGGACTGGAGGTGAACATATATAGTCCTAATGGCTTGAGTGAGTGAGTTTAGGTATACGCCTCACTCAGCAATATTCCAGCTATATGGACTAGACAACCTAGTGATCAAGACCATAAGCATCGATCTGCGCAATTGGGAACCGATGACGTCTGTCAGCCACGTCAGCGAGCCTACCACATGATCCTGTTAGTCGCCTCTTATGACAAGCATGGGTTGCTGAATGCCTATTCTACCCTGGACTTTCACGGGCCCCTAATGTCTTGAGTGAGCACCAACAATGACATTTTGGATTCGTCGTAGAGAATTGGAATCCCATGTCGAAGGTGTAACATTTATTCTTTGGCAGCTGCTCTGTTAGGTTTGGGGCAAACTCTGATCGATAGTATGACAATGACAAACAATATTAAAGTAAGAAAACAACGACAGGACGTTGGAAATCCTAACTAAAAGTCATAACTTTGACAATTTGACACCAAATGACAACAACGAAACATCGTTCGTCAAATAAATCAATACTTCTGTGACAAGTCAAGTCGTAGCAGGTTTTGTGACGTTAAATATCAACTCGCGCACTCGCTGCAGGCTGTTGGATACCCTAACGTCGATTCGTAAATTTCAGGGCAGTGCTGCTCATTATGTAACAAATCTGAATCAATAACAGAATTTGGACATTACCAGAATATATCTGCAGCAATATAGTTTCTGATCACTCGAAATGAGCAACCCATGCTCAGCAGTCGGTAACGTGAGCATGCCCAGACAATCTGAAGCACCCCTAACTGAAAAGTCAGTGCTCAGACAACCATGACCTCATTTGTGAAGGCCACACCTACACATGCCCTTTGGTTGTACACAACATAACCAGGTTAAGACGCCACCTTCCCTTCTACAGGTCGCCAGCTATCATCTGTTGGATGCATTCTTATTTACCGAAATCTTACTCAGAGACCTTTCTCATAAATACCTGTGAAGGTCCCGGGGTAGAATAGGCCTTCACCAACCCATGCCTACCATACAAGGCGACTAATCTTGTCGTAAGATGCGACTAACGGGATCGGGTGGTCAGACTGGCTGTCTTGGTTGACACAATCATGTCATCGGTTCCCAATTGAGCAGATCGATGCTCATGTTGTTGGTCACTGGATTGTCTCACTCACTCACTTTCCAATAAAATGCAACACGAATGGTGAATCATTCACTTGGAAAATTTCGAACAATTCAAGCTGGTTATTACGAAAGTATAATCAAACAGAAAGCGGGATCTCACATTGGGAATCACAGATCTGCACTTTTCTTCCGACCACGATTGTTGTTTAATCTTAATACTTTTGCATAATGACCTAATATCTCGCATCTCACCGTATCCCAGTTTCGTCGGTCGATCCTCATGATGTTGGTCACTGGGCTGTATCTTTCAGACTCGATTATTTACAGACCACTGCTATATAGGTGGGATATTGCTGAGTGCGGCGTAAAACTAAACTCATTCACTCATTCAAGACATTAGGAATATGTATATTTCTGAAACTAAACTCACTCACTCACTCACTCGAGAATTGGCTACCAACTGACACAAACACTCACCCACTTATAGTTTTGTTTGTTCCGTGTTTTGCTGCTGTCGCTTTACATTCTACACTAGCAGTGCAAAGAAGCAACAAACAAACATAATATAACTGCTGTATGATGTATTAAATCACCCCGATGGTCATTATGTTTTTACCAATATCAACTGTAACTACAAGAATGCATTACTTTCCTACACCAAAACGTTTTGCAGGGATGATTAATCCCACAAAGTCTCAACACATATCGACGTTTCATTTAGGCACAAAAAACATCCCAGCATAAGGCACTTACGGAAACGTTTGTTTAAACTTTATGTTGTTTCAATTGATTTGCAAGTTAACAATGAGAGCTTTCCGTATTTTTTTGTCCTCACCACGTGTTCTTGTCATGCAAGGCCTGATGGGGAATACTAAACTGGATTTTTCGTTGAAAGATGTCCAAATGGATTTAAAAAGCTTTTCACGTTTTTTCATGTTTCCCAGTATCAATGACTGAAGTATACGACAAATGCAGGAGGTCAGACAGTAAAGAACCCTTGGAAGGAGATGAGTGGGTGTCCGAGAGAGACGATAGTGTGTCGGGAGGGTTGTGTGGTAAGAGGAACTAGACCGTACTCTTGAGAAGAGTGTGTTAGCAGAGTGTGATAGCCGCAGTCAAACAAGGAAATTGAACACACGGTCATCTTACTCTGAGATGATCAGTTTACCAGTCAACGAAAGTCAATGTTCCTAGACAACCTGTCAATTTAGTCACCTCATTTAACAAGCATCGGTTGCAAGAATCCTGATGTAACCCTGCTCCTAACTATAGATACTACAATTCAACTTTTAGAGAATGCCCTGAGAGGATACAAAACTTAAATTAAATTTCAGTTTGTCAGATGTTCATACGTAGTATATTTGGCCGTTTGAAATGCAGCTGACTGTTCCGACAAACGCCAGGGACTGAAGGGGTGGTGCAAATCCAACTAGGGTCCATGCAGGTAGCAAAGGCACTGTAAATCCCCCACGGTCTCTAGTCTGGTGATCTACTTTTATATCTTGTTTTGTCCCGATAGTGTTATTAGTTTTAACCTTCCACACCGGTTTTAACTGTAATTGTGATATCCATGTTGTATTCCTGTCCTGTGACGACAGGTTTTTATAATACAGCAATCTTCCATTTCCATATCAAACATGTTCACGTCACGATATGGCTGGAATATTGCCGGTGTGGCGTTAAATGTAGCCTCACTCACTCATTGTTAGAGAATGTGAACAAGAAAAGGCACCGTCTGTACACTCTGTCACAGTCACCCTGTGATACTTTGTTTCCTTGTATCTATAGCATAGAATACAATCTTTCTGGGAAGGTTTTGTTTTAAAAATATACCTAACACTTATGCACCAGTTTTGGTTCATTTGGCTTATCTTTGTAATTTGAAAACCTCACATATTTTCCCCCCATTTTTTCCCATTCTTATCATCGTGTTTGAGCAGGAACCTCGGTTGGTTTCCTGAACACAACTAATGACAATCAAGTTTCAACAAAGTCTTTTATTTTGCTTCCGAAATGTCAAAAATTATAATTTTCCAAAGCATCCACTATCGTAAAAGGACCGAGGCTGTATTTGAAGATGTTTTAGTTGCTTATTAGCTTAGCTTGCACGTTTGGTCAATGTGCCACCATTGTTCCGTGTGACGACGCACAGTGATCAGAATGGGCTGTCAGACACATCTTGTACGAAGAAGATGACTCAATACCCTACAGACAACCTACGTACAGATAGCAAAGTATGTGTTCTAAATCTGTCTCCTTCGGCTTGTAATCCCGAGACTGGGCTGTACAAGGAGTGCAATGTAGTGCTATATGTATGATTCTTCCTACAAGAGTGGGCACCAGAAACGCTTCGAATTAAAGTGAGTTCTCGTACTCGTGGGCGTGTTAAATCGTGTGTATCACATCAAGCTGTGTGGCCACGGCCAGTTTTAGATCAGTACACGTAATAGTGCGGTGATAGCTTGAGTTTGGATAGTCCCTTCCGGTGGTAATGGCTCTTGTTTAAGAAGTACTGAATGGGTTATATCAAACTGTCACTAAAGGGAAAATGCTGGCATGCCTTATATCACAATAGCAATGGGTGAGACTAGTATGCATATAAGTTTAATCCTACGTCCTCAGCTGACACATAGTGACATACCAAACTGAAAAAAAATCATATGCACACCCACTTGAAAGTCTTTGACTTCCATTTGTCAAGTTAGTCACTCACTGCAGATCATATTGTTCCTATCACGCTCACATGCCGCAATCATCTAGTCATATATTAGTTTCTTCATACCAAAAACGATATGTTCCTAAGCTTGACGCAGTGACTGTGTTGGTTTTTTCATAAATGTTTGGTAATTAGGCCTTCAAACATTTTCTCTGAGAGAAACGCAACAAACAAGAAGAATATACCACCAAGCAAGGGAAACAACAGCCAGGAGTGAAGGGTAGCTCATGTCCTTCCACAGCTGTACAGGGTCTTGCATTTCTCTTGATGGATTTTTAGATGAAAATGATAACGACCTTTCAGAGCATTACCTTCGCCTCCACGACAATTACCAGCCAGTCAGGATGGGTTAAAACCTGAGGGACAAATTCATCTTGCAAGATAGTTGTAAGGTGGTCTGTTAACAAATTCATCACATGTAGTTGGCTGTCGGATGAGTCCCGTGGGAAACTGACAGGCTCTGTTATAGATGATGAGGTTCCTCATTGCTTATAAATAATCATTGCTTGTTACATCCCAGACAGGTGCGCGTTGACAGGGAGCTTTGGTACAAGTACAATTAACCAGTGGTTCAGGTTGGGTTGTATTTTCTTCAGAGGCGAGAGGTGCAACTTAGTAACGTGTATAAACCTCTATGTCTTGTATTAAATTTATATATTGTTACAGTATCAATTACATTTAGAACATGATATTGATGATCAGTGCATCTGTTGGTTCAGTTTTGATTTCCCATCCATTGTTTACCTCTATTAAGGGCAAATTGCTAGTGTGTATTGTGGAGTGCGGTCATTTGTTTCGCGTGGGTTAGATTTCTTTGTGGTGGAGGTCCTGTCGAGTCAGAGAATGCAAATTGGTACAGTTTTTACTGGGCTTCTTGTACGTTAGGGCAGGATTTTAATTTGAATGTTAGCATGCCCTTATTGCTTGACAGAGCGGATCAGTTCTCCTTCCATACAACAGCAAAGATGAGTACTCTACTACTCTGTAACACTCCAGCTGTACCTGGACCAGACGTTCGTGTGAGGAGCTGTGAAGATCAGTGGTAGAATAGGCCTTCAGCAACGCATGCTTGCAATAAAAGGCGACTATGCTTGCCGTAAGAGGCGACTACTGAAATCGGGCTTTCAGGCTCGCTGACTTGGTCGACACATGTCATCGGTTCCCAATTGCGCAGATCGTTGCTCATGCTGTCGATCACTGACCTGGCTGGTCTACTCTCGATTATTTACCAACTGCCGCCATAGAGCTGGAATACTGCTGAGTTCGGCTTAAAACTCACTCACTTACTGTTACTATGAGTGATAACGAAAATGGTATATTCAAGTAGTTGCAATGCGGGTCACCTGTATGTCGATTCACACATGTTGCCAATATGGTGCATCAAGGTCTTTTGGTGAGACGAAAAAACGCGGTTTACCACTAGGATTGCCAACCACTTGACATCAGAAATGAAATCTGAAGGAAAATAACCTTCACCTTTCTGAAGTTGGTCTTTATAAATGCATTCCTTGTATCATGTGGAAACAAACCGGGGTTTTCACCACATGGCCTTAAACACTGGGCTGCCCCACCGTCGCAGTGTTACTATAAGAAGTACTCGAACTCAGTGTCAAACTATACCAGTTAGTGAGTGAGTGAGTGAGTTAAAATTTAAAGTCACTTTGGCAATATTTCAGCCACATCGTGACTAAAACAATATATAGAGTAACAATAATGAAAGATTGATTATATAATCCTGTCAACAAAGGACAGTAAAATCACTAGAATATCACAGATATACAAGTAAAACTAGAAATGAATTCTAAAATATTTAGCGATAGGGGATAACACAATATAAAAATAGGCTATAGATCGCCAACAACGGAAGGTAGATCACCACACTAGAGACCAAGGGGACTTACAGTACCTTTGCTACCTGCGTGGACCCTAGTTGGATTTACATCATCCCTTCAGCTGATGGCGATTGTAGGAAATTTTAGCCAAAATTAAAAGAACAAGAATACTACATTTAAAACTCCTGGTACGTTTACACTGGCTTTGAACGATGTGGGACTTACGTACCCTCTCAGGAGGACAATAATTTTACAATACTTCAACCCCCTTCGAGGGTACAGCCACAAACAGCTCAACTTCCTAGTCTAGCTACCAAACATTAAAATACATCTATCTACAGAGCATATTGTTCAGAATTCAACTAATAAATCAATTTCCTTTAAAAATGCAATAATTAAATGAGAACTAACTGTGTTAAAAAGATCTTTAACTGTTTTAACAGTAAAATATTTCTCCCTTGTGATGGAGAATTCAACACAGTCAAGCAGAATATGCTTGACCGTGACTCTCTCATCACAAGGGATACAGAACGGAGGATCTTCACCTTTTAATAAGTATTTGTGAGTATATCTAGTATGGCCAATGCGACATCGTCGCATGATGACCTCTTCAGATCTGGACTGACAACCCAAGTAGGTGTAACCAATGTAGGGTTTTATTTCATGTAATTTATTGATACCCACTTGGGTGTCCCACCTCTTCTGCATCAGATCACGGATGTAAGTTCCAATGCTAGCTTTATAATCCGAGTAAGGAACAAGAAGTGGTGTCACAGATTTGTTGAGTGCTGCCTTGGCAGCAAAATCGGCCATTGTGTTACCAGAAATGCCTACGTGGCTAGGTAACCAGCAGAGGACGATGTCGTATTGGCCAGTAGCAAGAACATTATATATTTCAATAATTTCTATTAAAAGTGGATGTTGACACGATAAGTTTTTAATATCCTGAAGGCAAGAAAGAGAGTCTGAATAAATTATATACTGTTTATGTTTAGGGTGTCTTTCAATATGTTTAAGAGCCGTTAATATGGCATTTGCTTCCGCTGTAAAAATAGAGGCATTGTCCGGTATTCTAGATGATATTGTTGTAGAACCAATAACAGTGCCACAGGCCACAGCGCCACCGTCCTTGGACCCGTCTGTGAACAAGGATTTGTAATTGCCATATTTAGTTTTTAACTGATTATATCCTTGTTTGTATTGTAATTCATTTGTTTCGGATTTCTTAAACATTGTCAGGGTGAGGTCAACCTCTGGCCTAATCAATTGCCAAGGAGGAGACGAAAGAAGACGGGAAGGAGCTATATTTTGTAGCTTAATGCCAGCAGCAGAAAGGAAAGGTTTAATTCGTATTCCAAGAGGCGGAATAAGAGAAGTTTTTTTCCCATACAAATCCTCGTAGAGAGGATTAAAAACGCAGTTGTATGCAGGGTTGGATTCATTAGAAAACAGTTTTGTAACATACTGCAAAGAAAGCTTAATACGTCGATGGTTCAAAGAAGGCTCATCGGCTTCAACATAAAGACTGTCAAGGGGAGAAGTTCGAAAGGATCCAAGACAAAGTCTTAGACCGTGGTGATGAATAGAATCTAAAAGTTTCAGGTTGCTTTTGCAGGCTCCGCCATACACAACGGAGCCGTAATCAAGTTTGGATCGTATAAGAGCTCGGTATAGTTGGAGGAGGGTTTTCTGGTCTGCACCCCACTTTGTATTAGATACAACCTTTAGCAAATCGAGGGCCTTCAGGCATTTATTTTTTAAATATTTAATGTGTGGTCGAAATGTTAAATGTTCATCAAAAATTATGCCCAAGAATTTTGCTTCTTTAACAACTGTAATAGGTGTGTTATCTAGATATAGTTCGGGGTCTTTATGAGGTTTATACTTTCGGCAAAAGTGGATGCAATTAGTTTTGGATTTTGAAAATTTAAATCCATTTTCCATACACCATTTATCAATCTTATTTAAACAAAGCTGGAGTTGTCTTTCAATTGTGTGCATGTTTTTCCCACGACAAGAAATATTAAAATCATCCACGAAAAGTGATCCATCAATTGAATCATTTAAAACCTTTGAACACGTCACAATTTAATTCTGGACTCACAATAGTCCAGAAACTCTCAGCACTGTGGCCACTCTCTCACAAGGGATTTCGCAAAATTAAAAACAGGCAGCTGTTATGTATGTGTGCTAAGGATAAAAAAATGAAAAAAATTTTTTTCGAAAACTCAAAATTTAAACTCGCTGGCCAATGGGTAGGCCCATGGGCGAAAGTGTTTCATTTCATCCAGAATGAATGTTTTGGAGGTTGTAAATGAATGAAAAAATGTTAATAAGTATCATGACACAAATTTCAGCTTGTTGTGACTTGACTCTGCTAACTGACAGCGATTTTGAAAAATCTCGCCCATGGGTGAAAAACATATTGGCCCATGGACGAGAATAATTAATTTCATTGAAACTACATGTTTTTTTTCCAGGCTGTGCAGTTTTTCAATAAATGAACGTGTATTTATTATTGTCTTGACACGAAATTAAGCTTATTTTGACTTAATTCGGCTAATTAAGAGTGATTTTTCAAAAAGACTCGCCCATGGGCGAAAACCATTTGGCCCATGGGTGAGAATATTTACTTTTACTCAAAATACACCTTTTCCCATGTTTTGGAGGTTGTGAATGGATGAAAGTATGTTCATAAGTATCATGTCACAAAATTCAACTCATTTTGAATTAATTCCGTTAATTTAGAGCTATTTAACAAAATCTCAACAATGGGTGAAAAACATTTTGGCCCATGGGCGAGAATATTTCCTTTTACCCCAAACACATCTTTTCCAATATTTGGAGGATGTAAATGAATGAAAGTACATTTATGAGTATCATGACAGAAATTTCAACTCATTTTGACTTAATTCCTCTAAATGAGAGCAATTTTGAAAACTCTCGCCCATGGGAGAAAGACATTTTGGCCCATGGGCGAGAATATTTGCCTTCACTCAAAATACATCTTTTCCTGTGGTTTTGGAGGTGTAAATGAATGAGGATATATATATATGAGTATCATGGCACAAAATCCAACTCATTATGACTTAATTCTGCTTATTGAGACCGATTTTCAAAAACATCTCGCCCATGGGCGAAAAACATTGGGCCCATGAGCGAAAATCTTTCCTTTTCACTCCAAATACATCTTTTCTAATGTTTTGGAGGATGTAAATGTATGAAAGTGCCATTGTGAGTATCATGACACAAAATTCAACTGATTTTGACTTAATTTTGCGAGTTCAGGAAGATTTTTAAAAAATATGCCAGAATAATCAATTTTACTCAAAATACATCTTTTCCCGTGTTTTGGATTTTGTAAATGAATGAGGATATATTTGTAAGTATCATGGCACAAAAGTCAACTCATTTTGACTTAATTCTGCTAATTTGTAACAAGTATAGGATCTGGATTTCCACTTAAATTTTCATAGTTTTTTTTTTTATTGTCTTGGGGGTTGTAAATTTATGAATGAAAGTGTGTTTATAAGTATCACGACAAAAAAATGAAATCATTCCGGTCTTAATTCGACTAATCTCTCTCGTGGACGAAAATATTTTCGTTTGCTCGTTTTCTTTATTTTGCAAACATATGGTTTAAAAATAGATGAAATTCTAATGACAATTCAGTTTAATTTCGTGAGTTTAGTTTTATGTCGCACTCAGCAATATCCCAGCAATATGGCGGCGGCAATCCAGTGATCAACAGTGTGAGCATCTACTTGCACAATTGGGAACTGATGACATGTGTCAGCAAAAGTCAGCGAGCCTGACCACCCGATCCCGTTAGTCACCTCTTACGACAAGCATAGTCGCCTTTTATGGCAAGCATGGGTTGTTGAGGCCCGAACACAGAGCTTTACTTCCAGCAACATATACAATACACTTAGAATACTAAGCCTTGAGATTCTTTTGAATTTAGGTATTCTATAAATATACCAAAATTCAACCTATATCTATGAAGCTGAAGATATTTGTGAAAGCCCTAATCAAGAGTGACCAAACTCCAGTGACTATGCTGGGACACATTAATAAACGGTGTTGTGAGATCTTTAAACTGTATTGAAATATGTCTTGTCAATTCCACTGACATTCGCCAAATGTATCTACCTAGTAGTTTTAAGTGTACCTACCTTGGTAGGTCACTCGCTTGTTTTCTTTACCATTTGTACTAATTAGTATGCGCCTCCTCATGCTCCAATGCACACAGTGACCTGATTCGTCTCCATCGCAACTTAGGCTGCGTTTAACAGTACTTCAGCCAGTTTACTGTATCAGTCGAAATCTTACAATGAATGAATGAATGAATGAATGAAGAGCAAGAAGTATATGTGAATGAATGAAAGAAATAATAAAAGAAAGAAGTACATATGTGAATGAATGAAAGAATAAATGATACATCACGGCCATCCCTTCCAAAACATGCTAAAGAACGCAAAACTATCGTTAGATCACATGTGTTAACATCAGCTTGTTATTGTCTCCCTGGTCAGGCGTAACAATTGTCAGACAGGTTAAAACAACAAACTATCTGGTTGACTGCACAGCTACCTGTTGACGTAGTATACCCACAACACCTACTTTTCCTGCGTAACCTTCATCTACATCACCACCCTTAATATATTGAGCAGAGAGCACAGAAGGCCCTATAGCTGTAACCACTGAACCGTGGCGTCTCTCTGCTCCCAAGTTCCCAAGTGGGGGTGTCCTTTTCTACCTATTCCATTGATCTTTAAAACATCTAACAAGCTCAACGCATGCATTTTTTTTACTCAAATGTGATGTTATGCATATCATAAGAGTATTTTTTATGTGTTATTCAGTTGATAAATTATTATTTCATGATACATATATGTACAATATTTTGCTTCGATTCTGTAACTACCCACATTATGACATTGAGACCATTCTGATTTATCTAGTAAAATACGATTGTATAGTTTTGAGTTTGAATCTTGACATATTTTACCGGTTTGCCACTTTTGCACTCTACCTTTTTAAAGGGGGCGTGCATATTTTGGTGGTTTTTAGTATTCCATCTATTCATTTGGATTTATTAATTTATTTGTTTTTGTTTTGTTTTTTACTGCTAGTGGGCCTGTTAGTCTGCTTTGATAACTGTAAATTTATTCTGACGTTTGACGAGCGGAACATGAAGTGTTGTTATCATGTATGTTATGTACTTATATTATTGGTATGGAGCGGCATTGATATGTATGTTTATGCTTGACAATCCAGTCCCGATTACTTGAGGAGATTAGTTTAAACTATACATTAACGTATCCATACTATTAATGTGTAATCATTATATCGGGCTACGAGGAATACGTAATGTAATCAAGATTGACTTTGCGTTTACTTTTCTATTTTTTAAATAATTTTTCACTATTTTTGCTACACAGATTTACTTTGGCTTCCGTGATTGTTGTCTCTAAGTATTTTAGAAATTATGTTGTTGAGACAACTGGAACTGTTGATCTGCAGTCTTTCAAAATTCATTTTCACGAGATATATTCTCCCTTTTTACCAGTTCTCAGAATGAACATATAGCTGTTTACAAAAAGGTATCTTCCCGTAAAATAAGTAGGACGAAACGTGAAGCATAGCAGCGCATTTGCCATAACTGAAGTTGTTAAAATGATCCTGAAAACTGTCATTTTCAACATTCACCTTGCAAGCAATTTTACCAAGAAACTAAATAACTCATTACTACTGGAAGGAGTGAACTGAAAGCCCATTTTAACTGAAGTCACTGATTGAACTCGCTAACATCGATTCACTTACATTCTGGTACACGTGTCTTATTTCGTTTCCTGAGGACACACATTTTACTTTTTTTATAGAAAAGCCGTGTCTAATCCCATAAAACAACACCGTTGTCACTACACCAAACGATTTTGACCTCGACCCAAAACAAAGGTTTAACTTACAGGACTACCTGTAAGATATTCCTTTCTTGATAACGAGTTTAACAGCTACGCCGAAATGCTGCTTACCTTATAAGAAGTTGTATATCCATAGAACTTTCGTATTTTTTTCCAAATGATCATGACCTGAACAGATATTACTTTGTCAGAGACTTCATGAGTGATTTTCAAGTTCTAATCCACACACTGATTTCCACTTTTTCATCATTTTGACTTTTATCTCAGTTTGTTGAGTATCTCAGCATAACTCGCAAAGACAATGGAAACTGAGCGGAACGATGACGCTTTCTGTTTCTTCCGCGTTCACTTACGTAATTTCCGCAAAGCGCCTACGACAATTTGCACCGAAAAAGTCATGTCTCGTCCGCTGGTCTTGTTTATTGGAGTATAACAGCTGCCGCTTTCACGTGTATTTTACTTGTCATTTACAAAATTCATCCATGGATCACGTTAGGTCATTAGGAGACACCAGCTTTGAAATGAACAGGTGTTCGTGAGTGTATATGGATGAAAAAGACTGATTGCGCAAGACGCGCAGCCAAATATCTCACATTCAAAGGAAATCTCGAATTGATTGTTCTATAAGGCGTCGAGCTGACCGGTTGGTTTTGGTGTTGTGTATAAACCTCCTTTGCAAGACCTTTGTCAAGCATACCTGCTTTGTCCTTTTGCAAGACCTGCACATATTAGTCTTTGAAAGACATTGACATTTATGTGCAGGTGCTCTGGAAAACCTTGTCCGGCACGATATTCCTTCCAATTTAGTTATTGTGTGCATGCTGCATTTCAATTTTGGAAATGTGCTTAAAACATATTTTGATTCTCAAAAAATGTGGTTCGTTTAGCAAGCAAAATATTGCTTTGATTAACACTTCACCAGTACTATACAATATTACAGAATACACAAAACCGGATACACAAAAACGACAAATTATAGCATTGTGATTAGGGGTATATAGGGTTATAGGAGTCCCTTTTTATTCACCGAGACAAGTCCTACACGCCCTGGTGGGGTGTGGATTCGGGGAGGGGATAACGGAGGAGATGACCAAGACACACGTACTCCATACGCTATCATGGTCTTCCTTACTGCTTGAAGATCGACCTTTTCTCACTGTGGTCTATGATGACTTCGGTGAACGGAAAAGAACTTATTCACTGTGAAAACCAGAAAATAGTTGATCCGTCCACGATTTTATCATAAAACACAAAGCTTGATTTTTTAATTTTTTAACAGGAAACTAATTAACTTGTCAAAAACCTTCTCACAAATGTTCAGTGTTTCTACAAAGAGCTAGTCAGACACAACAAACCATAATTCTATTTTTCATGTTTACTTATATGATAGATGTATTTGATGTAATGATATGTATGCATATGTTATTATATGATAGTTCATATGGATGACGACACATGCTTCATTTATATTTTGTATTATATGCTGTATGGGTGAGGTACTGTAAAGCTTGTTCACCAGTCCCTATCAGAGCTACAAAACACAAAATACAACAACATGGAGATGTGTGGAGAAAATAGAGACATATGGAGAACAGCAATGTCATAACTGAACAGAAATCATTCCCTCTATTGGTGAAGGCCGTGTGGGATTAGTTAAACAAAGAAATCTAGTCGACCATGCCTCCTAATCCTCTTACTCCTTAAAGAAACGACTTGCCTGGGCTGTCTAAAATTGAATTGAAATTTTGGTAAATTCGATGTCTCGGGTAATACGTAAAGAGGTAATCAGGTGTCAACACTATGGCGTTCGACGCTCCGGACATGAAGGAAAACCAAATACGTTATAAAGTACAGTAATGTGGTCACTATGAGCGAGGCAGACAGTCTGATGAGCACAGCTCATTACGGAAATCTCTTGTCTTTGGAGCTGCTCGTTGAGACGCTGAAGCCTTCTGTCAAGTTCTTCTTTATTCTTTATTGTGGCCACTGTCTCACAATATGCAGTTTACATTGCTCACACACCCTCGATTCACGATGACGCCAACTTTCTCGACTACTGTTCGTGCGACGACTATCATTCAGGAATTGGTTCCGCAGCTCATTCTTTCACCGAAGTCTGTGTGTATGTGTTTTAGGTCGTTAATTAGCGTAGAGACGAGTCTTCTGCTATTCTCGGGCATTCTCGGGCACAAGTTCTCCAAGGTAGTCGACGTTCCGGGTGTCATTAGAACAGTGTTGACCACTGTCACACTCCACTGCTTTTCGACAGTCCTGTTGTGTATTTGATAAAACAATCGACAATCCGGGTGTGAACCAAAAGAGGATACCACCATTCTCATCGGTGGATGAAATGGGATGAAGAAACCCGCATACTCTTCATCACATTGCTACACCGTATTTACCATAACGAATGTTTAAATATCACTTTATGTGAAAAGAGCATCAAAACAAGCTGAAACCATGTATTATATTAACATGGTACTAACTATAGTCGATTCGAACCACTGCTTTACAGTTCACTGACTGGATGCAGGCTTTTCCCACGTGGCGGGGTAAAACTTAATGATCTATTCTCCCTCGCAAGGCCACGTGAACCAATCAGAAATGGACATTCTTAAATGGGGTAGGAGAAATGTGCCTTGTACGTTCTTATGAACCTTGATCTTTCAGGTACATTTCATCAGTTGTGTACAAATAATGGTCTAGAATAATGTTTCAAACACTTTAATACGTATTGATGCAGGGGCTCCATATATGTTCTTGTTTACGTCCCGCTCGTCAAACGTCAGAATAAATTTACAGGTATCAAAGCAGACTCACTCGCTGGGCCACTTGCAATAAAAAGCCCAAACAAAGCAAAAACAGGTAAATCAGTTAATTTAAACAAATAGATGGAATATTAAAAACAACCTAAATATTAGTATGCACGCCCCATTAAAAAAGATAGAGCGCTAAAGTGGCAAGATTCAAACTCAAAACTCTTCAATCGTATTTTACTCGATAAATCAAAATGGTCTCAATGTCATAATGTGGATAGTTACAGAATCAAAGCAAAATATTTTACATGTTTATGTACGATTTATTTAGCAAAGCCAGAAAAATCCCCGACAAACACGGCCGCTTCTCCTCAATACGTGGGTTTGTGAGAGTGAGGGTACTCCCTACAAGGCTCACTCCCATTAGTTAACAAGGCGTCCTCCCATTTTATGTATTTTTTACTCGATAGGTACGGAAAATTAATTAGGCGATGTGGGTATGTCATGACTGGTTGATTTCTCAGGATTAGGTGAATTGGGTATGGCAGAGTCGATATACTATGATCATAAGGGATTGAGCAACCATGTTGGAGTGAAGGAATGACAAAACTCTGCGATAGATTAATGAGTGTCTTTTTTAAGCATTATGAAAATGGGAATGGTAAATTAACACAAAATGCCCTAGACCTGTCCAGCGTGTCATACATATATATATATCATAGAATAATAATTTATCAACTGAATAACACATAAAAATACTCTTATGATTATGTATAACATCACATTTTAATAAAAAGATGCATGCGTTGAGCTTGTTAGATGTTTTAAGATTAATGGAAGAGGTAGAGAAGGACACCCCCACTTGGGAACTTGGGAGCAGAGAGACGCCACGGTTCAGTGGTTACAGCTGTAGGGCCTTCCTTGCTCTCTGCTCAATATATTAAGGGTGGTGATGTAGATGAAGGTTACGCAGGAAAAGTAGGTGATGTGGGTTTACTACGTCAACAGGCAGCTGTGCAGTCAACCAGATAGTTTGTTGTTTTAACCTGTCTGACAATTGTTACGCCTGACCAGGGAGACAATAACAAGCTGATGTTAACACATGTGATCTAACGATAGTTTTGCGTTCTTTAGCATGTTTTGGAAGGGATGGCCGTGATGTATCATTTATTCTTTCATTCATTCACATATGTACTTCTTTCTTTTATTATATCTCTCATTCATTCACATATGCACTTCTTTCTTTTATCATTTCTTTCATTCATTCACATATACTTCTTGCTATTCATTCATTCATTCATTCATTCATTGTAAGATTTCGACTGATACAATAAACTGGCTGAAGTACTGTTAAACGCAGCCTAAGTTGCGATGGAGACGAATCAGGTCACTGTGTGCATTGGAGCATGAGGAGGCGCATACTAATTAGTACAAATGGTAAAGGAAACAAGCGAGTGACCTACCCCTGTTGTAGATAATTTCTGGTCTGACAAATAGGAGAATACCCCATAAAACCTCGGACGAGGAAAAACCGGCACGGGCAAACGGGAATTACTAAAAATGGAGACCACACTATTAAAACGAAACATGCTAAACTGGGTAGGTACACTTAAAACTACTAGGCAGGTACATTTGGTGAATGTCAGCGGAATTGGCAAGACATGTTTCAATACAGGTTAAAGATCTCACAACACCATTTATTATTGTGTCCCAGCATAGTCACTGGAGTTTGGTCACTCTTGATTAGGGCTTTCACAAATAACTTCAACTTCATAGATATAGGTTGAATTTTGGTATATTTATAGAATACCTAAATTCAAAAGAATCTCAAGGCTTAGTATTCTAAGTGTATTGTATATGTTGCTGGAAGTAAAGGGCTTAAACAACCCATGCTTGCCATAAAAGGCGACTATGCTTGTCGTAAGAGGCGACTAACGGGATCGGGTGGTCAGGCTCGCTGACTTGGTTGACACATGTCATAAGTTCCCAATTGTGCAGGTCGATGCCCATGCTGTTGATCACTGGATTGTCTGATCCAAACTCGATTATCTACAAACTGCCGCCATATTGCTGGGATATTACTGAGTGCAACATAAAACTAAACTCACGAAATTAAACTGAATTGTCATTAGAATTTCATCTATTTTTAAGCCATATGTTTGCAAAATAAAGAAAACGAGCAAACGAATATATTTTCGTCCACGAGAGAGATTAGTCGAATTAAGACCGGAATGATTTCATTTTTTTTTGTCGTGATAATTATAAACACACTTTCATTCATATATTTACAACCTCCAAGACAATAAAAAAAGCTATGAAAATTTAAGTGGAAGTCCAGATTCTTGTACTTGTTACAAATTAGCAGAATTAAGTCAAAATGAGTTGACTTTTGTGCCATGATACATATAAATATATCCTCATTCATTTACAAAATCCAAAACACGGGAAAAGATGTATTTTGAGTAAAAGTGATTATTCTGGCATATTTTTAAAAATCTTCCTGAATTCGCAAAATTAAGTCAAAATCAGTTGAATTTTGTGTCATGATACTCATAATGGCACTTTCATACATTTACATCCTCCAAAACATTAGAAAAGATGTATTTGGAGTGAAAAGGAAAGATTTTCGCTCATGGGCCCAATGTTTTTCGCCCATGGGCGAGATGTTTTTGAAAATCGGTCTCAATAAGCAGAATTAAGTCAAAATGAGTTGGATTTTGTGCCATGATACTCATATATATATATCCTCATTCATTTACACCTCCAAAATCACAGGAAAAGATGTATTTTGAGTGAAGGCAAATATTCTCGCCCATGGGCCAAAATGTCTTTCTTCCGTGGGCGAGAGTTTTCAAAATTGCTCTCATTTAGAGGAATTAAGTCAAAGTGAGTTGAAATTTCTGTCATGATACTCGTAAATGTACTTTTTTTATTTTATTCTCACCCATGGGCCAAATGGTTTTCGCCCATGGGCGAGTCTTTTTGAAAAATCACTCTTAATTAGCCGAATTAAGTCAAAATAAGCTTAATTTCGTGTCAAGACAATAATAAATACACGTTCATTTATTGAAAAACTGCACAGCCTGGAAAAAAACATGTAGTTTCAATGAAATTAATTATTCTCGTCCATGGGCCAATATGTTTTTCACCCATGGGCGAGATTTTTCAAAATCGCTGTCAGTTAGCAGAGTCAAGTCACAACAAGCTGAAATTTGTGTCATGATACTTATTAACATTTTTTTCATTCATTTACAACCTCCAAAACATTCATTCTGGATGAAATGAAACACTTTCGCCCATGGGCCTGCCCATGGGCCTACCCATTGGCCAGCGAGTTTAAATTTTGAGTTTTCGAAATTTTTTTTTTCATTTTTTCATCCTTAGCACACATACATAACAGCTGCCTGTTTAATTTTGCGAAATCGCTTGTGCGAGAGTGGCCACAGTGCTGAGAGTTTCTGGACTTTTGTGAGTCCAGAATTAAATTGTGACGTGTTTTTGCTAAACTGTTGATTTTAATGCTAAATAAAGTTACAGACAAAATACTGCCTTGTGGGACACCCTGATCTTGAGCATAATAATCAGACAAGGTAGAACCCACGCGGACTTGAAATTGCCTGTCAGCTAAAAATTCGGATATAAATTGAGGCAGACGACCTCGCAATCCAAAGTCATGAATATCTTTTAAAATACCGTGCTTCCATGTAGTGTCATAAGCCTTTTCTAAATCGAAAAAGATTGACACTGCATGTTGTTTGGATACAATGGCATTCTTAACGAATGATTCCAATCGAACCAAATGGTCAATGGTACTTCGATTTTTGCGAAAACCACATTGAATACCTGTGATTAAGTTGTTTGATTCTAAGTACCATATCAATCTGTTATTGACCATGCGTTCCATGGTTTTGCAAACGCAGCTAGTCAGTGAAATAGGTCTATAATTAGATGGATCAGTATGATCACGTCCAGGTTTAGGTATGGGAACAACTATGGCATCACGCCAGGATGAAGGAAATTTACCTGACGTCCAAATTTCATCAAAGATATTCAACAGAGTCTCTAAACATGATCCTGGTAAGTGTTTCAGGAGTTGATAATGTATACCATCAGCTCCTGTAGCGGTATTATTAGCTTGTTCAAGAGCATTATAAAGCTCATGGATAGAAAAGAGTTCGTTTTAATCTTCCCCGTTGTCCGAATGAAAATTGATGGGTTTCTTCTCCTGTTGTTCTTGGTATTTTTGAAATTTTGGAACATAACTAGACGAGGAAGAATGTTTGGCAAGCGTTTCACCCAGTTTATTTGCGATATCGGATCGATCAGTTAACAACTGATCTCCAGATTGTAGATGGTGGATGCTTGATTTGGTCCCCTTACCTTTTATTTTCTGGATCATGTTCCAAACCTTTGACATTGGCGTTCGTGAAGTTATCCTTGACACATAATTTTGCCAAGACTTGCGTTTATTTTGTTTAAAAATACGCCGGGCTTTAGCATTTAGTATTTTATATTTATTTACGTTATGGACCATGGGATGGCGACGGAAATAATGTTCAGCCTTCTTCCGTACTTTCCTAGCTTGTTTGCAATCAGTTGTAAACCATGGTTTACGTATGTGAGAATTTGGAGAGGACTTTGGAATACAATCTTCAGCTATTTTGAGAAGTTCAGCAGAGAAAGATTCTATAGGATCGGCAACATCTGTAAAAGCATCAGGTGTTAGTTTATTAGTACAAAGAGTTGCATACAAATTCCAGTCAGCCTTAGTGAAATTCCATCTGGATGATGGAGGAACATCAGATGGACACACAGCTGTGAGAACAGTAGGAAAATGGTCACTTCCGCACAGGTCATCGTGAACCGACCACTCGAATTCACCCAGTAAATTGGAATCCACTATTGACAAGTCCAGACAAGAGTAACTGCCAGTTCCAGGATGAAGATAAGTGTAAAAACCATCATTAAAAATACATAAATCATTGTTTGAGAAAAACTCCTCTAAGATTTTACCGTTTGTATTGATGTTAGTACTACCCCAAAGAGGGTTATGACCATTTAAATCTCCCAGGATGACACAGGGCTTCGGTAGCTGGTCATATAATGCTTGAAGGTCAACCTGTTGGAGACAAAACGAAGGTGGAATATATAAAGAACAAAGAGTAAACACAATATTCAGGGTTACGCGTACAGCGACAGCCTGGAGAGGGGTATTAAGAGGAACAGGACTGTGAATAACACCCTGCCTCACCATAACAGAAGATCCTCCAGTAGCTTTATAACCTGGAGGGGAAAAGTAGCTTTAAGGAATGTTTCCTGTAAGCAAAAGGCTGATGGTTTTAGATCTTGTATTAATAGCTGAAGATCATTAAAATTATTACGAAGTCCTCTACAATTCCATTGAAATAAAGTAGTGGAAGAAGTCATGGTGGTTCAATTGGAGATCGAGCACGTGGAGAAGGTCTTCGCTGATCTGATAGCGATGGCGTGACCTCCATGTCCAGAGGTTCAAAAGTGTTGTGAACCTCTACAGGAACAGTTAAAGGAAGAGACACTTCTATGTGCTTAAGTGCCCTAGTTTCTCTCTTTTTGAGTTGTTTCTGTTGTTTGTTCGTAAGACGTTTAGGTTTGTTTAGCGATGCTGGCTGTACTTCGGGGTCTGAAAGAACTTCAGGTGCTGGCGATGTAGTGGTGGTTAATGGTGTGGGAGACATGGCTGGAAGCATATGGACAGCTTCAGTCTCTGTCTGAGTGGCAGCACCATTTCTGGCACCAGAAACACTGTACAAAACAGTTTGGTCATCGGAGACCCAGGTGATCGCAGTTTGACAGCCCTGATCAACCTTTGTACAAGGAGTAGAAACAGCTACTGCGTACGTTTTTGCAGACGACATGTGACTTGTAACTGGTAAAAGTTTCTTTGCTTCATTGAAGGATATATTGTTGGTGTGCTTCAATTTCAAAATTTGTGCTTGTCTTTCATATGCTGGACATGATTTGGAAAATGACATATGGTTACCATTGCAGTTCGCACATTTTATTTCATTTGCGCAGTTGACATTTTCATGTTTCCCACTACAACGGGAGCAAACTGGGGAGCTGTGACATGACTTAGCTCCATGTCCAAACTGTTGACATTTGAAACATCGAAGCGGATTGGGAATATACACTTCCACTTCAATGTTAAAATAACCAGCTTTTATTGATTTTGGTAAGGACGTGAGACAGAAAGTAAACAGGTATGTATTCGTCCCAATGATATCATCACCTAGTTTCCTAGAGAATCTCTTGACAGAGGTGACACCTTGGGACTTCAGTTCAGAAGCAATTTCGCCTTCTGACATGTCAGCAAGACATTTTGCCCGATCACGTATGATGCCTCTGCACGAATTAAGAGTTTTATGAACGGAAACAGTAATCCCAGTATTCGCAAACTGGCGAGCTGCGAGCAAATTAACAGATTGCTGTCTCTTTGCACATTCAACTAACAGAGAACCTGTCCTGAGACGTGTTACATTTCTCACTTCACCACATATTCCAGCAATGGCTTTTGATATGACAAAGGGGTTAAGCTTCAAGGGTTGTCCATCAATTCCGTCCACAACTAAAAAGCGCGGCCAGGATTCACTACTGACTGCAGTAGAGTCATCATCAGAAGATGATAAACCATCTGTTTCAACATGTCGCCTTTTTGATTTTGATCGAGAACCAGTTGGATTGGGGGTAGCCATAATGAAGAAAGGATATTCGACAACCCTGCTCCCCACCCACCATGGAGTGTCAGCAAGGACGGTGTCGAAGTGGAAACCGACTCCAAACCACCAGGGTTACAGGGTTGTTATACTCTAGCAGTACAGACACAGGTAGCTAAAATTGTCAAACAGAAGAAAAGTCAGGCTGGTTCCGCCCATGGCTATTATCTGAAGACACATAGAACCCGGGGGTCAGTATTGCCAGATTGGCCCATGAGCCACCGCCTTCTGGCATAGGACTCTAGGCATAGCAACAATTTTCAAACATGAGAGTATCACAAAAATATTTCGTGGAAAAGATACACAGATATACATAATCCACATTTGATGTTGACCATGCACAGGGCATGACATGACCAGCCGATTGGTAGAACCGGGCCAGTTCTACCTCCCGTCTAGGTGAAGTCAGGGCCAAAGTGGTGTGTTGAGCAATAGGTACACGGTTGCAGGCACCTATTGCCCTCAACCACCAGGATCCCTTCCTCCACCGACACAGGGTTGCAACCCACGGCAAACGGGTTGGTGGACCAAATATCCCCCCGGGTCCACAACGGGGGTGTCGGCGAGCTCTTGGCGTTACCCAGCACCCACCACGAGGAGGTGGCTCGCCACGGGTGCCACAAACTATACCAACTGTAAATGTTTGTAATGCTAAACATTACGCACTGCCTGAATTGATTGTATAATTCACGTATATTCTGGATATTGAGAAATATCATCATGTAAGCACCGAAATGACAATTGTCTTAATGAATTATTCTAATCTTCTTAAATGCTTATACTCGTTCACATTCATAGGAGTAGGCACTTAATAGCCTGTTTTTCATCATTTAATTATTAATCTATAGCTGAAATATTGCCGAAGTGGCTTTAGTTTTACTTATTTTTATACATTATATTTACTGAAAGGAACATTAGGATACGCAAATGATATGAATACAAGCCCATACATAACTCAATGATCCAATAAGTCATAATAAATATATAATAAAAGTGTCATCAATGTATCTATGCTGCGTCATTTTTTAATATTCTCAGTCAATTAACCTGTTATTCTTGTATATAGGTATTACTGTTTTATTATTTCTTTTCAGATAAAGAAAGCGTCTGATCCTCAATTTGACAGAACAGACAAGCGAAACCTGGACTTGCCTCATTCATCCCAATCAATTAATCCGCACATAGCTGGACTAAGGTCATTTATAGTCATTCTTCCTTTACTTCACCATCGTGAATTTATTGTGCATGGTAGTTGGAATATAATGCTTCATGACACCATTAATAAATGCGAAGAAACAAAATGTATCGTTTGTTCTTGTATCATTAGTTTGAAGACATTTTAAAATTGTGATATCCACCTAATGATGCGTCAAAATGTACATTTGTCTTTTTCATCTAAGCAATGATATGAATCTGCTATTCCTTCCCAAGGCATATTGAATTATAAGGCCTCGTGAATATTCTAACTTAATCTTCAAAACTAAGTTTCAGAATGAAAACCAACAGTATACACTTGACCATAGCGTCTTGTTAGTTTCCATCTCCGGAGCTTAGTATCCATTCTGGATTCTGTTTGGAAACTAGGTCACCCAGTTTCACTGACTGTATCCCAACTGGATGTCAGGGTGGCAAACAATTACGCATTTTATGCTACTTACTTAAAAACAGCGCACTGAAATAAAACATGAAACTACATTTTCTGCTTTTATGTTGGTTTCCATTTAATCAGATCTTCCAATTGCAAATTCCAGATATAGAAACCAACAAGAAACCCCTGAATTTAGTTTCTTTTGGGTTTCCATTTACAAGAATACCAAAATCACACAACCCAAAATGGAATCTACTTGGAAACTCAGTTAGTGAGTTTCAGTGAATGGAAACCAACTGGAGTCCACAATTACCCGCATTCCGGATGGTTTCCAGGTTTCTAGAAACCAAGTCATTTTTGTAGTTCGTGTTGCTGCCCCACATAACATCCACCAACCTTACATATACCGTACTAAATGAAGGATGTCCTATATTGTGCTTTTTGCTGCTGTGGTGTAGTCTTCACACAGGAACCTGTACACACTAGTACCGTGAGTGAGTGAGCTATGTTTTACGCCACACACAGCAATATTCCTGCTATAATGCGGCGGTCTGTAAATAATCGAGTTTGGGCCAGACAATTCAGTGATCAACAACATAAGCATTGATCTGCGCAAATGGGAACCGATGACACGTGTCAACCAAGTCAACGAGCCCTACCATCCGATCCCCTTAGTCGCCTTTCATGGCAAGTATGGGTTGCTGAAGGCCTATTCTACCCCGGACCTTCACGGGTCAACAGCTGTACCGATAATATCCAGATTGTATTTGTACTGGATTACCTACGTATTGTGGAGCATCAACCTAGACGGTGATACCACAAGACTGATCTTCTCAATCTGAGTCTCTGATTGATACTCAAGGTGATGTTGTCTGTAATCACTGGTAGTGTCTGTACGGTGTACCAAAGGTCGCTGTTAGTCATGTGTTTACATAAGCGTAACATGAAACGTTCAGCCATTCAAATGTTTCTCCCAGATAATTGGACATGCTGCGTTTCGGCCGTGTATAGATCTAATGTTTCTAAGTATGCTTCTAATACGAGATGCTGAATTGTTGATCGCGAAGACACCAAGCTCGCATTACGTGCTAAAATCAATCAAATCAAACGTTGGAGACTGAGTGAGCATTTCTTAAATATCAGGAACACAGTTGGATCTCTTCAATATAATACTCTACTCAGAAAGGGAGGCTCAAGGCGATAGTGGCGCTTTTCAGAGTCGCTTGAATAGAAAGTCTCCTTCAGCTGAGACGCTGTGTTAATGACAATAAAAGCTTCCTAAACCCTCTGATGAAACATGCCCTAGAGGCTCACTTGGTGCAATTAAAACAAAAGTCTATAGTAGAATATATTGACATCCTGTCTGGAGGCGATAGGGTAGCCTCGTGGTTAAGTAGTTCGTGTGCTCAACGAGTAAATATGTTAAGCCTACTTCTTGAGTTATCCGCCGTTTATTGCGAAAAACGATAAAACAAAACTCACTCGTTTAGCAGCCCTGGTAACATCCTGTAACTAATTCATTCATTTACCAAGTAGCTAGGAATGTCTGTAATTGGTATCAAGTGCAGTGTTTCACTGTTTATCGTCACTTTCAAGCAATAATGAACCAAACAAACCAGTGATTGATGTAAGTCTGATAGGTTATGGTCACTTGCAACCCATTGGTAATCAGACACTCGCTGTCAGTAAACGACAATCTGTAACAAATCACCTTGTTGTCCATGTTCAAAACAGCCTTGATGCAAGCACAAATTTTCCTCTGTCCTTAGGGAGGATGAATCATATTGACTATTATTACTGCCCGAAACCACCAATTACCGTGATCCTTTCATGCTGCGATCTTTGCATGTTTCAGAAAGGCATCAGTTTAAGGGTGTCTGTGTTAAGTTAGTGACCTGTAGGTTGGGTCCCCCGGCTGTTGTAATCCTGCGCCCTAGTTATCTGTAGTTATCTGATCATGAGAATCCAGATTGAGTTTCTCGCCGTGAGGAGAGCCATTGATTGCCGCCCTTGGAACTCTTCAGAGTGGAAGACGTATTAACTCGCCCCAATGGCACTTTGGGATATAAACTGAAACCCAAATGACAAAGCGTGGAAAGTCGTAATATTAAATTGGCAAATACGGAGAACAGATACTGGTGACATACGCTTTCAAAGAGATAACGTCATATCTACAAATCGTAGTAAATGTTTATTAATGATGTTTCTCTTTGTGCAATTAATTGTGTAATTTGAATTTTGAATGTGCTGATGTAGATTAATATAACTGTTTTAATATCAGTTAAGTATTTTACCGTCTCAGCAGTAGATGCTTAAGTTTCACATTGCTGTCGTATCAGAAATTTCGTAACAAGCTGAGATCACTTCATGGATTCTAAAACAAAATGTTGTGTCAGTGGCTTCTGATTTCCTGTACTAGAGGTGAATATATAGACTACTTATGTGTTGAGTGAGCACCAACTATGCCAAACTGGGATATGTCGTATGCGGTTGGAAGTTGACACTGTATCACATATTCCTATGCAACTAATTCTCATAGTTGCGGGCAAAGTCCGATCGGGATTAGAATGACAAACCAAGTCAGACGGTGGGGTAAGCCAGTGGTTCAAGCGATCGCTCGTCTCATCGAAGACCTGGGTTCAATTCCCCGCATAAACAGAATGTGCAAAGCTTATTTCTGGTGTCCTTCGCTTTGACATTGCTGGGCTTTTGCTAAAGCGGCGTGAAAGTAAACTCACAAAGTCGGAAATGTAACAACGGGACGTTGGGCATAAAGGCAGCAGGGCACTACGGCTACTTCATGATATAATAAGTCAGTAACACAAAGAGGACATCAACGAAATACCGCTGCATGATTCCGACCACTCATAACGGGCAACCCAAGTTCCGATGTCAATGACAAGGCAACCTGCAGCACCCGTAATCCATAAATCAATGCTCGGACAACAGTGACCTAATTTGTGAAGGTCACAGCTGCAGATGTCCTACCATTGTGCACAACATAACCAGGTTAAGACGCCACCCTCCCCTCTACAAGTCTCCCCTGGTATGGTGAACTACTTTCAGTTATTGAATATCCTCTATTGTTAAACTGCTTTAGATTTATTCACTAGATTTAAAAATCTATCTGTTATAATCTAGTTGTTTTAGTGTCCTTCGTTGACAGATTTTTACCATTCACTGTTATGTATAACATTAATGGCTCTCGTCACGATAATATTGCCCATAAATTGCCCCGTAAATTGTAACTCACTCACTCACTCTACAGGTCCCAAACTGTGTACTGTCCTTAAACAAACGAAACAAACGAACTACACAAGTCCGATACGTAAGTCCCCAAAACCTTCAACCTACCAGAATTCGCAAATGTAGCAGTTGTGTGATTTTAGCTTAGGGCTTCATTTTCTTACAATCGATAGCGAGCCGTGAAGGAGCGGGGTAGAACAGGCCTTCAGCAGCCAATGCTTGCCATGAAAGGCGACTATACTTGTTGTAAGAGGCGACTAACGGGATCGGGTGGTCAGGCTTGTTGATTTAGTTGACACATGTCATCGGTTCCCAGGTGCACAGATCGATGCTCCTGTTGTTGATGACTGGATTGTCTGGTCCGCCGCTATATAGCTGGAATATTGCTGAGTGCGGCGAAAGCTAAACTCACTAACCTCACACTGCAATCGACAGCGGCTGAAGGGATTATATAAATCCTGCTGGGGTCCATGCATGTAGCAAAGGTACTGTAGGTCCCCACAGTCCCTAGTACACGTATAGTGATCTATCTACACTTATTTGCTGGTACACTCTAGCCCATTTTATGCTGTAATGTATATTTTGTAATGTAATGTACGAAATAGTGTATAATGTTAAGTTACTTGATAGTTTCATATCTCTTACTTGTGATATACTAGTTCCTTTACTGCCCTTTGGTGACAGTTATGAAATATTGCCAACGTGATTTTTATGTGAATTTTAACTCACTCACTACTCAAATCTGGTTTTTAGTTAAGTATATTCAAACAGACAGCAGCATTCTTCATTGGGAATCACAGCTCAAACTAATGGTTCAGACTAGACTGTTTACAGACCGCCTCCATAAAGGTTGAACATTGCTGGAGTGTGGGTATAACATCACAAAATGCAGCTGTCTGCTGGTTTACTTGTTAAAATGCACCTTCATCACTGCTTATGAATATCTGGCCAATAATCAGCTGCAAGGTCAATAACAGAACAACAGACACAAAAACCCAATTCAAGCGCATGGGCATATATTTCAGCACGCCCAGGAGATGCATTCCTTTACACCAAAATGTGCTGTCTCAGCACACCGTGGTACCCGTGTTTTCACCATGACAAGATAATAACACGTCATTGTACTGTTACATATCTCCTTTAAAAGCATTATTTTATTTTCCTGCGTCAAAACTTTTTCACATGGTCGAGTATTCCCCCAACGCCTCAACACGTAACGACTATTTAATTAGGCAAAATACAGCATATGGCGCTTACGAAAAAGTTTGTTAAAATGTTATGTTTTTTATTGCTTTTCAAGTCAACAAGGAAGTCTTTTTCTTCTCCTCATGTCTCTATGCTGCAAGACCTGATGAGGAATACTAAAGTAGAATTTTCTTTGGAAGCTGTCCAAATAGATTTAAAGAGTTTTTGACGTTTTTTTCCATGTTTAGTATCAATACTGAAGTGTGCGACGGACTCGGGAGGTCAGTGAGTGAAGGAGCCTTGGAAAGAGGTAAGTGGGTGTCCGAGAGAGACGATGGTGTATCGGGAGGGTTGTGTGGTGAGAGAAACTCGACCTCACTCCAGAGAAGAGTGTGTTAGCAGACCGTGATGGTCGTAGTCAAACAGGGAATTTGAACATACGGTCATCTTACACTGAGATGATCAGTTTACCAATCAACCAAAGTCAATGTTCCTACACAACCCGTCCATTTCAGTCACCTCATTTGACAAGCATCGGTTGCAGGAATCCTGATTTAACCCTGCTAAAACGAGTTGAAATTCAATGGACTTAGACGGAAAAGTGATGTAACCTCAAAGGAAAGGAGACAGCGTCGAGACGGTTGAAATGGACTACCTACATTTTCAGTGATATCTCAAATGACACATTATGGACGAACAGGCAAAGTCTTTGTAAATACCCTTTGTCTGTAGTAGAAGGAAGGTGGGAAATCGAAGAAGTAATTTGGAATTACAGGAGTACCAAATACGAACATGAGAAGTGGAAGTGTTTCAAATGGCACCAATTGAAAAATGATATTAAGCAAAACACATATAAATCCCTTCGCCACAGAAAATAATGGCAAGGAGGAGAAGGGCAACGATGTGGAAAGCAAAAGAGCAATGTTAAAGAGCGAATGCTTCACATTTCCTCGTCTCGTTCATAAATCTCCCCATCATAGTGGCACCAGTGGTTGACTACATTTAAACTGATACCAGGATTTCAAATCGTTATCACTTTATGTTCGTGCAATTAAATAAGGTTTAGACAGTGCTGTCAGGATTCCATAACACTTAAGCAAGTCTGAAAGCATGGACTTGACATAATGAACACTTATCAACCACAGCCAACTTAAGTATCATGTTCAAATCTCCTTGGCTGAAAATCAATGTGAAGCGACCGGGATGGGATCCTCTTATGACTACCACATATCTGCACCGCTCTCAAACCAATTTGTCCTTATAAATGGGGCTTGGCAAGACTTAGGCTCATGGAAAATAGAAATGAAAAAATCATTTTGCGGACATTCAATGAGTTCATATGGCCGATAATGGCCATTGATTTCCATATTTTCCCTGGCGGTAATAAATTTTCCACATAAAAAGATCTTCAATTAGGATTTGGTATTTGGTCACCATGAAATGTATTGCTTGTGAAATCGCTTTGACTGAAGTGAATACCAAATTGACATGAATGGAAATTTGTGAGGAATTTATAGACATGGATCCGTGGAATGAAATAGCGGGGAAAGATTTAGAAGTTCTTAAAGACGAAAGATAAATACTTGTGTGCTTTGACAAAGGCGTGATATTACAAGATCTGATGATCCTTTAACGGTTTCTGGAGGTAGGTCATGTGCAAGCAGAAGAGCAGGAGTTTTAATCCAGTGTGTACTACTGTGTGGAAATGTGCATGCTTCCTTACACAACTGATCAATACAGCCACTTTGACTTGTGACGCCATGGAACAATTTGATTGTCTGGCTATGGGTGCAAGACATAACATCGTACCAAGTTGGGTCGACAGGAACGTAATGAGATTGACATTGTGCATGTTGTTAACGGTAGCTTCGTTACAACATTAATTGTTGACATCCGCTCTCTTTAAAAGGTGGCAAGGAATCCTCCCCTCCTTGTTTGATACGGGTATATGTTAAATAATATATTTGGCCTGTTTTATTTGCGGACAACTTGTGATACCCAGTAACAAAAAATACGATTCGGAACTGACGCCATGGAAACAGCGGAATCTAAACAAAATTAAGAAACATTTGCTAATCGCTGAAAGGTGTCACCGTGACTGATTTCGTGTGTCGACAGCCGAAGAGAAAAGAATTGTCATTGACAAAATTATAGAACTGGTCTCACAGTGTTTTTGTATAGATTACTGTGTACTCTGATTTACACAATACCGAAACAATTCGCCACGTCAATTTAAATTACATTCCATCTGTGGGCAAAATATTGTTCTTTCAAAGTCCTGTTTGATAGGTACAAATACATAGCTGTCATTGACGTGTAAATACTTGTCAAACCCAAGGGTCAAAACCAAGATTTGTGGACTTCATTCTTCATCCTTTTTGAGGGGGTTTCTCATTCCTGATTACAAACTATCAGTCTGGTGATAACATACCAAGCGGAAAACACTGTTAATTGACATTAGAATGTAAAACTGCTTTGCTATTCCTATGTGATTACGGGTAAACTCTCAAAGCACGAAGTGTGGAATTTAAGCTTTTTCTGTGGTGACGCCAGTGTCGATATATAGATATCATAAATACGTAATCGTGTAACCATCACAGAGGCAAACCCAAAATTTATTAGTATATCAAACACTACATCATCAAATTTACCTGCAGTTATTTATTGCGTTTACAGAAATATAATTTGGCTTGAGAACACCTGATGATGTAGAACTTACAGCGACAACAGCAGAACAAGGAACAAACAAACATATAAAAAGGAGAGCATAGTGAGTGGGTGAGTCTTTTTGTCACTTGTAGTTAGTTTGAGTGAGTGATTTTAGTTTTACACCACACTCAGCAATATGCCACCCATATTATGGCGGCGGTCTGTAAATAATCGAGTCTGGACCAGACAATCCAGTGATCAACAACATGGGCATCGATTTGTTCAAATGGGAACCGATGACATGTGTCAACCAAGTCAGCGAGGCTGACCATCCGATCCCGTTAGTCACCTCTTATGACATAGTCGCCTTTCATGGTAAGCTTGGGTTGGTGAAGGCCTATTCCATCCCGGAACTTCACGGGTCTTGTCAATGCTCGAGCAGTATCATGGCTGAGGATTTCGGAAATAGGCTTCACACTCTGAAAATTTGAAAATTGAGGCCAGGCCTCTGCTCGACAAATCCATGGTTGAACACCAAGCTAGCCAAAGCACCAAAGACGGCCCTTACTTTTCTGTAAGCAATGGCAAGTTCCTTGTTTGTTCCTTTGCTTGATTTGTCTTCTGCGTGAATAGAAAACACTCTTTACTCCATATGTTTGAGTGGATGGTTGCAAACGCTTTCTATTGAATATATCTAAATTTACACACAGCTACGCAATAGCATGGGAGGAAGATATGTGAGTGTTATTAATTAAATAAGACCCATACGGCTTCTCCAACAGACGGTCTCTCTTTGTAAGACCAAGATGAGATCATTTCGGTTCCCACAGGTTTTCCATGGAAATGCCAAATCAAGGTCAGCTGTGCGCGCAAAGCAATAGGGGTCACGCGGGAGGAACATAGATCGAAATAATGGACGAGGTCATGCGAGCGTTTATTGACTGTAAGCCCAAAGAGATTAAGAGGTACCGTTGTTATTTACGTCGATGTCAAAAGATAGATTGATCATGTCTGTAGAGAATAATATTTTCTCAAAATCTCAAATGACACATGATGAATTAACTATCAGCTATCAGCTATATGGTAGGCTTTGTGAAAGCAAAACTGACGACGATTTGCACTCGTGCACTGTTAACGATACCATTAAGAAAATATAAGTTTGGTTATGCTTGATGAGTTTTTCGTCTGTCCAAACAGGCTCCACATAGAGTATGTTCAGCCTCTGAACAGGAACAGATGACAGTTAGAAGTCCAGTCTGTCTTTCAGCTTAATGTCATCGATCATGTGTTTGCTATGTTGATTAGCAGGAGGAAGCACCGCATCAATTCGTGGCGCCTTTAACGATTATGTCTGTGACTTTGGAAGACTAAATCCGTTATCACGTTCTGTGCTTATTCCCATCTCCGACTAAACTATGGCTGGACTCTGAGTGGTTGGAACCTATTAAGAAATCCTTCACATGAGATTCTAGACTGAACTCATAGAGCAACGTTCTTAATAAGCTAAATTAACCATATGTACAACTCGACCAGGATCTGACAGATTTGTACAACCACTTTATCTTCGGATCATGCCTCTGGGAACTGCGAGAGGATGGTACTTAAGTGGTTTTAACTCAGTCAGATGAATATTTACCACCCTGCAACATAATAAAGAAAAACCTGCGTCAGATTTCAGTTACATATTGTTACATTGAAACAAAACACAGAAGATACATACATGAATGTTTGCATAAATGCATTTAACAGGAAGAATAACAATAATTACTTGCGTTCATTTCATCGAAGTGAATTAACAGACAATGAAATCGAACTGGACTTCTTCATCCTTGTCAGAACAGACTTCAGAATGTGCCTGGTCCAGGATAAGCTGACGGAAACGCTGGCCTCCTGCCAAGAAAGTTCATTCTATACTTCAGATGTAGCTTTGGCAAGATCCATTGTATGTTTAAGTGTCGCCAGTTTCACACATTTGTAAGTATCCTAGAGTCCTTCCAGGCGTGATGTGACTCTCAATGTCTTCAACAAGTGTTATAGTCATGATTAGTTGCATTACATCAACGGAAAATGCAATTCGATCAACGGTAAAAGAGATAAAGTTAATTCCTTCCTATTCTTATTCCGAGAAAACGTCGTTGTGCACGCCATTAACGGGACGAAGTGATAAGGTGTCTTGGCTGGATGACGAGCTATGGATAAGGCAGGCTCTTTCACTCATCAGCTGATTATGTGAAGTGAATTTCGTTACAGGAACTGAATTGTAAGTTCTTCCTTATCTAAGTGAGCTATCGTCTGTGCTGATGCGCCAATGCTATTGGTATCGCTCTGTGTGTGAATGACAGTGAGAGGGCATGAAACTTACGTGTATGAGGACTCTCTTTCTATAATTAACTGAGGCTCATGGCTGTGCCATTCAACACTGCTGTGACATTGTATTGTCTTATAATGTAGTTTTATACACATATTTCTTATTTGTAGACAGTAATGCCTTAACATAAACAAGAATATAAATTTGAATATTAATTTTGGAAATAAATATGAATTTCCAAAGTCATTGTCAGTCCCAGGTAAAGCAGTGATTGTACGATTAATTAATGTATTTGCATGCCGTTTTGAAGTTAGTCCAGCATATAACTAGACGACTTCGCACTATACCAAGGTGTGCTCGACGTCTAGCCGGCGAGTGAATTTTCTTTGACGCACTGTGCGCTGTACAGATATGTACAGTGGTTTAAGGCAAAAATCCAGCCTATCGACTAGAACAGGTGCACGGATTGCTAAAATAAACACTCATTTTCAAAACGGCATACTTACATCCACTAACATCCATTCACTTTATTTTATATCAGCCCTGATACAGAACCACCCCCGTTTTTAACCACTTGACGGACATTTTGATTGGTTAAACAAAAAGTGGAATCGCACTAAAACGGTGAGCGATAAATTGACTGTGGTTGCGGGGAAACGAACTTAAGGCATTTCTTCATCGTTTGTAGACATTTCAGGATCCCACATATCATCGCACCATTCACTGAACTCTTGAAATTACATTGATTACTCTAAAACGAAATGAATCACTGTAAGTAATTATAATTCTACACCATTATCATAATGGCAGTGTGCATGTAGTATACATAGTGGGTCTTACGAGATGACAGTTTTCACTTTCATGCACTTTGTAAAGTTGACATATTTCCAAATTAGGATTTCTTCACTGATTCATTCAAATGTTTCATTTCCTCTACGTTCTACATGTCTACACCATACAATATCCTATCCTTCAGTAATAAAGTGGCGCCATTACGCAAGTTACATGACGCCGACAGAAGACATATTCAACAAATCGGTGAATGTATTTCCAAGATAAGAAAAACTGTATGACACACGCTCTTGGGATTGTATTTCATCAAGAATAATTTGATAGTGTTTCATATGCGGGCACATTCACTTCAAATCCCTCTCCCAGAAGGTTAACAGGGGAGGCCCAACAATTGACTTAACAAAACTAACACAACGAAAAACGTTTTTAATTACGCTTCAGTAAATGCAAGTCGGAGGTGGTTAAGCGGGGACATGATACATGCAAGATGTCTCCTAAAGACCACACCCACAGTTTCACGAAACGACGTAAACATCATATGTTCACATCCAAACATATAGCTCTATAAACATAACATCAAGTAGCGAGAATTATTTGAGCACTAATTACGCATAACATTCTTAGATTCATATCCATACATATAATTATAACTATATAAGCATAATAACTAATTATACGCATCACTGTTTAATGGAGGAAGGGTCGCATATTTATACTTAACTTGGGGCTAGGTTATCGCTAGAGGGGAGGGACATTATAGACGTTAGGGCAGGACGTCCACCAAATATTTAATAAAGTCAACTGAAATAATACGGCTCTTCCCCATACAAGAGACAGGAGTCTTCCTAAAATGTCGCATATTAGAATGCTTGGCAGTTGGTGAATAACTCTCCGAAAATATGTGTCAAACATTTGTAAATGGCACACATTCTAATACGTTACCAATAACACGAGTGTGTACCTTACGTATTCGAAGTGAGTGAGTGAGTGATAGAGGTCCGTTTCACTCCCCGGTGTTCAGCGATATTCCAGGACTATCGAGACGGGCGACACCAGAAATGGACTTTCACAAATTGGAATTCGAACCCAGATTTTCACCACCGACTTAATCCCTAGGCTTCCAACGTTATAGGAACTTCAGTCTTTATCAAGGTAGTGGCATGAGACATGTGACATCATGGTAATGTCATGTCTGAAAAAAAAACCTTTCCCATTTGGATAGTAAGAACACTGTGCACACCTATCCAACACCAAAAACATCTAGAAATGACATTGTAGGTCTCAAGACATCTCGGAACCTGAAATGTACCATCCACAAAATGATATAAACCATTAACGGTTCGTTTCCCCTCCCGCATACTGCAGAGCGTCATAGTCCGTTTTCATGGATTCCGTTTTTTAAGCAACCTCTCATTTACATATCCACAATGGCCGGCAGTCAAGGGGGGTATATATGTTTCAAGACTTGTCAGCAATAAAATGAGTGTTTTTCGTTGGAGGTAAGTGTCCCGCTTTTACGATGAATGTTTGTTTTAGCAAAACCTGCAAAAATATCAGTCGATAGGTTGAGTTTTCAGTCTTGATTTTGCCTTAAACCGTTCCGCTCAAATTTCTTGCGGAAAGGTGCGTCAAAGAAAATGCACTCGCCGTATAAACTCGATGCAGGCCTTGGCTGGAATACGAGTTTATTCATATGAACTATTTTGAAGTATGTTGGCTGATAGTGATGATAGCTGGTGTCATGCTTTGTGCGTATCCTGCCTGAACAGTAGCTACGGTCACAGATGCCAAAAGAAGAGTTCCTTGACCGGCGTCAAAAAGGGGAATCAAAGATGATATTTGTCACTGAGGTGTCTACTCTTAATCTGTTTTCGAAGATTCACAGAGACTCTGTATGTTGTAACCCGGATCAAACAACGAACTGTGCACAGGAAAGGAAGTCATTTATCTGAGATCTTATCCTCTAATACAAATTTTACGGTCCTCTAAAACTTTTTAAACTCTGCCTGATGTCAGACATTACGATTTCTTTGTTCACTGTATATTCGAGTTAGAGGCCTTGAGGAGATTGTAGCGATAAGGTGTATTTGTAGATGAAGAAAAACATGTTCACATCTTTGAAGCCTTTCTCTCCAAAGAAACATGGTGTTCCTAAACACGGTTTGAATTGATGTCTTTCATTATGCAGGCTTTCATTATACATGTTTCGACAGATGACAAAACCCGTTCTAAAATTATTTTTTGAAATCGACCGGAATTCCTCAACTTTCAGTTTTCTGGACTTACACCTCTGACAAACTACATTTAAGGGAAGACAATCGAGCTAGATTTCAGAGTCCATCATATGAATCACTATCAATCATTGTTTGTAGTTGAAGATCTCAGATACACCACCTTGACATTCTATTCTATTCTACGTCACACATAAATGACATGTTATAATGTTATATTGTGGATGACGCCACATGCTTCTGTGTTACCTAAACCTTCGTGGTTATCAGTGGGACAAATTCGAATCACGCACTGAGAGTATAGAACAAATCCATATTTAGATCAAACTTCAGTTCATTGTTGTTAGGGAACACAACGTGTCGAGTTATGGGCCAGTAAGTGCAAGGATGCAGAAAGCATAAATAGATGTAATCAACGTAAGAATAACAAAGATAATGAGAGTAGAAACGTAGCAAGTCATAAGTCAGTTTCCGCCTTTCGGTGGCAAAGGGCAAATGGACGCCACACGACATTTTTTCACAGTGGGAAAACAGAAGGGCAAAGGACATGTGAAACACATTAGACAAAGACACACAGCTTTTGTAAAATATTTGGATTTCACTTGAAAAATACATATCAGGTTGCGTTCTCCATGTTGCTGAATTTTGAAAACCGAATTATAAACAAAATTTATAGAACATTGCCTTTTTAAGTTTCTAATCATTTTCAAAACTAACCCATCCATGCCTTCGATGTATTTGTGCCGAAATAGAAATGTATGATTTATTTGTTCGACAATATCTATCATGTATCTATCTAACATGTATACACGGGGTATATTAATCCTTGAAAATGTCGACATTTACATCGACAAGACAAAAAACAAACAAACAACGAAAAGCAAAAATATCCAAACCAACAATGTTCTACACAGGGGTATATTAATCTTTGAAAATGTCGATATTTATATCGATAAGACAAAAGAAAAGCAAACAAATCCAAACCAACGATGTTCTGCACAGTTATTTTCTTTCGTAACCCTGGTTTAACTTGACATTTACAAAGTGTTGAGAAAGGATAATTTCTATTTCTTTTTAAATAAATGTTATTAACAACACTGTACTTTGATCGTATTTCCTATCATTGTAGCAAAGGTCAAGTGATGGAATCCGCCCTGTATCCAACTGGTTTTCGGATAATGTAAAACTGAAAGTGTTAATTGCAGGTCGGATATAACAATGACATTTACGTTTTAAGAAAACTTCACAACATGCTTCGTGTGGAATGACAACTGAAAATCTATTTCCGGACATGTCCTTTACGCCGTATTACAAAAAATGATGCTTCGAATGATCGTGACATCCTGAAAAAAAACAGATAACTTTTATGATCACGTCAATTCAAATCCCCTTAAGAGAGACCACTTCAGTTGAATTGGACATCGCCAAAAAAGTAAAACGAAATCTTGAAGGAACACACGGTAATCAAACCGCATAACACTCTTGTCTAGGAATTAAAAACGAACCATCATTTGGGATTAACCTGTACAATACAAGACATTTATGGGGTCGAAGAGTTTATAGCAGCTTCGTTTGTACCACGATAGAAATGTCTGTTAAAGATTCCGGGATAGAATTGATCGTTAGCAATCCATGGGTGTCGTAAGAGGCGATTGAAGGGATCGAGTGGTCAGACGCGCTAATTTGGAATATGCATGTCATCGTATCTCAGCAGCGTAATTTGATGGTCACAGTTAAAACCACCAGCTTGTTGAGTCCGGACTGGATCATTTACAGACTGCCATCACGAATCTATAACGTAATCTATACATTAAACAAAACAAACGAGTTTCAAATTGAAACCTGCGCTGAAAGGAAACAAACCTTCTCGAAACTTGCAATGTGCGTGCTATGAAATATAATGGTATGCTGTGAAGTCAAATTGATTAAGATCCATTGTTTGTTGTTTAACACCACAGCTTCATAGCTTCATGATCTGCAAATAATCAACCCTTGAAGGTCCCGGGGTAGAATAGGCCTTCAGCAACCCATGATTGCCATAAAAGGCGACTATGCTTGTCGCAAGAGGCGACTAACGGGATCGAGTGGTCAGACATGTCATCGGTTCCAAATTGCGCAGATCGATGCTCATGTTGTTGGTCACTGGATTGTCTGGTCCAGACTCGATTATATACAGACCGCCGCCATATTCCTGGAATATTGCTGAGTGCGGCGTAAAACTCAACGCAATTCACTCACTCTGCAAATAATCGAATCTGGAAATGAAAACTCTGCATGATACATTTGAACTCTCTACATAGCAAACTTTCAGTATCCCATCCTCAGCCACCCTATGTCCGAGCAACTATCAACATCCATAAGAATCCGGTTAAAACCGGTCTGCTGGTCTGTTCCCGGGATACTTTGTTTCACAATACTGCCAAGCACCTTACCCAAGTACTCTCTCCGTTAGGTAAATCTTCCAACCATTCATCAACTACTCAACTGACTTCTGCGGCAAGATCCGTGGCATCTAATCCAGATACCACCATCAGCTACGATGTTGAGGATTTATTTATCATTGTACCCAGAGAAGAAGCACTCTAAGCTTTACGCCACAGAATAGATAACCGTTAACAGCCCCTCAACACTAGCCTCTCAACCGACTCCACCATAGGCCTCACCTCTGCCTGCATCAACCCCATTTGCTTCACCTGGAGATGCATGACCAGATTCAGACACCCCATGGGCTCCCCTTAGCTTCCATGTTAACCGAAATTTATATGACTGACATGGAAGATAAAACACTAGAATCCGCACCCTCCAAAATGAGCGATACCTTCGACATGATCCAACCTTGGCAAGATTCTATTCAGCTTCTGGCTCACTTCAACAACCAACATCCCGGATCAAATTTATGAGGCAACCGAGCAGAACCATTAGCGCGTGTTTAAGGACGCTGCTTCGTGAACACCTGGTATTCAGAAGCATGTGCTACACACGTGATACAGACGGAACCACACAATGGATCGATTTTAGTAGTGAGGTGTGATGGTTATAGAACGTGGGATGTCTTTATAATCTAAAATTAAAACGATAACTTTGAACATATTTTGAGAAAAGGGAAAGCTTTGCTTGCTCTCATCACATCAACAGATTCATAAATATGAGAGACTGAACCCTTTACATTCATTCGAAATCTCTGCTAAAAGCAGTGTCGACTCTAGTGTTGTACATATCTATATATTGAGCATATAATTGTTTCTGCAGTAATACAGGTGTAAGATGTTGTTACAAGCTAGTCATTGTCGGCACGTAATACGATGACGGAGCATGAATCGCAATGAAATGGTAATGATGCCAGGTAATCGAGAAAAGGACAACATATCCTGCCCCAGCGGCGGCACCCGTTATAAACATATGCAAACTCTAGTCAATTGTTCATCTCAAACAAACCGGGAACGAATGATACAAGCCAAAACAGGAAATCGCATTGGTATCATTTTAGTCACTGATGGATCAATGGAACGTGTCTACCATAAAACGTTTTGAAAACTCTCTCAAACTGTGGAACACGTTATTGCACTACATCACTTCTGACCCCCAGGGATAGAACAGACCTTCAGCAACTCATGATTGCCATAAAAGGCGACTATGTTTGTCGTAAGAGGCAACTAACGGGATCCAGTGGTCAGGCTGATTCGGTTCCAAATTGCGCACATCGATGCTCATGTTGTTGATCACTGGATTGTCTGGTCCAGACTCGATTATTTACAGACAGCCGACATATAGCTGGAATATTGCTGAGTGCGGAGCAAAACGCAACTCACTCACACCACTTCTCCAAATGGACAATCAGAAACAAGTCAGGATCTAATTTGTGTTATATCTGAAAGTACAAAAACTGAACCATCGCACCATATGTAACGGGTAATCACAGAAATGACAAATTTTCACAATTTTATGATAAAGTACAAGCCTTATGATGTATACTGAACGTGTCAGAAGAATTCTTTGCAAGGAAATGATGTACGTACATTTCACTGTCAGCTGTTTAAGGCAAGACAGGAACTTTGCGTAACACTGCTACTTGAAGTTGGAAATGCGTTCAGTTTGCCATTAAACCTTAACTCGAGATAGCTGACATTTGATGTATACAGAGAAGCACTTACCATCCAATTACTTAACCACTTCCCTCTAACGCAATTAGCCTTTGAGATCAAGACTCTTTCTGAATTGGTGGTTGTCATCTTAAGTCGACATCTTTTAATTCAGTCACGTTGATATAAGACGCAAAGAAGTTTTCTCAGAATAAGAATGGGATAGACTTTACTTCATCCTCTATACGTGGTTTGACTGGCATTTTCCCGTTGATGTAATGGGACTAATCAGGACTAAAAACACTTGTAGAACGCATTTAGAATCTGATCACGTCCGTGAGGACTCAAGACAACTTAGGAACGTGTGAGAGAGGAGATACTTACACAGACAATGGATCTTTAAACAGCTTCATCTAAGTGTGGAATCAGGTTAACAGGCTGGGTGCGGCCAGTGCCACTTTTGCCGCATTAATATCAAAGATGATTACTCCAGACCATGAAATCATTTCCCCGTCTCTATTATTCCGGTGGGTGTAATCTCCGTCACTGGGCAAGCCTTAAAGAATGTCCATTGATTGCATAGAAGATCATTATGGAAATGGGTAAACCTTTCGTAAGAAATGATTTCCCCCAGAATTACATTTCTCCATTGAGACAACATATGACGGATACTTTAAAGTTCGTCTCATGAGCACCTTTACTATACTCATAGGTTCCACCACACCGAGACCTGTCCTTAAACATTTAGGTGACAAGTACACTCACTTACATGTTGCCAGTTGGTGACATATCCTGACAGCACCTGGTTGTGGATCTGCTGTAATTTGTCAGTCATGGCGTCTTTCCGATGATAAACAATCCATGTGAACAAATACAAATGTTGTCTTTCTGTCTGTCTGACTTTCTGTATGCAGGTGTAAGGGAATACACATATGCTCGTTGTGTACAAACAGTGTGTGTGATGAGCGAATAGATATCTGCCATATCATTTATCGTCGTTTCACCTTCAGATGGGCAGATTCAAGTGATATCTAATGACTCCAGCTGCGACTGCTAAAATCATGGTTGAGGGATCACTGCACATAATTCCTACACTGGTTCAACTGATCCAGGCTTTATTTACAGGATTGCACACCCAGAGGCTGTAACATGTATCCCCTCATGCTGTGACAATTTGATGTTCGTGGCCATCGATTATGTAGTAATTAACAACCCATTATGAAAAAATAATTTCAGAGGCCTTTGCGAATTCCACTGAAGTTAAAAGAGAACAAAGGGGCAAATATAATTTGAGAGTGCTTAAAACCTTTTTATCTTCCTAAAGCTGCGTTACTAAAATGATAATTTCACACAAAGGCAAACCTTCGACAGGAATTACTTGAAGACGAGCTGTTAAAAAGTGAAAAAAGACCCAGCAATGCCAGACAGACGATAACATTACAAGTATGGCAGCCATAAATTGAGATGAAAGTGCCACGTTGAAAGTTACAAGTTGTCAGTAAGCCTCACATCAATTTGCTCTTCATTCCAGATTCTTCTTTCAAGTTCCTTGTAATGCCTGAATAAAACAGCAGTACCCAATTTAAAGCGTTCCATATATTTACCGTCTTGTTTCGATACATCATTGAATACATGATTAATAAGAGCTTCATTCCAAAGTCTAAAGTTTACACAGTAAATACTGCCTAACATATTTTTTGTCTCTTTTAACATGAGGCATGGTCTCTTACGCAACGAATTAATGGTTTGGTTACATATATACGACGCTTTCTGTTTCCATTACAGTGCAATTAGCACTTTTCACAAGTTTTAAGTGTATATACATGTGTTAAGAGATGACAAAAGAATATTGTGGAGATAAACCTACTGTGTTTGAAAATCAGAGACATGCTGTACTCACGCTGTGAAGGGAGTGGTTGGTGCCTTTAGTATTTTTTAAAACAGTTTTCCCAACAACCAATCAGAATCCAGTATTTTCGTGAGTCATGCGAGATAAATGGGAACGTAACTGTGTCGAATATATGATAACAGAAGTGTTATACATTATGTGAAAAGTAAACAGTGAAATGACTAGGAATAAAAATCACATCATAACCTTCTCTTAAAGAAACACACGTTGTTTTCACGAAATCCGGTATCTATGAATATGAAAAGGACATCTATCTATTACACATAACTTGGGAACATAAAGCATAAAAAATTCAAATCAATTTAAGCCAGATATTTAAGGTCCATGCAGGTAGCAGTAGCACAAGTAATGTAGGTCCCCATGGTCTCTCTATAGAGATCTACCTCCAGGTGTTGGCGATCTATAGCCCATTATTATAATGTATCGTCTTCTATAGTTAAAGTATTTTACATTTCATTACTAGTTTTATATATCTATCTGTGATAGTCTAGTTAGTTTTCCTGCCCTTTGTCGATAGTTAGTTTATATTAATTACCTTGTTTTCATTGCTGTATGACAGTAGTGTTGTTTTAACTCACTCACTCATCTATTGTTTTAAAACATCTTCCGTTTTATGATTAAGGCTAATTCAGAGGCATGTGTTAAAGAATCACAATCTCTGTGAAAAGGTGATAACAGCTATGCGTATCCTGTTCAAACGTCACAAATGCATGCACATACAAGTCAATGATTCCATGAACAAGCCAGTATCCGATGTCTCAAATCACCTCAGAAAGGAAATACACCAAGACCTGTGTTGAAATAAATCGAATGTATTACAAGCCACAGTTTTGGTCCTTTTCAGTTCATCTATTATCATTCATTTATATCAGTAAGAGCACATAGGGTCACAAAACAGAACATCCTGAGAAAATTTTGAAGCCATATCAATACAAAAAAAACCCCTCAGAGGTCTGATATATAGCACAGTTTCCACTTGAATGGATAATTATCCTTTCGCCGCGAGCAGACCGGTTTGCCATGTAACGTCTTTGTGGTTTTACAACCCAAAGATCAAAACCTTGCACACCCCATATGTGTTCATGATCAGTCAGCTCTTGCCATAAGCGATTCAGTGTGTGAAGTAATGGTCTGTGTATTATTGTATGAGGCTGCATCAGTCGTTAACATGGATTGATTGTGCAGCGTGGAGTATGTGTAGTGTAGTTTCGTGACTGCAGTTCGCCATTGCAAGCAACTAAGGCTTGTCATAATATATTTTTTTGAAATTCTTGTCTATTTCCAGACAGACAGACAGACAGACAGATTTTATTGAGTACAAGGATATACAAGAGCTTGACATAAACATATTACATATACTTTTGCCTTATTTATTGTGCTTTGTGTAAAAAGATTAAAGTTTTATGGAATACATCATAATGCTGAGACGTAATTATGGAGACAAAGTTTTGTTGAGAGGTGGACTTGATGTATTCACCAATAAGTGTATTGGAGAAAGAACTATAAGCTTCACAGATTAAAAGTACTTGATATACATTTTCAATAAAATATTTGTTTTGTTTTTTGGATAAACAGGAGACGGTTTTCCTTGATATGGTGTGGCTTGGTGTCTTCCAGTGTTGACAGCAATTCTAATGTTAGTGCACCTGAAGTGTGATAACATCATTTTAAAGTGAGATGGTAGTGATGAATTCAAATAGTATTCAACAGTGAGTAGGGATTTATATTGTTTATATGAATAAGAGTCTGGTAACGTATGAACATTTACACTCCAGGTTCGTTGTAGATTGTCAAATAGTCTCTGCTTGAACATTCAGAGGAAAATGTTTTTGTCACCAACATATATCTTGGGGGATCCATACATATCCAAATCCAAATATAAATAAAATATTTTTGACATTTGTAGCATAACAGGTGCGTCCCATGTCATCAAGGGCAGTACGCATTCTGCAGCACTGGTAGGGGAGTCTCTCAGGGTCCATTTGTATCAGCCTATAGCTACACCAGTACCTGATAGCTCTTGTCATACATGTAAGCTGCAGTGGTGCTCAACCGCATTCACCAAGCACCATTACATTACATGACTATTTTGACACTTTGAGCAGACATTTTAAATGAACATCTTCAATTATTTTGCAGTAATTATATCCCCAGATGTCAGAGCCATAGCAAAGGAGTAGGAGTAACAATACTATCGAAACTCTAGAACAGATCTTTACAAGAAATATCACCAAGTGTCCTCTGATATCTATGTATAGCCATCATAACATTAGAGCTCTGGGAAGCTAAAGACATTTGAGCCTGTGTCCATATCAGTTTGGGTGTAAACATAATGCCTAAATATCTGTAGAAGGGTACAACTTCAATGTTTTCGCAATTGTATATCCACTTTTCGTAGCTTCTTAAAGGTCCACCATTTCTAAAAATCATGACTTTTGTTTTCTTCAAGTTCACTTTCATTCCCGGTTCGAAGCAAAACAATTTCAGAGTATCTTTTTTCTTTTGGAGTTGAATGGCTGAATACGCTACAGATGATACATCATCCGCAAACGTTACAGCAGAAACATTTTTTTTATAATCTTGCGAAATAAAAACACCTTCTCCTCCAACATCTTCCAGTTGTTTTAAAGGCTTATTGTTGAATATAATAAATAGCTGGGGACTCAAAATACAACCTTGACGGGTGCCAATATTACACTTGAAATGATCTGTTAATCCTCTTGAAACTCTCACACAGGCACACAGACTTGAATACATAGATGAGAGTATATTATAAAATGTCCCATTAATTCCAATCTTTTTTCAAACTTTGTAATAGAATATCATGTCTTATATTGTCAAATGTCTTTGAAAAGTCCGCGAAAAGACAGTAAAATCTCCCTTTCCTTTTTCCGATATATTTCTGAATCATTGCTTGTAGGCTGAATATATCGTCAACAGTTGAGTAATTTGGTCTGGCTGGCTGTAATAATCCTGCATGATCACCTTTGTTCATTTATCGCGTTTTCTTGAAGTATAAAGATAATGATACCAGTGAGTGAGTTAATATTTAACGTCACATCGGCAATATATGTGCATTATAACAACTCTCCACAAAGGACAATAAAACAACTAGAATATCACAATTAGATTGAAAACTAGGGTGGAAATGTAAAGCTAATATCACTATTTGGATATTACAATATAAAAAGAAGCTATAGATCGCCCGCAACTGACAGATAATGATCCTGTATGCCAGAAGCTATTTTCATGTGCGAGTGTTTGTGCATTCGGAAGTTTTTGATTCCACTTTCGATTGAAACCGTTATTTTCCATGAAATGCTTATTGATGGATGTATTTCTTTATATGGAGGTAACATCTGTTTGCAAACCATTACCTTCGAGAATGGTGTTAACCGTGAAGGTCCGGGGTAGAATAGGCCTTCAGCAACCCATGTTTGGCATAAAAGGCGACTATGCTTGTCGTAAGAGGGCACTAACGGGATCGGGTGATCAGGCTCGCTGACTTGAGGGACACATGTCATCGGTTCCCAACTGCGCAGATCGAAGCTCATGTTGACTCGATTATTTACAGACCGCCGCCATATGACTGGAATATTGCTGAACTAAACTCACACACTCACTCACTAGTATGCTTTTACAGGCACTATTAATGTATTCAGTGCCATTTAATTGTCGTTCTGACAATTTCTGATTTGGTCAGGTTAATTCTATAAAGTATGTTCATTTCAAAGAATAGTCGCTAGTCTACAGGCAATCCAGTGACTAACAACATAAGCATGGATCTAGGCAGTTGGGATACATGTGTCAACAAGTCAGCGAACCTGACCACCAGATCCCTTTAGTCGCCTCTTACGACAAGCATGGGTTATCGAAGACCAATTCTAGCCCAGGTCTTCACGGCTGACAACTTAGGCATGGATGAAATGCATCTGCATTAACTTGGTGCATTACATGGATGAATTTCCTTGCTTAAGGTGCATCTTCTTGTGCGTTTTTGTATAAGGTGAACACGGGTACAGCTGGTCGAGAAGACCATAAATATCAATTCCGGAGAAGACCTGGTGTAATCACATTACACAGTGGTCTGTCCCTATGTTGTCTTTTACTTAAAGTGATATATATTTATAGAATTTAGATGGCAAATGGAGTCCCAGATGTCTGAAAGATATGAGGCAAGACGAGAAAATAGAACATAGTTAGACCTTACAGTGACTGAACACTTTCCTCCCCAAATGTAAGTCTGGCTTCGGTTATAGATACTGATGACACTTCAGGTTGAGAAACATGTTGAGAACTACGGAAACGTTTTGTAATAAAGAGAAGACCTGTGTTTCCCATCGTATAAATCATGTGTATGGATCGAATCATTATGGTAAATGTGAACTTACTGGCACTATAGACAGGTAGTTTCTCTCTACATAGTGATGAGTACTGGTTGACTTACTCTCAGAATATGCTCACTTAATGCAAATGAATAATAACAATTAAGCGTACTATACTAAGAGTTCAGCACAGTTGGAAAGACGCGAGAAAGAGATGGGTTTTTAGTTTTGATCGGAAGCTGGAGAAGTCACCGTTGTTCCGGAGGGAGAGGGACAGATCATTTCAGGCTGTTGAAGCTGCGGAGGCGAACGATCTGCTGTTGCGAACACTGTTGACTCTAGGAACAAGCAGAAGGTTTTTGTCCCGAGATGACAAGGACCCAAACATGTTTAAATACAGATACATACGTTTCAATGCCATGGGTCACTGAAAAGTCAATACGTCGTTTACATGTGACCAAGGACCACGGTACATGATCTGTATTGTCTCAAATGATATGTCTGCTTGAACCATGACATACTTAAGGAGTTACGTTGACATCTTTTTTTGGGAATAGCAACAGAGACCCCAAACCATCGATTATTTTATGTGCACGCTGAACAGCAACATTTATCTAAAACAGAATTCTTCATCTGTCAAGAGGACAAAGATGAAAAACTAAACAGAAATCAGTTCCCGCTTATCATCCACCACCACCAAAGAAACAAGGAAAGACATGAACACTATTGACTTACATGCAACAAAACAACATGACGTCCACTATAGGTCATGGAATACTTAAGGGTTTACATGACAAGCGCCGTTCGCTTTGTATTACGATAAAAAGGTAAACCTTGTCTCATGTGGAACTTGGTCCTGGCTGAGACGACTCCAGCAGTCATTCTTCTAACCATAATTCTATTATGTATCTTTCAGTTACATGTACAAAGAACATTGTGTTGATAGATGGGTTGCTATGTTCCTGCCAGTGTTTCTGTACTGTTCTGTAGCAAGGAATCAGATTGAACCATCCATTTTCTCCATTTCTAGTATAGTTATAAGTACGTAAGGCCCTCATCAGTACTTTTCTATCTCTGAATTTTGGTAGTAGCATATTTTGTAATTTTATTGTATGGCTAATTTGCAAACAATCACCAACACCTGAAGGTATGATGTAAGTCCAGCTTGAGTGCATGTAGGTAGCAAATATCCGTGGTCCATAGTGTGGTAGTCAACGGTAGGCTGCTGTTGATCTATAGCCCATTTTTATTTTGTATTGTTCTCTATAATAGTATCTTAGTATGCCTCAACAAGGCGTTACAGGATGTATTATATTTGCTCCATACTCATGTTTAAATGAGTACACAATATTGAATGTACACTATTTGCATTTCTGCAGTTTCCGTTCAAAAGAGGGGAAAATGTTTTTGTAATATATTTGCACCACATTCAAGTTCACTGTTCTAACGGTGGACTCTAAATAATCGAGTTTTGACCGGAGAATCCAGTGAACGACATCACAAGCGTCAGTGTATGCCACTGGGATACCACGACATGTGTGAGCCAAGTCAGATAGCATGACCACCGCTGCCGTCAACGCTCAAAGAGGCTAAACACGTTATTGACGTTCGGGGCGCGCGGTCGCGCCATCTATCCTCATTTTGACTTCTAATTGTCTGAAAATTGTCTTGTCGTATTACTGATCGGGCACGTCAATTGTGAAATCTTTCCGACAAGTATTTTCAAAAAGGGAGTGACGATGTTTTGCGGGTCAGTGTACATATGCACCATACTCAAGTTCAGTTTTGAAAAAATCGTTTTATTCATCTTCTCGACGGGAGGTCTAAAGATTCATCAAAACTAACGTATTCAAAAGATACTCTACTTCAAATTTATGATAATACAAGGTTAAACAATATAGAATATAGAAGAATATACAACACTTGACAAAACATAATTGATGTTCATTTATCTTAAAATCTGGTCCAGTGCGACTAAACCTTGGTCATTTGGTAAACGTTTTCCTTGAATTATTTGTATATCACAAGTGTGTATGACTGGACAAAGTCATCCGAGAGTACTGGACAAAGTCATCCGAGAGTACCGTCAAAAGCATAATACTATATCTCACACAACCCAAAGCGCCTTACCACCCGATCGTTAACGTTCCCGTCGACTATTGCAGTTTCTGTTATCAGTTCACGCCTTTGACATTTTACATGTATCAATCTCGTAACAAGATGAAGCATTGGTCTTGGAACGTGTTCATCTTACTAATATGGTATCATTTTCCCACAGCTCTTGATACCTGGCGATATACTTGACGTATACAGAGAAGCATTTTCAATCCAGTAACTTCCCTCGTCACTCTCACGTAATCAACCTTTGAGATAATGGCTCTTCCTAAATTGGATGCTGTCATCTTCAGCCGACATCATTTTACACGTTGACGTAAGACAGGAAGACACTTTCTCAGAATAAGAGCAGGAAGGGATTTATCTTTATCTTTTAATCGTGGTTGGATTGGCATGTCCTCGCTGATGTAATGGAACTAATCATGACTGAACCACTTGTAGAACACATCTGGAATCTGTGCATGTCTATTAGGACTGGCGGAAACTTGGGAACGTGTGAGACAGAGAGACACTAACTCATGTGATGGCTCTTTGCAAAGCTTTATCTTAAGTGTGGAGTAAGGACCGCGGCGTGAAAGTAGTTCCGTCTTTTTGTAAGGATTTTTTTCAAAGATATTGATCATGACATGTGGTCTTGACAATCACAGAAAGTTTGGCGAAGTCTTGTTTCACTGGACACTCCTGTTTCAACATTGATCTTGTAAAAAGTTAATTTTACAAATGATTTAGATAATTGTCCAATTACTCTGCAGCAAAATGGTTCAAGCACATAAGTATTTTGCTTGTGTTGGTGGTCGTTTGGATGAGATTGACGGACTAAGTCTGTAACTTTACTTGGTGACTGTCCTGAATATTCCACCACAAGGGATAAATATTTTAAATGACGAATAATGAAGAATTTGTTTAATAATGTTAGTTCTCATTCAATTATTGCATTTAAAAAGAATTAGTTTTGTTAAATGATTTGTAAATATTATATTTTATGATTGGAAGTTTGAAATGGTAACTCCGATTGTTAGTGGCTGTATCCTCTAGGGTGAGGTTAAAATACTGTAAAGTCCCAAAACATTCAAAGTACATTCAAATTTTCCACTACTTTTAATTGTAGTGTAATGTTTGGGTAAATGTGTCTAAATTGCTGACGGCTGAAAGGATGGTGTAAACCCAGCTAGGGCCCATGCAGGAAGTAAATGTGCTGTAAGTCCCCATGGTCCCTAGTGTGGTGATCTACATTCGGTTGTTAGCAATCTATGGCCCATTTTTACACTGTCTTATCCGCATTTGAAATCACATTTTAGAGATAGACGCTAGTTTTACTTCCAAATTACCGTGATATTCTAGTTGGTTTTACCGTCTTTCGTTGACAGGTCTTATAATTTACATATATTTATGGTGAATTTACAACGTGGTTTACTCACAATATGGCTGAAATATTGTCGATGTGGCTTTTAATTTGAACTCCCTCACTCAATCTTCCTTTTTCGGCTAAATCTTCCTACCATCACCAGCGGCCGAAGGGATGGTGTAAATGCAGCTAGGGCTGTTGCAGGAAGCAAATGTACGGAAAGTCCGCATGGCCCCTACATGACGATCTACCTTCGTTTGCTGGCGATCTATAGTCCGTGTTATGTATTATAAGGCCTTCTTTAATTAAAATGTTTTAGCTTTTTAATTTTACGTGCTAGTTCTATATTCTTATCTGTGATAGTCTAGTAATTTTACTGTCCATCGTTGAGAGGTTTCCTTCTTGAAAGTGTTTTCATCTGTATTGTGTACATTGTTTTCATGACGTGACGTTGCCGACGGCACGTTAAATATTAACTAATACACTATTCTTATACATCGTTAATGATGCTGGCAGGTCAGATTGTGACAATTCATCAACCCATTCTTGCCATAAAAGGCTACTATGCTTGTCGTAAGACAACGGGATCGCGTGGTCAGACTCGCTGACTTGGCTGGCACGTATCATCGGTTCCCAAATGCGCAGATCAATGCTCATGCTGTTGATCACTGGATTGTCTGGTCCAGACTCTATTATTTACAGACCGCCGTCATATAGCTGGAATATTGCTGAGTGCGGCGTAGATCATCCCCATTGATTAGACTTGGATTTGATCATGGCATCAAATACTTCCAGTTGAGGTCATTTCCGAACATAGTGATATCTGTGGCCGTGTCAGTAACCGATTGGAATTCTTCCAAAGTCGGGTCGATTTGCGAAGAACTGTTAATAACAAAGTTTCACATGATCCTCCCAACACAACATAATTCAAGTCGAGGGATTGCGTTCTGGTGTTTTATTTTGAATTTCAATCAAGCTGGAGGTAATATAAGAGTAATGAAATTTCCCTTCTCGGCTCCTAATTATAGTGTTCTATCTTCCTGAAATAGCGGTGGTTGTTCTCAGTGCTGCGTTGACTGTTTTTGAGACACCGCGGAGGCCAGCAGCACAAGAAAAAAGTGTCCAGGGTTGTGAAGTAAGTCTGAATTTAAGTGAACCGATCGAATACATAAAATGAATTAACTTCGCCATTCTTAAAATGATAATGAAATCAATGGTTTACGTTTATAAAATCTCTTCTGTATACAGAGTTTGTTTCATAAACACTCTTGACAAGTTTTAATTTGTCTAAGCTCATAATTATCGAGCGTTGTTTCCGCGTTGTTCAGCTGGTTTATCGTGTGGTGTCTTTGGTCTTTTCTAAAACTACAATAAGCTCAGGCAAGTCATTTGAGGGTTGGGGTCTTCAGTTTGTATTCAGTGTCCACAAAGTTTTCATGTAGCGGTTATGTTTTTGACGCCTTGTCTGATGGTACAACTGAAAGGTTTTGAGGACGTTATGTACCTGATGATACAGATGGTACACTGTACAGCATGGGCTGGTATTTCCATGACAACCATCGTTCTTAATCTTCGAATGTTTGTACTTCTACGATAAATGGCCAAGATTACCTTCAATCGCTAGCACCCGAAAGGTTAGATAAATCCAGCTACGGGACTATGCAGGAAGCAGAAGTATCATACCCCGGCCTATAGTGCAGTGGCCTAACTTCAATTGCTAGTGATCTCTTGCCAATTCTTTTCTCGTGTCGTTAATTGTTAGTGTATTATGTTAATTCTCCTTGACGTGGTTTCAACACATATCAGATAACCTTGTACTTTAACCGTCCTTCATTGCCGGGGTTTAGAAATTCCAGTATTTTTTAAAAGAATTTAGAACTAGTTGTGATGTGACTACATGTTAACGCACTTAATCCACGTTGTGCAACATTTACGTACATCAGATAAGCCGAACCAGTAATAGCCAATGATGTACCCGAGCATTTACCCATACCTCATGGGATATTATTCTGGGAATTTTTGGGATATTAAAAAGCGACTGTGATTGAGTTATAGAAGTAAAACTCATTAAGTTCTAGTAAATCCTTTTCTTTAAAGTGTAACCACAGAGAGGCTGGTTTCGGCATCTATTGTATACAAGTCTCCTTCGTCAGAAATGTTATCAGAGTGATTCTTCATTTTATTTGTTTCATGAAGTATCTTATGAAAAGCTAACTATCCGTAAAAGACAAATCTGGTTTACAGCATGATAGCTAAGCACTGAAATGCATGGTTCTGTAGTAACAATTTTTCGATACTTCGAACAACATATTTAGGAAAGCATATCGATGAAATATATCCCACGAAAGCCTTTACCAGCCGTTTTCGCTCCGCCGCCAGTGTTCACGTGCTAATAACGTCGTTCTACGTTCCATGGCTCGTAGCCACTTTGATGTCACGTATTAGAAACGTTGGCAGATTTGACTGTTGCCTCACTATTCCCAAAACGTGCCTTTGTCCAGTGCATGACTGAATGGAAAATCATACTTGTTTGGTAAAGGATACTGATCTGAATGCTGTTGTATTCAGATCACCAGAATCATAACCCCTAACACTGACTTATTCCAAATGACCTATTAGAAAGCCTGACTCAGGCTATTCACAGTTGGAAATGAACTAAAATTAGGTGTCAGAAAATGTGCTTGCATATCAGTAAGTTTATCCTTTTAGAGATAAGCGTACGTCAAATGAATAGAACATCGTTGCGTGAAGAAGCATGGTGATAAGTCAATGCCTAAGAATAACCATTTTTCAGTTACAAGGCCAGTGCATTTTACGACGTTCTGCAAGAATAATCTGTCCATTTATCTTCTGATCATGTTGTTTTGCCATAAAAGGCGACTGTGCTTGTCGTAAGAGGCGGTTAATGGGATCGGGTGGTCAGGCTCGCTGACTTGGTAGACTAATGACATCGGTTCCCAATTGCGTAGATCGATGCTCATGTTGTTGGTCACTGGATTGTCTGGTCCAGACTCGATTATTTATAGACCGCCGCATTATAGATAGAATATTGCTGATTGCGGCGTAAAACTGTACTCACTAACTCACTGATCATGCTGTTAATGTCATATGTTGATATTGAAGTTATTTCACCATAGAATGCTGCGTACCAATTGAGCTCCTTTTTTAGGTATTTTTTTCAATCACCAGTGGCTAATGAAATTATCACCAGTGGCAAATGAACAAATATTATTACACAAATTTTAATAATATGTTTTGTAAATAAATAAACGGTACATAAACATAACATAGTATATATTTGCAGCTTCAAATATATTGTTAGCGTCAGTTTCCTCAAAGGGAGTTAACTCATTACGGCCGAGAGACACGTATGTGCGGCAAATTAATTAGCTTCTAACAGCGAGAGCCGCGTATGGGCGGTAATAAAAAGCACCTGTTATTCAACGAGAGCCACACATGGTCGTCAGCAGTAAGCACCTCTCATTCAGCGTGAGACTCGCATGTGAGTCAATCAATTCAATTCATTTAGTAGTACTGGTCAAAGATTAGCTTTTCTGTGTTAATCAGAAGAAGTATTAAAGTGTTTTGATAACAATTGCTAGCAATGTCATGGGCTTACACAGATAAATGAACACATGTCTGCTAGAAAGGGGATTATGAGATGTTGTTACAGGAGATAAGTGTCTGTTACTCGTTTTTGGGAGTGAATACTAAGATACTATTTTTGCACATTGATCTCAATATTATTGTTCTCCTCAGAGGGTACGTAAGTCCTAAAACTTTCAACGTTAAAATAAGCTTACCAAATTTTCATTCGTAGTAATTTTGCTCGTTCAAATTTCGGCTACTTTTCTGTCTATAATCGCCAGCGGCTGAAGAGATGGTATAAATCCAAATTGGGTCTACGCAGGTACCCAAACAGACCGTAAGTCCCCAAGTGTGGACAGAAAACATATTGGATTCGATAGAATAACGCTTACGACAGGACTGGAACAATCCACTAACGCAACGCTATTTGGAACAACTCTCTGTGCTGTTTTCTGGTTTCTTCAATTCAGCGTCTGTATCTACGCAAATGGTACTTGCACCATTTGACTACAATATTAATTAAGTAGCTAAAAGACTCCTCATGGCTCTCGGACTGTCTCATCGTATCAGGTTTCGTAAATTCATTTGCTATATCAGAGGAATGACCAAATATTAGGGCGTTAGTATCAATAGCATCGTTATTACACTACTTTATAGGAATGATCGAGTGAGTTGATATTTAACGCCACATTGGCAATATCTTAGCCATATAGTGGCGAATACTTTATGTGAAACCGGATACACATCAGTTGAGTAGATATTAATGGATTCTCGGGTTTCCATATCACACCGGCACTCTATTTCATACTAGAATACTATATCTTGATATCGCCAATAATTTCATTTCACACCCTTCAAAAGACTATCTATAATGCACAAAAGGGGTCTTTGGCGTGCTGTTCCGCTGTTACACGTTTTATTCAGCATGACCAGGCAATCAGTCGTGACATAAACATATTATCTGCTCATCAAGAACGAGAGACAGGTTGCTTACATGGATGCCAAAAATAATAAAAATGGCAATTTTTCGTTCCTGTTTTCACCATCTCACATTATGTGCTTTTATAGTGTTTACAACCATGCACTGAATTTATCCAGTGTTTTCTTGCAGCATGATTAGTTTCAGGATGGAATGGCTAACGATTTCAACACTGGACCTTTCGGGATGGGATAGTTTCTTCAAGGCTGACTACATATATTAACCCCAGAGTACTCAAGTGCAACCTCCCCTTCCATCCTGTCATTCGCAGACCTGTGAAGGTCCCGGGTAGAATAGGCCTTCGGCAACCCATGCTTGCCACAAAAGGCGACTATGCTTGTCGGTTGACACATGTCATCGGTTCCCTTTTGCGGTTCCCTATTGCGCAGGTCGATGCTCATGTTGTTGGTCACTTGAGTGTCTGGTCGTGTCAGGCGTGTACAGCAAAACAACGGCAAAAACAACTACTGGCTCGCGCTGAGAATGCAAGGCTCATAATCTCAACGCAATTCAACCTGTTTGTTTGATCTATAAAAAATATACCTTGATAATTAACACTGAGGGTGTCATGTTTTCATCACTTCGCACCGGCTTGCTTGTGTATTGGATTTACATTAGCTTTGATGTGTGGTCTCAGAGATATTATCAAACTATTGTTACAGGCCTTAACTAAGCTTAAACTTATTAAAAGGCGGAATAAGAAACCACAAACCAACATCTGTGAGGATCTCGGAATGCACTTTTAGCAAAGCATCAAGTCGCCAAAACTGACATCCACGGTGGATGGTCCTCAAGTCCATCTGAAGTGTGAAATAATGTTACCGGCTGCTTTGATTTTTTTATCGATAATTACTCTGGAAGTAGGCACATTATTGATTCACTCCTCTTCTGATGAACTTAAGCCTCCATTGCATTCACTCCCATTATCTTCGGATTGCTTCCATAACTTCGTTCTCAAAACAGAACTAATGGTTGTTAGCTCCCTCATAAAACCCCACTTGCTGGTACAATCTTGGAAGACTGGGTGCTTGTTAATGAGCGTTGGTAGCTGATCGAGCTGATTCACATTCACAAAGAAATGTAAGATTACAACATAACAAGTTGAGTGTTTATAAAGACATAAAAAGCAACAAAAGGGGCCATACGGTTCTTGATCAAAAGCTATTTGATCAACCAAACTTCAAAACTCAAGGGAAAATTCCAAATGCTTTATTGTACTAATACAGCACTTGCTGGTAGAATCGTGGACTCGGAAAAGCAACAACTTCCGGGGCAGAAAAGCAACAACTTCCGGGGTAACTTCCTAGGTTACAACGATAGTATGATATGATTACATGACAAGCCGGGTAATCTGAGAGACTTCATAAGTAATGAACGAGGATCGCATTGCCCTTGATCAAACGTTGATGGATCAACCTGGTTTACAATATTCACAACTTTCCAACGGTTGTGTGGTAGACACATGAAGACAATTCCATATAATATGCGAGTGGTTGATTGGGTGTCATCGTTCGCGAAGTTTAAAAAGACGAGTAAGCTTTTAAGTTTAGTTATATGCCGCTTTTATGTTCCAGCAATATCACGACGGGGACATCCGAAATCAGCTTCACACAACAGGTCCATTCTATTTACTTATTTAATATACCCGGGTCAGGATTTGTCTTCAGCAAGCCATGCGATTTACGGAATCGGGTGGCTGACTGACTGGTTGACACATATCGTATCCCAGTTGTGTAGATCGATGCTCATGCTGTTGATCTCTGGATATCCTGGCCCAGTCTCAATCATTTCCACACAGCCGTTCTTCGAATATTTGTTTCGTGCGGCGCTAAACAACCAAACATTCAAATATTCCCACCCGTTGAAATACTGTGCTGATATATGATCTTGCCAAATATTCTTTTTGATTTGAGACTAGCAGCCGTATACCCAGGCAAAGGTACGCTTATTTGTACCGACAGAAAACAATTGCAAGGCAGCTACAACTACGCACGGCTCAGTTTTTATCCATATCACTAGAAATGTTACTTGAAGCTTAATACTCACTGAGTACTGACGGACAAATAGGGACGATCCAATTTAATATTCTGTTTCTAATGTTCAATTTCATCTTTCTATAACGAGCAAATTTCAGCAGTAAAAATTATTGTGCGACTCTAAAGCAATTTCCGGTTCCTCGCTTAATAACGTTTCATATAATAGATTGGCCATAACTGTCCTATTGACAGAAGTTTCCATTACATTTTGTAATATTTTAAAAGAATGTTGTCAATATAATTGTGATACGCATTCAACATTACGTTAAACATGCATTTAAATGATGACGTTTCTCGTTAAAAAGATTTGTTCCAAACATTGCCGTCAATAACTTTGCAATCTGGATTATTATGCAAATGGATATCTGATTTAAACATGGCACAGGCAAATTCTTTGCCCCAGTCACACATAACATAACATAATAACAACGTCACAATGGCCTCCACAAATATATTACGTTGCAAGTTATTAAATAAGCGGTTGAGCAACATATCGATTTAATCCACACGTGTGTGAAGAAACATTACCATATGCCTGCGACTGAGAGAGATATGTTTATTGTCAGAGTATTCAAAATCCTCTTGAAAACGGAAAACTAGACCCCAAGATGAGACCGCTGGGACTGAGTACAGATGTATAATACTTGTATGACATCCTCAAGGATTTGTATTGCACGACCGAAATTTCAAAATCCACCTGGAGGGACGGTGACAGCAAGTGAAATCTCATCACAATTACCTGGAGACAGACTGTAAATCGAAGATCGAGTCCTGCAGCTGCAGATAGCGTTGTAATGTTCAAAGCCTCACTACTCAGGACTTGCGAGACGAAGAGACATGTTTCAAATCAAATTAATTTGACTTTCATGGTCTCTTTAATGCCAGAAGTAGTGAAAGTAGCCATTGTATGTGTTGTGTATGTATGCTTCCATCTGGAAAGAGATCTGAAGTCCGATAAATCCTCACTTTCGTTTGCACAGTTCAACTTTACATTATCTTTAAATATTGTCTGACAAATGCATTGTAGATTTAAGCGATCGCAATTGAAAATGCTTTGATTAAAAAGGGCTGTTGAATCTTCACAAAGATAGCAATGTGTCAAATGCGTTTGGACTGATAATATTTCCAGCATAATATACCGTAGCATCATTTCAGTCATGGGTGAGGTAGTTTGCTGGGGACGGAATCGATTCTGCTCGTGGGTACATTATGTGAAGGAGGGTGTCCCGCGCGCGGTACGCGCGCGGTACGCGTATTGATGGACAGTTGTATTAATGCCGAGTGCATGTACATGTATCCGAATCCGGACGATACACATCAATGGGTAAGCTTTCGAGGAACTTCTTACCCAGCCGGGTGACGTGCGTCCTGCCTTATGAACTAACATTTTTAGCATTGTCTGGTAAACCAGAACGTTGCAATGATCCTGAATTCACAGTGTCAACCCTTGGAGTGGTAAAGAAGTGGGACAATCAACGGTACAGGAGCTGCTTTTGGGCTCAGAGTGGTGTCTTGAGAAACAAACATCAATTGCTTTAGCCATTGGTCTGAAAATTATTTTCTTAACGTAAATCATTCATGATGTCCATCAGATATTTACAGTTTAACTGAAGTGCTATTGGTTTTGCAGTAGTTTTAAATGAACGTAATCATAAGGATAAATAAAACATCAATGTAAAGCAGCGGAGAGGATAAGCAACCATATTGATTTCCGATTTGGATTCTAAATTTGGCATCCTTTGATGGTTTTATACTTGCAGCCCAACATCCACCCAGCCAATTAAAAGATTTTATTTTTTTCGTATTAGAAAACATGTTGGATACCAGGTCGGGTGGTGCTGGTGCGGAGTAGGTTTCACTAAAACTGTAGGTACGACAACAAAGGTCTTTCTTCAAAAAATCAAATTGTCTTCGCAAACAATCTGGATGACATGTTTTGTAGCTTAATCGCCCACAGTCCCATCTGTTTGTGGCTTAGTCAGTCAGAAAGTTTCTTTTTTCTATTGAAGCGAAAAGTGACAGGGAAATTGTCCTGATCACTGAAAATCCACTGAGACAAAATGCTTCAGTTTCAACGAAGGAGGGCACGTTGATTTTCGCACAATTTGGTGGTTCCCTGTTTGCAGATGAACTGTTTTGCATCGTTTCACTGAGGTCACAGCCAATAGCACACATGTGTCATGTACCATGACGGTAGCAAGATTCACAAAATGACCACAAAAGCTGCATTTTAAATCGCCGCCATATACAAATATGTCGAAAACAACTTCGTGTGCGCAATTGTCACTTCCCTAAGGAACGTGCACGACCATTGTCGCATGCAGTGGAATCTGTCAAAACCGGCATCTGTCCATACTGCCAGTTGTCAACACCGGCATAACATCTCAGTCCCGTTCATGGTTTGTACATTTGTCATCAGCTCTAGAATCTGGCACCTTGTCTAAACTGGATTAGTTCCTCAGTCCCTGTGAGAGCCGGTCTAGACAGCTTCCACTGTACTTTTCGTCAACAGCATGTGCCACGACCTAACAAACGACAGGAGTCCTCTTGTACGGTCGCCATAATATACGTCACATCACTCTGTGTCTCAGCCGTTACATACGTCAAAAAATTTCAAGTACCATCACCAGCATACACCTTACATAACAACGTATCACAACCTGTCACGTACGGCAGAAATCTTCATGCAACATCATACTAATGTTTCACAGCACTCCGTGTCACAACCGCCACATACCACAGAAATCCTTATGCACCACCACCAGCCTATACTTCACACCACTATATATTACAACCGTCACACACGAAATAAATCATTATGTACCAACACCAGCATACTCCGTGTCACAACCGTTGTGGCTCATCAAGGTCGGTTACGCCTTCTACTAATAATCAATAATCTCGTGTTACTCAAAACGTTATGCCTGTTTCCTAGCAGGTCTAATTATTCTCGATTTACTGACGGTTGTCCCAACATCTAGTCCAGCCGGCTTGTTAATTTCCTATCACACGCTTTTTCTGCCTTTCAGTCTGATTTTATGCCTTTTCTATTATTTTCTACACACGTCTCAACAGAAAGCTCTTGAATTGAAATTAGGCGACTGCAAACTTCCTCACATGACCCGAATAAAATTGTCTATTTTTTTCGTTCCCAAATCATGGTTGGTAAATTTGAATGACCCGGGATCTCTTCGCCTGATTATTGCGTATTATTCCGTTTGATTAACGCTGGTTTCCATTATGAATTTTACACTTCAACCGGAGATTGCCCATTAAACTAAATTGATGCTTTTTGTTAGTGATACAAAGTGGATTCGCACATTCAGATAAATGAAAACTTCACTCATCTGTTGTTTTTATACTCCATCTAAAGTTTTGAGTATGGTAAACGTGCTAATGTGTTTCGATCTTAAATTAAAATTGTTCTTTGTTTACCTAATACGTGCCTGACAATTTCATGTTAGTGGTTATCTATTTTTCAAGCAAATCATGATATTCAAATGTATCCTGCCAGTAAACTGAACTTCAGAATCAAAATTATGGCCGAATAGTAAACTACCCAAGGTTTTTATCTATCTATCTATCTATCTATCTATCTATCTATCTATCTATCTATCTATCTATCTATCTTTGAATTCGAATGCGTTTGTATTATATAAAATAGTTCTTCAGTTTGGTTCCGTTTCCAGATATTATCATCCTAGCTTGGTGATCAAACGTCAATTGCTAGCGATCAATCGTCATTTTTATAGTGTATTGTCTAAAGATATTTTTCTACTTTTAAAAGATACATGCTAGCTAGTTTTAACTTTAAAGGGTTTCGTTAACATGGTTTATATGTTATGTGTGTACTATGAATTTAGAACTGGTTTTACTTACGATATGGCTGAAATTTTGACGTATGTGACTTTAAATCATAACTCACTCACTCAGTCAGATAATATCATTCAAATACTGCTAAAACCTATAACCAACAATTGATTGCATATCCATTGTGGTATGTTACACAAAGTGGTAGAAGCCGCATCATTACGATATGTAACATGTACAAATGTTTAATGCTTTTCTCACATTCTCACACAGTCCAGATCAGTCAGAAAATGATTTGCTATTGTAACTGCCCATAGATCTAAAGATGCGATTTTATTGATCTTTCTCATTTTACCTTCAGGTGGGAAATTAGTAGAATGAAATTATATATTTGACCTTCGTCTTACAAGAACGTTGTTTTTCGATCAAATTTCCGCTCAGTCCTTTCATTTTGTGTTTCAAACGCTGATGCTCAACAGCACAACAGAAGGCCTTCTTTGTCGACAGTTAAATTGTCAGTGTCGTACAGGAAATGTTCTGTTTTAAGCTGTATCTTAAAGGGACAAGCTGTTTCTTTCTTCTTCAAAGCAGCAGTAGGTCTTATCAAAGCCAGCATTTTTCAAGTGTAAACAGCTATGTCCAAGTCAATGACTGTAGACTTCAAAGTATGCCTGTGGGATGCTTTGACGCTGGTGATATGTGACTGTGACACATATCTTGACCATGGTAATATTCGAAAACAGCGAGTATCCTCTCTGAAAGGACTGAATTTAGGATGATATTTATGTCGTCGCTATAGATTTTCTTTCAAAATATGAATGGACCCACCTTTCACGTGGACTACCGTTTCGCAATATCTGCAGGTCTTGCAATCATTGAATATATATCTCTGTAGGTCAACCAATATCATAGATAATCCTATTCAACTTGTGTGGAAAATATATGTTTTCTCCGGGCGTTTTCTCGTGAAAAGTGGCCATTTTCTCGAAATTTATGGGGTCTGTTTTCGCTGAGGTCCGTTTTCTCCTTATCCCGTATTATTCATTGTGTTTCTTCTGTTTTATTATGATGCGTTGTGTTATTTTATAACCGTGTCCTGGCGACCAGAAAAACTTAAAAAGGAAAAGGAAAATATGAACAAATGCACTATGTATGCCAATATGACATATATTTTTTGATCAAAATGATGAAGGACATCCATATCCAAATGAGCATCTGTTTAAAAACGTACAATAAAACACGTATTTTTATAGTTATTTCTGGATATAGGTGAGGTAATGTAGAAGAAAGTTGTTTTTGTTACTAGAGTTTATTTTCTGTAAATTGTATGATTATTTAAGTAATAATTATTATTGGGTCACAATATTTAGTGTTTTGAGTGATAATAATTATGGGTCACATTTCGCATCATAAATAGTAGAGTTACCCCCTCTAAATATGTGTTTTGATTATATTTAGACTTCCGGAAGGCTGGCGATATGTTGATGGCGATGGTCGTATGTGCTCGAATATTCACGAATCGGTGACTGTATATATTGTGTTGGTACACCGAGCACACAGAAATTTAATGGAGTATATATATATCTGCCTGCCTCCGTCAATGCTTGATCCACAGTACCGCTGCCTGACCGTTCGCTGTGTTACATTTAGTAAATTTGTTACCAAGACTTCAGTGAGTTCACGTTATATTTCTGACCCATTACTTTAGATCTGACTCAGTTGCATTGTACATGAAACTTCTATAGTGAATGTTTTGTATCTTGCCTTTGTTCTTGCTCAATACAAAATTATTGAAAATTGTAGACTTGTCACCTTTATATTTTTTCTGGTTCTGCGGGAATTTCTTACATCTTTTGTCACGGCAAATTATTCACCGTAACAGTATTCTACTGCTCATTAGTGCATAAGAATCTTTATAAACACAAATTGAATTTGAACATGATGTGTGTTGGCTTGCAGATGGAAATCTTTCTTGGTGTGGGACCATGGAAATATTACCGACGAACATCAGATTTGAAATATGTCAAATGAGTGTGTGAGTGAGTGAGTTCAGATTTAACGTCACTTCAGCGATATTTCAGCTATATTATGACGAGAACATTTAAATGCGTTACATAGGATATGCCATCTCAGTAGACTGGTCACTGCTCTTCACTATGATGGCAAATCTCACAATGAATCCCACTGTAGCACCATAACACAATGAAGGATGAAAAGTTTCAACACTTTAATTACGATGTATATATAACTGCAACAGACAATGGTAACAACAATCAGAATGTGGTGGAGACCATGAGAGAGGCTCGGCACTTCTCAGGCACTGACCAAACCTAACTAAGATTGTTCTTCAGATTTCACTGCTCAGCTGGTCTGCTAGCCTTCAATAGTGTTATCCACAGCTCTGTGTTCAGCGCCCTCCTGTGCCTCAAGTTGCCTCTCTGTAGATTTCATTGACGGTGCTGCTCATACGGATCTGCTCCCCAGGAACACGTAGCGACTAGTCAGCAGTACGTGGTGACCATTCAGCATTTCTCCGAACACTTGACCTAAACATCACAACTCAGTTAATTCTTTATCTGTTCAATTGGCTAGTCATTAATGGTGGCAAACAAATCCCATTTGTATCTGGTCAATTTGCCTTTATCATCACAAGCTGTTGAACAGCACTGACCGAATTTCTTCCATGGAAAACAAGCCTTCCCGTCTACACAGCCTCCAACCCCAAAGCAGCTTAATCAGAGAGTTTTGAAACACCTACCTGCTTGTGTTGTGTCTCATTTCTGAGATTTGTGAACATTTGTTCTATTTCTGTTCTGTTTAGCCTATTTAACATGTAAAATGAATATCCTACATACTGAGTTATCGTTTATAGTGAGCTGATCTAACACAAGATTTATGGTCCCACCTCCTCATTGCAAGCAATATCTACGAGTATTAAATAGTTATAATTCCGTTTCCGTTTCAGTGAATGAACTACAGAATGCCAAACATTCATGGGTAATGGATGGAACTATGACAAACAGACTATAAATTGATGCCTTTGCTGCTTATTATTCCGTTTCAATTTCATCTTCGTGAAGCAATAAAACCTCAACAGTAAAATTTTCAGCGAGTTGTGCGACTAAACGAGAAATTATCTGCCCCTTTCCTCATGGTTCATGTAATAAATTGACTGTAACTGTCCAATTCAAATGGATTTCCATTACATTTGCTAATACTTAAAGAGAATGTTGCCAAAATATTATGATCAGCGTTCATTATTACGTTGACCAAATGATGACGTTTCTTGATATGAGCATTTTAGAACGGCGAGGTCAATAACATTGCAATCAGGATTAGAGTGCAAATATATCCTGATTTTTATTGAAACTTGGCACCGACATTTCCCCCCATAAATACACATAATGTAATGTAATAACAGTGGCTGGCTGGCCTCCACAAATACAAGGAATTAAATCAAAGGTTGTACAACATATCAGTTAAATCCGAGTGCATATGCCGAAACATACACAGTATATTTCAGAAGGGCGCTCTCTGTTCAGTGTTCCAGAATCCACTTAAACTGACACAAAGTGAGTGAGTGAATGTAGTTTTACGCCGCACTCAGCAAATATACCAGCTATATTACGGCTGTCTGTAAATATACGAGTCTGAACCAGACCATCCAGTCATCAACAGCATGAGTATCGATCTGCAGAATTGGGAACCGATGACATATGTCAACCACGTCAGCGAGTCTGACCACCAGATCCCGTTAGTCGCCTCGTACGACAAGTATAATCGCATTTTATGGCAAGCATGGGTTGCTGAAGGCCTATTCTACCCCTGGACCTTCACGGGTCTGCGAATGACAGGATGGAAGGGGAGGTTGCACTTGAGTACTCTTAGGTTAATATATGTAGTCAGCCTTGAAGAAACTATCCCATCCCGAAAGGCCTATTCTACTCCGGACCTTCACAGGTCATTTACACAAAGTGAAGGCTATTAAGGAAAAGTAGACGTGTACAGTATTTATATACGTTTTAACACCTGTGTTTAGAGATTTGTTGTCGTGACCGAAATCTAAATGTGGCGAAGTCGTCAGCAACTGTGTTCGTTTGATTTCATACCTGGAGACAAGCAGTATATCGTAATCGCCAAAGGGAGATAGAATGTAACAAGCTTAAGTGCATTGCAATGGTTGCTGAATCTCTGTATTCATCACTATGTCACATAAAACTCAACAACGCATTTGATCCATGTGTTAAAATGAGCAAATGGGCAAAACGTAAGGCTCAATATTCACGGTTCAGTCGTGGGTGAGGTAGCCGCGTTACTAAAGTGTGTGCTCTTCTTGCCGAAAACCCGGGTTTTGGGGTACCTTGTGTGACGCCTTTTTCGGCTGTGCCCCGTCGTCATGATGCCGGAAGCGGCATAAAACACTCATTTTAATGCAATCGAAAATTTGATTCTGGGCCAAAGAAAGCTTAGGTTTGGATGATGAGCCTGTTCCTTTGCTGACGGGTGACATTGATCGGTCGACAATTCCAGTAACGTCTTGTACATAAACGTGGCAACGGGATTTATGAATTATGGATTCACAACATTAGAATTAAACGAACGCCAGTACACACCTGCTTTTTCTCTGAGGGACTGTCCCCTATTCCTTTAGCCGCTGTTTCCAGTACTGTTTTCCTAAGGTATTGTTTTATGACAATCGGATATTGATGTTGATTTTGCAGTTTGAAATGAACTTCATCTTAAGGATGAATAAAACACCACTGTAAACCAAATAACGGGATAAGCGAGCATATTGATATCCGATTTGAATTCTAAATTTGGCCCCAGTGATAGTTTTGTAATTGCATCACAACATTCACCGTGTCAGTTACAACATTCGATTTCTCAACATTAGAAAATGAGTTAGATACCAGACCGATTCATTGCTAACCTTTAACGTTAAGCACCATTCATGGGAATGGATTTCACTAAACCTGTGTGTGCAATAAGCCAATAGCAAAGTTTATTTTCAAGGAATCGAAGTTTCTCCCCAGTCCGTACATGAAATTGACAGGCACCTCACAAAAGTCAGTTTAGATTATTCAGCAATGTCTACTTTTTCATGCTAGCTTCCCGTCTCAGGGATTACGTTTTGAAATTACTCCTTGCAACTATCTCAACGGGACGTCCCGACAGCAACAACTACCTGACAATACAAGAACAACGCAATTGATGAGAGTTTGTCAACCAAGACCTAATGTGTAATCTATAAGTGAACTGCGAAATGAAACTTCGAATTGGTATTTCTTGACATTCTATAATATATCAGTAAATCACAGTATTATGCCTTTAACATACAACAGGAACTGTTGTTGACACAACTTTAGCAATGATTTCTCAAGCCAAATATATGGGATTCGTCATTCTTATTTCGGTTCATTCCATGAGCCGCTTTGGTTTCCACGAGTGACGACTCTTGAAGGTACGGGGTAGCATCGGCCTTCAGCGAACTATGCGTGCCATAAAAAGCAACTAACGGGATCGGGTGGTCAGGCTCGATGACTTGGTTGACACATGCCATCGGTTCCCAGTTACGCAGATCCATGCCCATGCTCTTCATCACTGTATTGTCTAGTGAAGACACGAATATTTACAGACCGCCGTCATATAGCTAGAATATTCCTGACACATACTCACATACTCCATGATCGTCATCAATGTATGTTTGCCTCAAGTGGCGATTAAATGTTTGCAGGAAGACAACACAGAAGAATGGTATTTTAAGATGCAAATTTTTATTTTTTTAAATAAGGCAATAAAGACATCATTGATGATAAATAGAGACAAAGTTGATAACAAATAACAAATAATAAGTACCATGTAGGTATCATGTCGATACTTATCCAAGCAACGTGGCACGGCAGAAAACGTATGCACATGAACCAACGCCGTCATAAACTTCACAACACTATATGTGCCACAAGCATCACTTACGACAGCATTACCCTATGACATCACAGAACTATTCAACTCCATCATACACTTCACATAACATAGTGCGCATATTGAGACTAAATCTAATTATATTCAGACTAATTCTAATTATATTCAGACTAATTCTAATTAATATCAGTCTTGGTATCCACTCATATTTTTGTCCGGCCCCTTTTGTATTTCTTTTATTTAGTGTTGAAAATTACATAATGCTTGACTTGCGTTTCTTTTGCATGTGAATATAGTGTTTCTCTGTTTTCATATTAATCGTATTTGTGGATCCATGTCTTGAACGGAAAACGGTGTGAGCCTGTTTTTATATTGTATTTGTCCACATAGTGATATTAGTTTTAACTTTCCTCGGTGGTTTTAATGATTGTTGTGATATTCCAGTTGCGTTACTGTCCTTTGTCGACAGGTTTTTATAGTTTCCACATATTTCATTTCAGTATTAAATGTTCTCGTCCCGATATGGCTCAAATATTGCCGATGTGACGTTAAATGTTACTCACTCACTCACTACTTCATTGGGAACGTAGTGGTAATATAGCTATCCCCCATTTAGTGCGCCATAAAAGTAAATCTAATTATATTCAGACTAAATCTAATTGATATCATCAGTCTTGTTATCCAATGAAATGTCTTCACTCATATTTTTGTCCGACCCTTTTCGTATTTCTATTATTTAGTGTTGAAAATTACATACATATATTCTTATACTTGACTTGCGTTTCTTTTGCATGTGAATATAGTGTTTCTCTGTTTTCATATTAATCGTATTTGTGGATCCACGTCGCGAACGGAAAATGGTATGTGGCTGGTACCTTCCACAGTAAATCTCTGTGAAACCATGGTATTATCAGTATCATTAGTGTACTGTATTTTAGGACTTGGAAGGACTTTTATTTACCCTATAAATTCCTAAATTTGTTTCTTATAGAGATATAGTATCACTGTTCACAACGGCTCCCGTGAAAATATTTATTTTAAATTTAAAACTAATTTTTTGCTCCTTCTGAAAAGGAAGCTTTTACAACATCAATTAGGTCTTCTAACAGTAATCAATAATCTCCGTGTTACTCAAAAAGGAGATTACTCCGTGTTACTCAAGAAGGCCATTATTCTCGAGATATTGACGGCGTCCCGTCACGTAGTCCGTCCCTAGCACTAGCCGGCTTGTTAATTTACTATCACACTTTTTGCTGCTTTTTCATTATGATTTAATTTCTCTATTTTTTTCTTGACATGGCTATTCACATATCAGCAGCAAGCACTTGAATTGAAATTACGCGACTTCAAACATCTTTACATGATCCGAATAAAGTTGTTCCGTTTTTGCTCCTTAAATCATGGTTGATAAATCTGAGTGACCCTCGGGTTGAGGCTTGAGTATTATTCCGTTTGATTAACGTTGGTATTCATTATGAGATTTACACTTCAACCGGAGATTGCCAATTAAAGTAAACCGGTGCTTTTTTGTTCCAGATATAGAATGGGTTCGCACATTCTGAAAAGAGCAAACTTAACGCGTCCGTTGCTGTTAACTGTTTGTAAAGTTTCGAACAGGGTAGATGTGCTGATGCATTTCAGTATTTATTTTAAACATTAAAATGTCTACCTACTGTCTGAATGGTCAAAACTGTCAAGGATCTTTTTACCACTGTTAGTTGTCATTTGATCATTGGTGTTTTAAAGGAAATTTATTTCATTGTTGAATTTCGAATAACATATTCTGTAGATAGATGTATTTTAATAATTGGAAATAATTGGTACTTTAGATTTCTAACTCGAATTGTTAGTGGCTGTAACCTCAAAGAGGGTTGAAGTATTGTAAAATTATTGTCCTCCTGAGAGGGTACGTAAGTCCCAAAATATTCGATGTAAATTATACTTGTCAGCGGCTGATGGGATAACGTAAATCCAACTAGGGTCCATGCAGGTAGCAAAGGTACGTCCCCATGGTCCCTAGTATGGTGATCTACCTTCTGTTGTTGGCGATCTATAGCCTGTTTTTATATTGTATTTGTCCACATAGTGATATTAGTTTCCTCGATAGTTTTAATGATAATTGTGATATTCGTTATTGTGGAAACTCTGTGTAAACGAACAGAAACTCACTGGATTCTAAGTGGACACTTAAGTTTCAGTCCCGTTTCCATCAGGTTTCCGCGGAAACCAAGTTATTTTTGCTGTGTAGTTGCTTTACTGTCCTTTGTCGACAGGTTTTTATAGCAGACATATATATAATTTCAGTATTAAATGTTCTCGTCATGATATGGCTGAAATATTGCCGATGTGACGTTAAATATTACTCACTCACTACTTAATTGGTAACGTAGTGGTAATATAGCCATCTCTCCAATTATAAATGCGCCATAAAACTAAACTCATTTTCTCAATTTGCGTCAGTTTAAGTGGATTTTGCAAAAATGAACAACGAACGCTCTTCAGAAATATACTGTGTATGTTTCGGCATATGCATGGGGATTTTCATTACCACACCCTGAACACACATCACTCATTATAGTAACAAGTTTTTTTCTGTAACAACACATTTATCGTTTATCAGTATCGTTATATAATTCTGTACTCGTCAAATAGCTGATCGTAATCATAATTCCTGGCTGCTAATGACTCGTCAGAATTTCCCGAGGCAATAAAAATCATTCTGGTAGGAGTATGCGCCTGAATTATAAATGTTATCATTAAAATTATGACATGAATTGCAAGTTATTCGTGGCTTCAAGTCAACAGACTGAAAAACAACAGCTTTTACATGTACTTGTAAAATCAGTGAATGCTTTTTCAATCAAATTGTACCACACAAGAATGTTTCAGTGTCAAACATCCTGAAACATCTGTTTCGTTTTCATTCAAATCAGTGAGTGAGCTTAGTCTTACGCCACACTCAGCAATATTCCAGCTATATAGCGGCTGTTTGGAAATAATCGAATCTAGACCAGATAATCCAGTGATCAACAACATGAGCATCGAACTGCGCGATTGGGAACCGATGACGTGCCAAGCAAGTCGCTGAGCCCGACTACCCGATCCCGTTAGTGGCTTCTCACAACAAGCTGAATCGCCTTTTGCAGCAAGCATGGGTTGCCGAAGACCTAATCTGCCCTGGGACTTCACGGGTCCAAAGCAGTATGTGGTTCATATCAACGCCAAGAAGATGCCAAGACTACAAAATCCTGTTCTTTGAGTATGTTTGGACTCTGGTTATTTGTGAACATGTCACATATCTGGACAATGTTCGCAAACACAGAGCAATCATTATATTTAGGATGATATGATGGTTTTTGTTTCAAAGAAAGAATGGGCTGGCATATCCACTTTGTACGTCTACCAGTGTTTTGCAATATCTGTCAATCTGGCAATCAGTGACTTCACAACTGACTCAAAACTAACAGCAAAACCCTGGTATACGCTCATTGAACTGGGTCGTAACTGAAGAGACATGTGACAACTGTGATGGATAATAGTGTAAGATGTTTCTTAAAAGCCCTTCCACCCAGTCATTAAGACTGATCAGCACATTAGGTATTTAGTGCTGTCATTGTTATCACCATGTCTTATGTGTGTAGAGATATATTCAAGCTGGTGTGGACCTGGGAGGGTTGATGTGTTTAGCTTCCTGTGCTCGACGGTTCAAGATGCACAGAAATTGTTTATGGGCCATGGAATGGCTATTGATAATTTTCAACGTGTTGGTGCACAGCCGCAAATGGTCAGCTTCCGTGATGTAGGGAGAGAAGTGTCCGACCGGATTTAAAGACAGGAAATAGTGAGCTGTTTAGGACTGATGATCTCCCAATATCTCACGTTGGGTGTCAAGTGGTTGTACAAAGATGAAATGGTTTATCATTCGTCATATACATTACAGTGTCTTTGAAGATACACTTAAATGTGCTCTCGTGTAAAACTTTTAAATGCTTTTACTCGAGATTACTTTTAAAGTTGAACTTTAAAGTTGAATTAAGATAAAAAAAACATTAATTTTTATTCCATGAATACTATTGGACACTCATTTGAGATGTTATACATAGACACCTTTTTGATGGATAGGTGATCAAAATTAAATTATTGTAACAGGTACAATTGTTTATTGTTCACAGATATAAATACGTGTACTCTGAACTTGTGTAGGAGATCACTAGTGAAATCTATTTTAAACTGCCAAGTGATACCTTTGATAAAATGCGTTCTAATATTTCACAGTTTTCATCCTAATAAATAACAGCTAACCTCACTCATATGCCTAGTATTAATTCAATACAATTCAATAACAGATGTTGCTGTGTGAACACTCGAGTCAGCAAACTCATGCAACTAATAACACAATCAAACAAAAACTGAAAACATAATTTCTGAATGGACCACTAATACTGAGTCAGGGGGATAGGTCCACATTTTCTAACACTTAGAAATGAACACGTGGTACATCTGATCACACAACTGTGTGATAACGTGATAAGCAAGCTAGCGGATGTTACTTAAGGTCACACACACACACACACACACACACACACACACACACACACACACACACACAATAGGTCACAAAAAATTCACACACTTGTGTGACGATAAACATATGGCGGACATAGGTCTAAACCCCCTGTATAACACATTAAACATCAAGGTAAACGTTAAAACACACCATTCAATTTTATCAACATGTTACTTTTAAGTATCTATATGAAGATATATCCCACACCTTTGTGAACCCTGAGGTCAACAGAACAACATACAAAGAAATGAGAGAATTTAATCAGTTAATGAATGCTCAATTTTCTCAAAATGCTGTTTGTCATTTTTAGGTGGCGGTGCAGTGGTCCAACAAGCAGTCTGTTTCTGACTTGCGGTGGAGAACAAACTCAGCACCAGGGCCCCCTTGCACAAAACGATCTTAGCGCTGCAATGAATGTAACTCCTATACTCTAACATAGGCTTAAGATCGTCGTAGCGCTAACACGCTTAGTGCAAGTGGTCCCAGCTATATGGAACCCATGGTCTTGTCCTTGAAGATACATCTCTAGTTATGTACCAGTGTCATGGTAACTGTTGTTTCTGTTCAAGCTCTGTGATTGAGTGAGTTAAAATTTAAAGTCACTTTGGCAATATTTCAGCCATATTGTGACTAATACAATATATAGATTAATAATAATGAAAGATAGATTAGGAAATACTGTCAAAAAAGGAGAGTAAAATAACTAGAATATCACAGATATACATGTAAAACTAGTAATTAATTCTAAAATATCTAGCTATAGGGGACAATACAATATCGAGCTCTGTGAACAAATCATCAGTTTATCATCAGAGCATAAATCAAAATGACAAACAGAACAGCTGAAAGATGTGAGTAGATGGATAATTAATGTTTCGAAATATGTAACGAGACCAAAAAGCACATAACTGATAAGTGAGCATTCCGGAATGACAAGAAGTAAACATATAACAGTATAATCTGAATTCTGTTTTGAAGACAGAATGGATTGTGTTATGTGTGATTGTTGCGACTTTTCAACAAATCTAACTATCACTTAAATCGAATTATAAGGTAGTAAACACCTGTCGGCTTCTTTAATCACAACTGTTCACGATCTGGTGTTATTTGCGCAGCTTCTCATGTTATGATAACCTTGTGAAGTCAGCATGAAGCGTCTGTATTTTAATAACTACGTGTTGTGTGTCAGATTGAAAACATAAACGCCAAAGAATACTCAAATTCTGGATGCTTTGTGAAATTGATTCCAATAGGCCAAACGAGGAAGGTTCATTGATGATCAGTGCTGACACCAGGTGTTCGCAAAACGAGAAAACATGTTGTGATCTACCGTTGTCACTCGTGCATTGATGATGCCAAGACAGCGCTACCACAGTGTTGTGTAAACCAGACATCCATGTCAAAGCCAAATATCCATGTGCTAATTTCCTAAAACATTCCTAGTACCGAACAAATTTCCGCACTTTCCTGGGTTTAGTCCCCTCCTGGATACATAGTTTTACTCATTCCGCCAGAGTGAATGCACTACACAGCAAACGCGTGTTCCACCCAAAAGAGTCAACCTAAATTGGCATCGCTGACAGACTTATATTTTTAAAATACATCATCCATCGTTGAAGTTGTTCTCATGCAATGCGTGTTTATTACCAGCACAAACACCATGTTCACTGCCAAGTGAATATCTTGACCTTTGCATTTTCTTGTCCTAAATTCTCTCAAAGTACGAAAGGCGAATATGTGCGAATATTTGTCCAACCGGAATAAATATGAACCCATCCTCTATGAACAATATATGCCGGAACCACAATTACAGGTGTGACCGTTGAGGAGAGGCGCTTTTACATCCTTTAGGGCTCTACTGTATATGAAGCTCAAACTTTATGTCATACTGTACATAGTATCTTCTTTTATTAAGATGTTGATCTCCAGCAACACTTTGCGTTGCCTTACTGCATACAGAAGCGAAAATGACAGGACCAAAATATAGAAAATTCAAGCAAACAACATCTTTCTCCTTCATTAGTGCCGATTTTATCAAACCCCTTCGGCGCTGATACTGCAGATATGCCAGACGCATCGTTTCACATTATTAAAATGGTTATCATTCTCGGCACTTTTTTCCTCTGTCGCATCTCCTTGAACCACGAGGCCCTCATATAAGACCTTGTTGGCTATATGTGCAAGTACATATGTCAACGTTCGCGTTATATACTCCCCAGCTGTTATTAAAATGTACTTTCTCCCTATTTTTTAAAAAACATTTTAGCTTTCAACAGACATTTTAATCTAAATTTCTTCAGAAACTGTTGGATTCGTATTGGATTTCTCAACTCTGACATATCTTAAGTTGATATATTTGTAGTACCAGACAAAACCAAGTACCGAATCTAATCAAAATGTCTCTCGTGTATTCATGGAGGTCAGATTTTCCGGATTGCATTATGCTACAAATTTTGTGAGTAGAACTTCTGATTGGTAAACAATACATAAAGAAAATGAGATGGTAGAGGGTGCGTTCCGGTGAGATTTCACTGCTGAAGTACTCAAATAACGCCTCAGATGTACGGGTCAGATCATCACCATTGCTAGTATAAATTCACAATGAAAGACAAAAATCACAAAAATAACAAAATATCAACAAATGGTATCACGCTTCCTTACCGCAAAGAATATGTCAACGTTATACTTTCGTTTCCTTATCACTGACCAGACCCGTGAAGGTCCGCGGTAGAATGGGCCTTCAGCAACCCATGCTTGCCATAAAAGGCGACTGTGCTTGTTGTAGGAGGCGACTAACGGGATCGGGTGGTTAAGCCTGCTGACTTGGTTGACACATGTCATCGGTTCCCAAATGCGCAGATGGATGCTCATGTTGTTGATCACTGGATTGTCTGGTTCAGACTCGAATATTTACAGATCACCGCCATATAGCTTGAATCTTGGTGAGTGCGGCGTAAAACTAAACTCAGTCATTCACTCACTATCACTGACCACGCTACTGAATTCCACGCATTTGACGTTAATGGACGAAACAATGACAAATAGACCATAAATAGATGCCATTCATGCTTGTTATTCCGTGTTAATTTCATCTTCGTGCAGCGATAGGGTCACAACAGTAGCATCTTCACCAGTTTAGTATAGTTCATGTACTATGTTGACTGTAACTGTCACACTGGAATGAATTATATCTTGTCACGTTGCAAAAGAAGTAATTGTGATTAGAGTTCAAAAGTACGTTGTTCATACATTTGAATGATGGCGTTTGTCGTTTTGAGCATTTCCGAACGTTGACGTCAATAAGATTGAAATCAAGACCAGTGTGGAAATGGATTCCTGATTTTGATTTCGAACTTCTCATAAGGCAAAAATAACAAATATAATGCCAGTGTTTTAATAGCCTCCACAAGGTATGAACGATTGAACCCACATGTACATGGAGAATCATCAGTACATTATGAAATTGAAAGTATTTGCAGGTCGAGTTTCCCAAATTCCCTTAAAATTTAAAAATAAACACACTAGAAGGCCGAGTTCTCTATTGCATGACAGATATTGAGGTGAGGTAGCCTCGTGTTTTCAGCATTTGTTCGTCACGACGAGGGATTCAGTTACCCTCGTGCAGTCAATATAAGGAACCCGTTGTTTTGCTTGAATAGTGTTAGAAGCTTTGTGAAACCTTACCCTCTCATTTTGGTCAAAGATATAGAACTGACCACCATGTTATGCTGCCACACACATAACCTAATGACCGACAGGTAGCGAGCGGTCCTGTGCGTTGAGCTCAGGGCCCTTATTCTCGAAACGTCCTTAGCCTTACGAATTTTTAACTGTGATCGTAGCCGGTGTGTTAAGAATGGGCTTAACAAATTCGTAGGGCTACGAACGTTTCGGGAATAGCTAGCCAGGCTACTAAGCGGTTGAAGTTAAGCACTGGATGGGTGACCGTTTTTGGCAGCTTAACTCCTGAGAGTTTCTAGGACTTCAGTATTGTCCACAACGACGTACATGTGGTCTCACCGCAGGCAAATGAGTTTAATCAAAATTGCCTCTGTTCACCAAGCAGAAAATGGGTACCCGGTGAGATAAAGCCATGTGACTATAACCCTCTGGCGCCTAAGAGGCTGCTTGGGTTATCCGGGGTAATAATAATCAGATTCTGATTACAACGTCCACTGAGCAACTAGTCAGATGGATACTAGGCGCTATATTATTATTATTGTTATCAGTTCAGTAATGTCTTGTACATCAACCCTTTAATTCAAACTGCAGCATTCGCTTGCACAGGAAGAGTCATAGCTTGAAGAACTGAACGCAGTTTCTTTAGCCACCGGTTCCTGTGCTATTTTCTTAACGTATTTTTTTATGATATTAAGAATCGGATATTGACAGTATAAATGAAGTGATGTTTATTTTGCCGAGGCTGGAAATGAACTTAATCGTATGGATAAATAAAACATCAATGTAAAGTGGTAAACAGATTCAGCGAGCATTGATTTCCGATTTGGATTCTTAATTCGGCCTCCTGTGATGGTTTCGTAATTGGAACACAACATCCACCTTGCCAATTAAAACATTCGATTTCCTCATATTAGAAAAGATATTAGGTACCAGACGGATTCATTGGCTACCCTTTAACATAAAACAACATTGATAGGTTAGTTTTTATTAAACTGTGTGCAATTACAAGTTTTATTTTTAAAAATCAATGATTTCATCACAAACCGTACATTAAATTGACAAGGGCCTGCCAAGATGTACTTTATATCGTTTTTAAATGCCCTTCTTTCACATGTGTTCCCGCCGTGTCCGATTAAATCTTTCTATGTAAATCCTTGCAAGTATCTCGACGTGAAGTGCCTATCACAGGAACTATCTGGAGACAAACATTAAAGTCTAACGTCATTTGATGGAAATCTGCACACATCCATCCTTTTCCTGAGTAAACTGTGAAAGGAAGCAACGAATTGTTATTTCATGACATAGTTCATGTACAGTGGCTGTAACTGTCACACTGGAATAAATTATATCTTTTCACGTTGCAAAATGGTAACTGTGATGAGAGTTCAAAAGTACGTTGTTCATGCATTTGAATGATGGCGTTTGTCGTTTTGAGCATTTCCGAACGTTGACGTCAATAAGATTGAAATCAAGACCAGTGTGGAAATGCATTCCTGATTTTGATTTCGAACTTCTCATAGGCAATTGTCCCTGAAACAAAAATAACAAATATAATGCCAAAGAGTCAAAGATAATATTTGTTTTTTATAGTTATGTTATCAGTTCCTAACTGAAAGGATCGTTTGTATTTTTTTATTTCACCTTTCGTATCCAGGGAGTGACATCAATCTGTGTTTGACGATTGAATGATTTCAGGAAGACAGCACATACAACCAGAAATAATTAGAAAATATAATGTTTTAAAACGGTGCAATACAAAATCAACATTGATAAAAAGGAAACGTTTGTTTAGTTGGCCACAGCGCAAGCTGTATGTTCCATTAGCCATGCAATATTCATTGATGATAGGGTTTCTTCAAGATATAATCTGGCCTCGCTCCTTGGAAACATTCCTTTACTTCGGAAATGACTTTAAATAGATCATACCACGAGCACAGTTTCTGGATAGGTATAGAAATCTACTTTCACCATAATAAGGAAGCGACAGAAACCTAATTTAGATCATGTCATTGAAACTCGACTAAGACAAAATATTTTACTTTTAAAATTGCAGGTTGATATCTTTTGTGTTTTATCTTCGAAAACAAAAAATGGCTGATATAAGTCGTTCTTTTCTGATGAAGTGTTTGACTTTAAGAAGGAATCGTTTCTTGGAGGTTTTATTGCACAGTTCTGATGAATAACAGAGCCCAAGGGGGTTTAACACAACCAAGCGCACTTTATATCCCATAAATTATAAACACATGTTTACGATCAATTCCACGATCAAATAACATGTTGGCAGAAGAAACGTCCTGGCTCATCATGAAACGTTTCAAGATAAACGGGCACCTTGATTTTCGTTTATTTTCTGCAGCTTACGTTGTTTCAGCAAAGTCACAGCCATATCCATAAATCAACTAAATTGTATCATGACTCAGAAATGATGTTAAGGTCACATGCAACGTAACACACAACTTGGCAGATTCTCATACCTTTCGGTATGCACGAAACAAATCATCAAAAATGCCAATTCAACCTATAGAGTTGAAAAAAAACGCGACAAAAATGGCCCGCGAAAGCGGAGTTCAAACGATTCACTAATTTTCCCCCAGCGCTGGCGAAAAAATAGTTTCAACAGCTATGCTGCGCTGCGCTCATAACGCATGCTCAGTGAATAGGTTCGCGGAGCTTGAAACAGTAGGCCTGCCCGGAGTATGAGGTCGTGAGCAGTAGTCTAATCTTGTTTTCGTACACAAAGAAGTAAATAATCTATTCGTTACACAATACATGTTGATTATGTAAAGCACTCTATCACAGAGAAAATTCAATGTCTGGTTTATTGACACTTATATATGTGGAGCTTCAAAGTTCAGCTGATTTAATTTATCATTATCATCTAACAATTCTCACAAAGATATCTATTAGGTTAACCAAGACAAATGTCGCTCACATCAACGCGGATCCTTATTACCATGTTTGTTTTAAGATCTAATTTGTGGCTACTTTAGAAACTGAAACTACTTGTTATGTCTACAAGGACAGTCAGATCTTTACACAGAGAGCCATAATTTCGATCCCTATCACAATATCACGAAAGACCGAGTTACGTGCGATTTATCGATAGCATCCTGATAAGTGGGTCAATCGTACGACCAACAAGCTGGTTAATTTCCTGTTAGACATCAGGAAGCCAATCTACTGGAAGTCCCTATGGTCCCTGGTATGATGTCTTACCTTCAGTTGCTGGCAATCTACAGCCCATGATATATATTATATTGACTTCTTTAATTAAAATGTTTTTGTTTTCTATGCTAGTTTCATATCCATATCTGTGATACCGTAGTATTTTTACTGTGCGTCGTCGACTGTTTTTTCCTGCAAAATGTTTTCATTTTCATTGTGTAAATTGTTCTGTTCTGTTAAATATGTTCGCTTTTCATTCCGATTTTCTCTTGTCCTGTTTTTCTTGACATCTTGGAAAACTCTTCAATTGAAATTAAGCAATGAATTCGCAAGCTTCATCCTCTGACCTGAATCAAATTGTTCTGTCCTATATTATCAAATCATGTTTTGAAAATTGTGAACCTCTTTGCTTCAGGTTTGAGTATTATTCTATTGGATTTATGTCGGGTTTCATTATCTATACTTTTGCCTTTTAACTGACAACAGCGATTTGAAATAGACTGGAACATGATCGTTACGTAGGTAAATGTCTCTCGACTGTCATAATGTGTATTTCCAAAAATGTTTGTTTTTAAATTCACTTTAAGAGAGGAATGGGGGTAATTTGTTGTGCACAACGACGGTGACGTGTACTTTGCAACAATTGTACTACATGTGGATGTGCACTACGATGGTGACAAATATTTTACAATTTTGCTAACGTTGAGGTGCTCAGACGATGGTAGCTTTTACCTTGCAACAATTTTACTACATGTGGATGTGCACAACGACTGTGACAAATATTTTACAATTTTACTAACGTTGAGGTGCTCAGACGATGGTAGCTTTTACCTTGCAACAATTTTACTACATGTGGATGTGCACAACGACTGTGACAAATATTTTACAATTTTACTAACGTTGAGGTGCTCAGACGATGATAGCTTTTACCTTGCAACAATTTTACTACATGTGGATGTGCACAACGATGGTGACAAATATTTTACAATTTTACTAAAGCTGAGGTGCTCAGACGATGATAGCTTATACTTTGCAACAATTTGACTACATGTTGATGTGCACAACGGTGGTAACATATACCTTGCAACAATTTGACTCCACGTTTACGTGCACAGCGATGGTAACATATACCTTGCAACAATTTGACTACAATTTGATGTGCACAACAATGGTAACATATATCTTGCAACAACTTGACTACACGTTGATGTGCACAACGGTGTCAACATATATTTTGCAATAATGTGACTACATTTTGATGGGCACAACAATGGTAACATATATCTTGCAACAACTTGACTACACGTTGATGTGCACAACGGTGGTAACATATACCTTGCAACAATTTGACTCCACGTTTACGTGCACAGCGATGGTAACATATACCTTGCAACAATTTGACTACATGCTGATGTACACAACGGTAGTAACATATACCTTGCAACAATTTGACTACAATTTGATGTGCACAACAATGGTAACATATATCTTGCAACAACTTGACTACACGTTGATGTGCACAACGGTGTCAACATATATTTTGCAATAATGTGACTACATTTTGATGGGCACAACAATGGTAACATATATCTTGCAACAACTTGACTACACGTTGATGTGCACAACGGTGGTAACATATACCTTGCAACAATTTGACTCCACGTTTACGTGCACAGCGATGGTAACATATACCTTGCAACAATTTGACTACATGCTGATGTACACAACGGTAGTAACATATACTTGCAACAATTTGACTACAATTTGATGTGCACAACAATGGTAACATATATCTTGCAACAACTTGACTACACGTTGATGTGCACAACGGTGTCAACATATATTTTGCAATAATGTGACTACATTTTGATGTGCACAACAATGGTAACATATATCTTGCATCAATTTAACTACACGATGATATGCACAACGATGGTAGCCAGTTTCACGAAGAGTTTATATCTGAAATTTTCACCTTTTTTATGAATGTGAAACCTTACATCACACATTGCAAAGCGCCTTCTTGTTTACGGCATTGGTTTGGGGTAATTCTTTCAGTGGTGTTGGGTCACCCAACTGACAGGCGTATTTAAATGAACTCAACAGGACCAAAGTATCAGTACCAAAGCAAACAACCAACACCCCCTGTTTCCTTCACTCGTGCCATCGTTATCAACCCTTCTAGTGCCGATACTCGAATTATACCAGACACATCAGATCACTTTATTACAAGTATCTTTGTCCTCACTTAATCTGCTGCCGCTTATTCTTGAAACCTCTCGGTAATGTGTGGAAGAAAATGTTTCAGCACTCACGTTACTTCCTTACCCGTGTTGTAATATCACACTTTCTTTTCCTTCTTGTCAGAATCAATGTTTTAGCTTTAGAGAGACATTTGATGCTGCTTTCATTCAGAATATACCTTTGACATTTGCAAAATGTCATTTACTACACCCAAACCGTATCATCTCAGGGTTACTTGTATTGGGTTTGTCAAACTTGACTTACTTAAGGTGATATACTTGCAGTTTCAAACTAAACCCGTTAATCAAAATGTGTTAATCATATCACCATTGTTGGTATATTATATATTATTTCGTATTACTTACGAAATACCTATAAATACTTTCATGCTCCTTCAAAGCAAATATCTAAACTATCATAAAGTTATAATTCCGTTTTACTGACCATGCTACTGAATGCCATCTAGTCGCCAATAAAGGACGAAACTATGACGAACAGACCACATGTCAGCCCTGCTTATCATTACGCTGAATGGAGCAATAAAAGTGCAACTGTAACCTTCTCACCAATTCACTGTTTCCTTTCGACCCGTGAAGGTTCGGGGTAGAACAGGCCTTCGGCAACCCATGCTTGCCATAAAAGGCGACTATGCCTGTCGTAAGAGGCAACTAACGGGATCTGGTGGTCAGGCACGCTGGCCTGGTTGACATACGCCATCGGTTCCCTATTGCGCAGATCGAAGCTCATGCTATTGATCACTGGATTGTCTAATTCAAACTCGATTATTTACAGACCGACGCCATATAGTAGGGCTGAATGAGGCGTAAAATTAAACTCACTCTGATTCCTTTCTTCATGGCTCATTTCATAAATTGACTGTAAGTGTCCCACTGAAATTTCCATCATATATTGTAATGTTTTAACTGAATATTTCGAAAATATAACACAATAAATATAACAGCTGTATTTCAATGGTCTTCACAAAATATCCAGTGACGTTATGAAATCGACAGTTAAATAACATATCGATTGTAAGAAGAAGCACGGGTGCAGCTGAAGGAATTTGTCGTTTGAGTTTTCAAAGTCACCTTAAAATTGAATAAAATGAGAGAAAGCCGTTGGGTCCTAGTATTTATGCACTCTTATGACACATGGGTTTACCCCTTGTGCAAGGAACCTTATTGCATGACAGAAATCTAAAGGCAGCAACTGAGTTCGTTTCATCACAAATGACATTAAACCGTACATAACATTGACAAGATCGTACCATAAAGCACGTTATATCGTTTTTCAATGTCGTTCTTTCACATGCCTATACCGTCATCTTGGAGATCACGGCTTTCTTTGTAAATCCTCGCAACTACGAAGTGCCTACCACAACTACCAAGAGACAAGCAATTAAGTCCAACGCCTTTTGATGGAGGCCTGCACAGATCCATCGTGTTTCTGAGTGATCTGTGAAAAAAAAAATTGCGAATTGTTATTCATGACATTCAAAGTTTATATTCTTTAGTCGCAGTAAGTTCTTCTGTCCGTTGTCAACTTAACTTTTAGCAGTGATTTCATGAGGAAACTGAAACGGATTCATCGCTTCTATTTCTCTTGTCCTCATGTACTCCTTTTGACAAATGAATGATTTCAGGAGGACAGCACATGCGACCAGAAACATTTAAAAATATGTATGTTTTAAAATACTGCAGTTGTTCAGCTGCTGGCAGCTATAGCTACGCTTTTTTCCTGTAGCCATGCAGTACTCTGTGAAGATATATCTTTTTAAGACATAATGTGCCAATGCTGACTGGAAATATTCATCGCAAATGACTTTAGCAATGTGATACATCGAGAGATGTGGCTTCATTTGACGCCGAATCGCTTACAGTTCCACATATTTGTGGTTTGCCCAGAGACAATTTCTTTCAGATATCATCGCGTCACTGAAACTCGAGTACAACTAAATGTTCCATTTTTAAAATTACAGGTTTCAAACTACTCGTGTGCTTTACCTTCCAAACACCAAATAAGTGATATCTTTCCTGAGGAAATTTCGAATTTTGTAGCCAATAACATGGTGTGTGAAACCGCTCTCATGAACAGCTGCGACACCTTTTTTTTGCATAATTGTTTTGTGGCTTTGCATTTTAGCTGATACATATAAACATAACATTCGTGAAACAATGCCATTTGTGCTCTTTGCGGAGCCGCCTCATAGCTGCATGTACGGAAAGTTTCATCGATTTTTTTATCATTACCTTTACCATTTTCATAATACTATTGAAGAGGTCAACCGAGATAAACATTACCGCTCACAAGATAAACATTACCGCTCACATCATGCTTGCTTTAAGATCTAAGATGCGGTTACTTTATAGACATAAACTGCTTGTTATGTCTACAAGGTCAGCCAGATCTTCAAATAGAGAGCTATAATTTCGATCGCTATCACAATATCACTGAAGGCCGAGTTATTTGTGATTTATTGACAGCGTCGTGTTAAGTAGGTCGATCGTACGACCAGCAAGCTTGTTAATTTCCTATCAGACGTTTTCGCTGTTTTTCATTCCGATTTTACTCTCTTGTCGTTTTTCCTGACATCTTGGCAAGCTCTTCTGTTGAATCCGAATGCAAGCTTCATCCCCTGACATGAATGCAAATGTTCCGCCTTTGCTCCTCAAATCATGTTTTGTAAATTGATGTGACTGTGGACCTCTTTGCTTCATGTTTGAGTATTATTCAGTTTGATTAACGCTGGGTTTTATTATCGCTATTTTAAAAGGGACGTTGACCGTTCTTATAGCTATTTGAAATGGAGTAGAACATACGGACGAATATGACTTTCTCCCCTCTGTCATAATATTTATTTCAAGATATTGTTTTTTTTAATTTCACTTTCCTAAAACAGCAAAATGAGACTAAACTGACAACAATTCAGTGTCTTGACAACAGTGACTTTCAAAAACGTCAAAAACCCACCTGAAGGGGCGTTCTTTCTTCAGTGTTTTCTTTTGATTTCCAATCCCTTGTCATATTAATATTGTCTGAATATTTTAGTGTTTCAGCTTCCAGTAGTAATTTACCGCTGGAAGACTTCTCTTCTGCCTAGCAGAAGCAGAGCAGTAACACACTATGTTATCCAACGAACATTTTACTGGAGCATTCATCTCGACAATGTAAAGAACGTACACGAAGACACTTGTCCAAGGTTTCTAAACAACATGCTTTACAGGAATTGTTTTGCATCAGATCCGTCATGATGAGGATTAGCCTCATGCTGACAGACTCACATTTGGATTTATTTGTGACAGTTTCATTCCTTGACGTAGCATCGTTAATATGTATGCTGGTTGAAGGAATAATGGCAACTTAACATCTTTTATACATAAGTTGTAAGTACAAAAACGTTCAAAATAAAATGATACTAAATACTTTTTACAGAGGTCATTTTAATGTGTGGCTAGTCGAAACTTACTAAGCATCAGAAGCGAGGGTGTAAACCCAAGAAAGGTCCAAGTAAATGAACTGTAAGTCCCCATGGTGATCTACCTTCAATCGTTGTCAAGATAATATTACAGTCTGTTATATATCAGATTTGTATTGTCCTCTGTAATTAATGTTTTTTAGATTTTCATACTTGTTTTATATTCATATCTGTGATACTCTAGTTGGTCTTACTGTCCTTCGCTGACATTTTCTTAATGTACCCTTACGAATTCTAGGATTATTACTTGTTTTCAGTCACGATACTGCTGAAATATTGCCGATGTTACTTTAAATCGTGACTAATTCACTGGCTCATGCAGGAAGCGAATGTACTGTAAGTCCCTATGGTCCTTAGCGTGTCGATCTACCTTCAGTCGTTGGTTACCTGTACACTATTTCTATATTGTATTGTCATGTATAGTTAAAATATTTTAGATTAAATCACTGGTTTTATATTTATACCTGTGATAATCTAGTTGTTTTACTATCCTTCGCTGACAGAGGTTTTTTGATAATTTATCTATAATTGTTAATGTGTAAACAAACTTGATTTAGGCGCGATATGGCTGCACTATGTGACTTAAAATCTTAACTCGCTCACTAACTCACTTTCTGTTTCTCGTTTTGGTTATGTGGACCTAGGCTCCTAGCGGAAGCAACCTCAAAGCATGTGGTGCTGCCTTCTGCAAAACCACTATGCTTACCCCTTTCGAAACCATGGAATAATCACTTTTATTCACGTGTATTTGACGAATATAATATTTCTTTCCGTCATATAACAATAGAATTTAATAAAGCTGCCTTTTGTTCGAGCACATGTATCACCGTTGACAGCGACACCAGTCAAAATAATTATTTCATCTTCAGAATAGCTTTTGCCTGATTTTGTAACAAAAGCAATCACAGGGCCAATCTGTTCTTAAAACTGTTTTGTCCACCCTTCCAACTCAAGCATTTAGTGTACTCGTGAAAGTAAAGCAGTTGATGACTCAAATGAATCACTTGACCTTTAATGCATAACAAATGCATGGAAGTAAATTATATTGAAACCTGACGCGATTAATACCAATATTCAATTCTAAATCTATTAGAATGTGGAGGTGCATGTTCATTGTCACTGTCCATCGCTTTTAAATTCCTGTCATATTCATGTTCTCCTCTGAAGATTATTAAACCTTAAGATGGCAATGAGAATTCATAGCTTGCAATGTTCTCGTCACTTTTCAAGGAGGAAAACAAAACGCACATTATTGTAAGTGTGGGGGATTTATTTTATGGCATTACAAAGTTTTTAAACGTTCACCCACTAATGAGAATTCATAGCTTGCAATGCTCTCAAGGAGATAAATAAATTAGTATTATTATTCCTGGATAAGAATTGTACAGAGGCTTTTGAGTGTCTTCCGCTTGCGTTGACAAATGTTCCAGTGCTTCTAAATGATGGACTGAAAGAAACTGTATTTATCATTACTGAGACGAAGACAATTGCGTTCTGCTGACAAATTTCCAACTGAACTGCGTAGATGAATGCTCTTTCTGCTGATCACTGGATTGCCTGCTGCAGAGTAGGCCATTAACCACTCGTGGATTGATGAAGGCCAAATCTTTACGGGGTCATTTCAAGAGATGTAGTTGGTGTATGTGAAACAGAGATTTCATTGCATCTGTAAATAGTAGATGCTATCGTATCTGTAAAATTTATAATGTTAAGAAAGCAAGTACAGAAATATTTAACATCATGAATATATGTTCCCAAAGCCAGAAGCACTTCTCTCTCATGGCTTATGTATTGTGCCGTATCGCCGGCACATATATTTGGAATATTGCTGAGGGAAGTCGGACGCAAAAGAAAAACAACAAAAAACAAACTGAAATTAACTGTCTGTGAAACATTTCCGACAAGACGCCGCAGCGTCTACTTACAAAAAGTTACATTTTTTTCAGATCACATTCCATCCGAGTTATTTGTTTTTGAAACGCTGAAGAACAGCAGAAAGCTTTATTGTCGACTGACAAACCGTATTAGCGTCGTCAATAAGGTACGACGCAAGCAAAAATGGTTCCGTTTGAAATAACATCGGAAAGACACAAATCGTTTCTTTCTTTTTCAAAGTAACCAATGGTTCATCTCAAGTGTAAACAGCTGCGCAAAAAGTGGTCAGTTTCAGACTTCAAAGTAATCCTCTTCTTTGAGTTTGTGGTGGCACTGGTGATATGAGACTCTGACACGTGGTGCCATCTCTACAAACACTGCATTTTGGATGATATTGATGTTATTGACGAGGTGGGTTCTAACAACGTGGGACCAAATAGTCGACGAAGGAAGATATGTACCAGTAGTTTACACTCTACTTTCTCCCTCGCCTAAACCTTTCCAATATATATTAATTAGGCAATAAATGAATTCATTGATGGCGTAGATATGATTTCTAGCTCTGGGCACACTCACAAAGAAATGTTATCTCGCGTTAGAAAATCTGATGACCCGATGTGATAAAACCGAAAATTTAACATTGGGACACCCTGCAAGAATCAGGTACCAAGTGAAGGGGGAAGTGTTTTGATGCACTTGTCATTTCCGGTCAGTTGGTAAGTAAAACATGTTTCAGGCTGATCAGTTTATTATCGGAACTTAAATATATCGCAGAGAGACATATTGAACGGCTGATCAACGCCTGTTCGAAAGAAGATGCATAGATATTTAGTGAATATTTACAAATATAAGAGCAGGGTAAAAGCAAACATGAAAGAAATGAGAATTTTGGAACTACAAAAAGCAAATATAAAATAATAATCTGAATTCTATTTTGGAGAGAGTTTACTCTATGACACATGTGCTGGTTGTGACATTTTGCAAGGAATATCACGTATCACTTAGATCAGTGCACTTTCTGTTTGTTCGTATTTAACCGTTTTTCTATCTGATTTACCCATGTCGAGTTGATATCTTAAGACGAAATGCCTGGGGCTCCTTTCACAAAGCAACCTTTACTAGGGTTAACCTTAACGCCAATTCTTTAACACTGCCTCAAGGTAACCCTAGTGCAATGTTAAAGAATGGGAGTTAAGTTAACCTTATTTAAGGTTGCTTTGTGAAAAGAGCCCCTAGTCGTTGGCGAGAGGCTCACATGTGTGACATATGCCTGGGATCCCACTTTCTCGGGTTTCACACTTGTACTTTACTGTGGCATGTTCTTTCATTATAATGGATACATGTCTTTATGGTACAGAGTGTGGAATGACGACACGAAACTGAACACGTACACGCACAAAGGGAATTCATTTCATGGGGACGAATGCACTATATATGGTAATGTAATATATACTTGTAGATCAAATGAAAGAAGGAGCAGGGAGACGCCGACCACGGATCTACGTATGTAAGGTCCAGGATTCTCTGAGCGAAAGCATTGGACAACGCATGTTTTATACATATGTTCGACAGACGCTAATGAAGTTGCCGATCGATAAGTTGATTTGAGGGTGTATGAACAATAAATGTTTACTGACAAGGAAACGCTGGCAACTGAAACGATCAAAAGCAAAACTAAATATGTCGGAATTATGTTTTTTATAGACGGAATATGGAATCTCATAAATGTGTATGATCAGAGAATTTCTTAGGTTCAGCTTGTTCATGTAGCTCGTTTTCAAGATAACGTCGACCGTGTTCATCTATGTGCTATGCCTTTTCTGCATGACAATTTTTACCTGTAAAATGATTTTTTTATGAATGGTCAAGGAATTTGGTCGAGCCCAAGTCATTCAGTGTAACTGCATATTACACGTGATATTCCTTAAGTTTGACAACTGAATAAGTGATGGAGTGGAGAATGTTTGGTTTGGTTTCATAAAAGAATGATTCTTTAAAACTAGGAGCTGATAAGAATTCTTCCAATGTCTTACCAACCCAGGAGACTACTAGCAGTGACTACTGTCCATGCATTTATGTGTTTTCATGTAAGGTTCAAAATGTAAACACCATAGATAAGTCAAACGAGAGATAGATCACTGACAATCAACTATTTGAACTCTAAATGTTTCTTGCATGACCCCAGGTGCTCTACCAAAGAGAATGCATGTTCTACAATGATCACTCACCAATATCACATTTTTAGAAAAGCATTACAGCACACATATCAGTACCCTTGTTTTTCAAAAATATCATGTAAAGTATGAAGCCCATATGTTTTATCATATGTTTTATCATATGTTTTATCATATGTTTTATTTGCGATCACACTTTCTCGGGAAATTAGTTGTGAGTCCACTCCGAGATTCGAACCCGCACATTTATAGTGTCTTACTACTCGGCCATCACGTCTTTCTGTCTGAAAGATGGTAATCTAGACCAGGAACTGTGCACGCCACTGAAGCGTGTAAACTGGCTCCGTCGCGAAACTTCCATTTTTTTCATCGTATTCATGTCAGTCGTATACGTAAGACTTCTTTCATGACACACGTGCCCATTGTCCGATTATATACCAGACTGATTGTCATGTGAATACATTGATCTTCGCAATATCTTGTCCTCACATTGTTTAAACGTGAGACGATCGTATGTGTAGTTGTGCAACCAGAAGAAATGTTAATCCTTACTTCGTGACCCATAATTCTCGAAAAAAGAACAGTTACAATTAAAACCGCTTAGGTGAATGAGGCTTTGAAAGGGGTATTGTCAACGCATCGTAACCTTACACCATACCTAGCTATGTACTTTCTTCCATATGTAGACTGAATTTGCCATTATGTTGCGTTGCCTTCGCCCCCCCCCCCCCACCCCCCTCATTTGAAAGTTGAAAAATGAGAACCCAATCATACAGCATGGGAACATAATCCTTCTTCAGTGCCAGTCATCCACGACGATATGCCAGATATTCCAAGCACATTCCAATTGCATTATTATTTTTAACTTGTCCATTCTGTTTATCACAAAGAATGTCATCATCATCCGCTCACGTTTGTATTCCAAACAATATGTACTATGATAACTTACGAGTCTCTCTGCCACGAATATCTTATGAGCGATATTCCGCATCTCTCTCTCTCTCTCTCTCTCTCTCTCTCTCTCTCTCTCTCTCTCCTGAACGACAACGAGAATTTATAGATGGTAACTTCTCTACTTTGAGGACCACCACGTTTCCAAGCATATTCTTTCTCCTTCATGTCCTGTGCTTTTCAACCGTCTACTGTTCTCCAATGCCAACTGCAGAACAGTGAACCATCACATTCATCTCCTACGGAGACAAATGCCCACATTCAAGAGCACATAGAGACGTCACGATCACACTGAGAAGACATCTCCAAACCAAGTAAGGATACAATTAAAAAGGCTGTGTTGTTCTAACATCTGTGTGTCACTTCTAATGCCATACAAGGAAGACTTTGAAAAGCAGAAAAGTTATGACCACCCATTCCTCATCACAGATCCCTATAAAATCTGCACGATCGTTGTGAAGTCTGAAGCAATTTGCAGTAAGAAATGGCATAATTTACCATTGCTGTCTAGCACGTGACTTCCTACATGTTATAAATGCGATGTTTTATATTTGGATGTTACTAGAATTTACAGTTATTGTTTAGAAGTTCCACCGAACTGAAAAGAGACGTAATACTAAATCATTCATGTTCGTTGAAGAAATGTTTGACGTAAACCCAAAAATATGCGATTTTGAAATGATATATCAAAAACGTACCATAAGATATATTGACGGTAACGCTAGGAATATATTTTACTTAACATAAAAAAAACACTACTTTATAATTAACTGATACGTTAGAAGCTCATTTATACCTCTCTGGAACCGGTGGTGAAAAAGCCAAGACTTATACAGAACCTCGCTTCAACTTGTACTTATCTCCTGGGATGCAGCATTAAGAACATTCTACGTTAAAGGTAACCTCTACGATATACGCAACTCACACATACCAAGTGCTTGTTCTTCCCAGTGACATGGCTTCGGGCCGACACAAAGAGTGAGAGAGCGTTTTATTTCCCACCCATGCTATTTCAGTCATTTTGATCAATACACGTCTACACAAGTTCATTCTAAGTCGACCTGTGAAAGTCGCAGGGTAGAATAGGCCTTCGGCAACCCATTCTTGCCATAAAAGACGACTATGCTTGTCGTAAGAGGCGTCTAAAGGGATCGGGTGGTCCGGCTCGCTGACTTGGTTGACACATGTTATCGGTTCCCAATTGTGCAGATCGATGCTCATGTTGATCACACTGGATTGTCTGGTCCAGACTCGATTATTTACAGACCGCCGCCATATAGCTGGACTATTACTGAGTGCGGCGTTAAACTAAACTCACTCACTCACTGTCTCACTCATTCTAAGTTAAATTAAAACCTTTCCTTTCAATAATCTCCTTCCACTTTGTAATAGACTTTGTCCAGACTTGGTGACACACACCATTGTATCCCGTTTGTGTAGATCGGTGCTCATACTGTTGATCGCTTGATTATCTGCTTCAGATTCTATCATTTACAGACAGATGGAATAATTCTCAGTGTGGCATAAAACTAAACTTACTCACTGCTATATACACACCACAACATTTGACGTAGTCGTAACTGACATATTCATGAAGTGTATTTTGCCATTGCGGGGGATATTGATGAGTTGGTCTTCTTGTTTGTTATGAAACGTTCTTACAATAGAAAAACAACAATAATCCTCAAAAAAGGACTAACAGATCCAAATAGCAAGTCATAGTAATATTATATATACCTTCTTAAAATACCATTTAATAGGTCGATTAGTGACTTGATAAATTTCACTGCTAACAACAGTACAGTGATTTAGTTCAGCATTTAGAACTACATAAAACCACATTTGAAACGGAAATGCCTGTATTCTTGCATTACAAGTCAATCAGGGCGCCTTTGTATAAGACAACATTAGCGTTACGCCACACATGCGCCTATGATACTGGGGGTACGATCACCTTAGTGTTTTGATCGGTTTGTGCAACGAAATCTGTCGCCCAACGGTAATCATAGTATCAGCTCCTGTGTTTCTGTGTTTTTTTCAAAACGTCGCATATAACGGCCGGCCGAATTATTCTCAAATTATTTACCGTATTATGTCAAGGTGGTCGTTCGCACGACCGGACGGCTTGTTAATTCCCTATCAGATGTTTTTGATGTTTTCTTCCTTTCGATTTTAGACCCTCGTTTTTCTTGGCATAACTATTCAAGTCTCAACAACATGCCCTTTAATTGAAATTAAGCGATTGCAAACTTCCACGCACGGCCCGAATAACGCTGTTCGTTTTTGCTCCTCAAATCGCTATTGCCAAATTGAAGAGACTCTGAAACTCTTAGCTTGAGGCCTAAATATTGTTCTGTTTGATTAATGTTGGTTTTCATTCTCGTTTTTAATACTTAAACCGGAGATTGGCAATTTAACTGAAATGATCCTTTTCGATAGGAATATGAAATGGTGTTGAAAACTTCACTATTCTGTCAAGAATTTTGTGTGCAGGATTAGCGTGCAAATGCATTTTCGATTTTATATTTAAACCTGTTTCCCTTTTACCGAATAATTACTGCATAACGTTGCGAATACACTCGTCTCTGCATTTAAACCATTCAATTTTATCCTGCCATTAAAATAGTTGAAACCCAATCGATTTAATCACTTGACCTTTGTTATTTAGCAGAATCAATGGGGTAAATTCGATTAAAACGGAGTGTGTTTAATAACAACGCTCACTTTCTAATGCTTCAAAATCCAACATTATGGGGAGAGGACTGATCAAAATCACTGCATGTTGGTTTTCAATTGCTCTTCATATTCCTGTCCGCGCCAGATAGCTGAAAGTGTGCAACCTCTCAGCTGATAACAGTAATTCTTATCGGGTAATGTTCTCTTCAGACTAACAGGAGACGAGCAAAAACTACAGCGTTCCCCGGGGCGGATTTAAGTATTATGAAATCAAATTGTGAAATTACAAATCGTACAAGGTTGCAGAGCCACAGTTTGGAAAGAATCTTTTTTATCACTAAGGCCGGTAGAATTCTTTGAAACACTGTAAGTACGTAAATTGTTACAGTCTAGTGTTCTCCTCGTCCAAACGTAGACTAAAACTAGACAAGAATATCCCTTCGACAATTCAGGCAGCTTTCCTGTCCTCAAGCACCATATTTTAAAAAATAACAGTTTCAAAAAGATTTATTGTAAGCAGAATTAGCCTGTTCCGCTATATTAAAACTATTTTTCCATATTAGGTATGTATATAGGAATAAAGCGTATAGTATTAATTCAATGCAAATGCCGTAAAAAGGAAACAGATTCCTTAATAAATGTACATCTCCTACCCAAGGGTCTTTTCATTCCAAGCACCTGACTATCTAGGGAATAGAGATACTTGTGTGTTTTCAACCTGAAAACCTTGGAAGAAGGAGAAGACTTGATGGAAGCTTTCACCTGTTTTTAAAGGTGGAATCATGTTATCCATTGACGGTTTAGCAAATGTTAAAATATCCGTGCTGGAATGACCCGTCAACCCATGATGATCCGGGATAGAGTTGGTCTTTAGCAGCCAATGCGTGTCGTAAAAAACGGGACTGGGTGGTCAGATTGGTTGAATTGGTTGACATGTAATCTTATCCCAGTTGGATTGTTAGACTCCCATGCTGTTCATCACGAGACTTTTTCAGATCTACGCCATATAGCTGGATTATTGCTGAGCGCGGTGTTGAACAACAAACCCATACCAATCAGTGTATGTGTGAACCTGGAAGAACAACTGGCCTATGTTCATTTTGTCCCCACTTAGTGACCGCAAGTAGTGTTTCTCTTCGGTATCAGCTTTACATCATCATCAGCATTTACCTCTGCAGAGGATCTCCTAATGGAAGTTAAGGATATCTATGGTAACTGGGTTCATGGAATATATTACCGGAGGTACGTCCCAAATGCATCAAACATTCTATGTCTTGCAAAAAGGATTTTTGTTCATTATGTTGATCACTTTACTGCCTGGTTCATTATTTACAGACTGTCGCCGTATGGCTGGAACGGAACATTGTTGATTGCACATAAACAAACAAAGAAAGAGACAAACGAAAGGCTGATCCGTCAATTATTCAGTCTCCGATATACAACTAGATATTTGTCTAGCGCCGATATCCAGTTAGTTCAACTGCTCAAGGGCGCATTTTTTCCCCTCGATCATTGGATGTCCTTAGCAACGGCACATCGTATTTTCAATCGCAACTCCCTGGGGATCATACAACTCTTGCAGCCTTACCAGGCGCACCGATTTCATGTGGCTTTACCATCCTTACGAGGTACCCATTCACAGCTTGGGCGACTGGGACACATAGTCACAGTACTTTGATCATGTTCACTGTACTTTGCTGTACCCGCAACTAGGTGTCTGCACGTATTCGTGTGGCCACCATCTACCAACGGATTCGTGGGTTCTTTTAAGTGTACAGGGTTGTGTACTGCACGCTAGGGGTTGTGACAACACTGAAAGAGTCTCCACACAAAGTTGACTCCAAGGTTTTTTACACCCGATCACAGGTGTGCTCGATCCTGGTACCTGCAAGCTCGCTGGATTAGTAGCCTCACGCCTTAGACAGCTCGTCCACCGCGCCCCCACGAAAGAGGCAGATTCCAAAGACAGATACATGTTATATTCATTGAGAAACTGAATCTGAATTTAGCATTGTTATCCTCGGGATGTGCATACTTTGTACTGGTGTACCTGGTGTACCTGCATACTTTGTACTGGTGTACCTGGGATCATCGCTGAATTTGGGGTAATCATTTATTTTTATTATAGTGTTTCTATTCTTCCTATGATTCTATCATTCTCGTTGCTTTGAAGATTATCTCATTATTTCAAGTTCGAATATCTCATTATTTCAAGTTAAAAATTGAAAACCTTTCGCCATTTCTTTAATAATATTTCTTTTTGTTGTTTTTAGTAAGTTCTTTTAACAAGCATATTTTGGTTATTTTTCGTAATCGAGAAAACCGTCACAGCAACTTGAAATTCTCCAAATTTGTAAAAATGTTTTAACATTTTTTAACTAGTGGCATATATTTTTATGTGTTACACATAACGGAGAAAGAATGACTGGACATCAAGTTCCATAGTTTGCGAAATTACCCGCTTACTCATCCATCATGTGAAACAATGCTAGGATGTAGACAAATGCAATTCAGATGATGCCATCCACAAAAGTTCTCACTTTCCCAATTCACGTTGCAATTGACATATTCATATCAATGGGACATTTGCGTGAGATTCATTATGCTCATGTATTCCTTTCCTTGAGTGTGACAAATGTAAAGATTTCATAAGTGATTATCTAGTGCAACATCAAGCTGTATCAATGCATGTTCCTAAGACAGGCGTGAATACGAATAATATAATAACCAACTGTAATGAATAGCTTTATTATTTTTCTGAGTGGTGGAGGACATCGAGATAATGTAAACGGACATCTTCAATGTGTTTTGTTTAATTTTATTGACAAATTATGAGAATCGAATAAAATTTATGTCAGTGGTGACATATCGTTCCAAAGTCAATGTCTGGAACAATCCATAGTGATACCTGGTTACATCTCCAGAATGAAACAAGATAACTTTGTTTTGATTATTTTATTGACAAATTATCAGAAGGGAATATAATCCATGTCAATGGCAACATATCATTCAAACTTCAATGTCTAGAACAGTCCATGATGATATCTCGTTATATCTTCAGAATGAAACAAGATGAAAACTTAAATGTACAAACAACTGATAATTAGTGGCACATAAATGCAATCCAAGCTGTCATGTATAAATGAAAAGATCATTTTAAAACATACTACATTTATGTTCAGGAATAAACTTGTTCATGATATTCATGCAATATTTATCGTTTCACGATCAGTAACCATTATCGAGATTCGCTTTTCAGGTTTTCTCGCCCAGGGCTTATCTGTTATCCCCTGCCATCCTAGTCATAGAATCAGCGCTGTGTAGAAGACTTGTTAACAAAGAACAAATAGAAACTACAAGTAATCGAAAGCACATCTGCACATACGTCACAAGGTCTGCCATATTCAGAACAAGGAACCGCCATCTTCAAGTCCTAATTCTCTTGCGGCCTAATTATTTGTGTTTAAACGCTGACTCAGCAAAAAGGCTTTATTGTCCTTCAAAAGAGAGTCGGCAAATAAACCGTAATGGAGTTGTAACTGACAAACAGAAATGCTTCCGTTTCAGATAACATCTGAAAAACACTAACTGTTTCTTTCTTCTGAAATGGCTGATATCAAAGCTAATTCTGGACAGGTTTTGTTTCAAGTCCGAACAGCTGCACAAAAAGCAGTCTGTGCAAACTTCAAACAAATCCTGCTTTTTTCAGTGTACTTTTGTGTTGGTGATACGTGACTTTGACACTTACAGTAATCATGGAAATGTTCGCAAACACCAGGTGTCACATCTGTGGAAATCGCTGCATTTGATGATGTTTACGTTTGTGTTGTTGTGTTTTCTTTTCAAAGTGGTACAAAGAAAGACAAGCCAATTTGCCCGTCAACTAAGGGTTTTCGGATATTTATCAACCTTCTGGTGCAAAGAAATCGTGTCAAAATCGAGTGAAAATCGTGCCAAAATCGTAACTTGATGGAACTACTGAAATGTACTCATTTAATAGTAGTTGCCATGTTATGCTGACACTTTTGCCTGATCAAACGACCACATTTAATAACTGGATAATCTGTCACGAAAGCCAAAAAATGGGCTTAAGAAGTCTTTCATTATTCTTGTGGAAAAGAAATATCCTGACAGCATGAAACAGCTTCTTGAAAGGTATTTCAAGCAATAACGTAAGGTGTTCCAACATTCTGTTTGCAAAACAACAATGCAACAAAATTATAAAGGTTCGTCCACATTATGACCTATACGGGCAGGAGAACCATGTTAAGTGAAGTACTGTTGAAAAGGATACCAGATCTTGCAGTCAACCTTTATATTCATCCCACTAAAGAATGTATGTGAACAATATTATTCTAAGTGTACTGGCAGATGAAAATGAAAATCATAAATTATCGTGACAGAATATGTGATCGAAGAATAAATACTAAATTATATGACGTTCTAACTGTATAGAACTGTAATGCAATAGGTATTTGTGGACAATACGAAATGAATGAATGAATGATTTACTCTTACTCTAGTCTAATTGTTACACGTTTACATGTGTACAATAATACCTTTAGTTATCACGGTTGATATACATTTGAAATGACAAGGATAGTAAGGATATATATGGCAAGTGTCCCTGGGATATATATTGCAAGTGCCAAAACACGATTGAAGACATGTAAACGTAAATACGGGATTTTGTAACAGGAACCGGTGCACTTTATATGTTAATGGAATAATATTTTTATCTGTAAATTGTCACAGCAAGCAATACGTTCCAGATCGGGCTACCTATCGACAAATCCAATACAACTATCTACAGAAGGGATGAAGCAGATACAATATGCAAAGAATGAAGTTTTGCCATAGCTACAAGAACGACATGATCTTCCCATTGAGGACATATCACAAACTATCCTATAATGTCACACTGTATCTGACTGGTCAGACTGAACATCCATGTTTGAGATAGGCTTCTTCCTCAGAATATGGGAGATACTGATATCGCAGATCGATGTGCGTTGACTCGAATATGCTTGGACAAATCAATTTTCACTCAAGGGGAAATGTAATGAACACTTTGAGGACGACAAAAACCAAATGCAGGAAATGGGATCTGAATTCAGGTTTGTATGTAGATTGGCCAATACTCTAAATGGCAATCGCGACTTTCACATGGAATCTCACAAATCAACAACGTCGGAGGATTTGTAAACGTCTGCCTGCTTGTGTCATTACTTCAGTTATGATTGCGTTGGTATTCTGTTGCTTCTTTTCCTAACAGACAACATTGCATGTGAAATTAATGTCTTATTATGTATATATTTTATATGTATTCTAAGGTTTAGTATTTAATGAGTTAACACATTTAGTTTAGTTTCTTGTCACGTGAAGTCCCCAGGGTCTATGGTGATCTACCTTCTGTTGTTGACAATCTATAGCCCACTTTTATATTGTATTGACCTCTCTAGTTAACTTTTTTTTGATATAATTACTAATTTTAAATGGATATCTGTGATATACTGGTGGTTTTACTGTTCTTAGTTGACAGGGTTTTAGTTTCTAATTTTCTTGATATAAAGTGTAATTATTAATTGTTCTGGTCACGATATGGCTGGAATATTGCCGATGTGACGACAAATAGTAACTCACTCACTCACTCTTGTCACATAACGCATTGTGTTTTATCCCTTGTGGATAATGAAGTTAGTAATACAGGTAAAAATATTTCATCAAATGACGCTTTTTTCCAGATTAGAATATTTCCATTTTCAAATGCCAACGTTGTACCCTACCGGAAAAATTCATCTGAGACTGTATTTCAGAGTGTCTCGATTTTGGAAGGCAGATTCCATCAATAGGTGAAACTACACGAATGGATCACTGCAAATCAGTTATAACACCAGATATCCCTATATTGAGAAATCATGTTCTGCTTTACCACTTACGAAGTTTCATCATACATGGTGCCAAACAGCTCATTCAACAATGATTGTGCCAAAGATGCAGCCATGCATACAGCTGAATCTGGACCAGATAATACTTCTAGAATATTGCCTATTCTTCCTCCGCATATGACATTAGTATTGTGTCGTATTCCAACTATTCTACTAGCAACCTGACTCGTTTCACCTCCGACTGGATGGTCCACTGTTAACAGCGTTTCCTGGTCTCACATCGTTTTCGAATCGTCACATGGTTATATTTTGTGTCCGGGTCTTATGTCTCCTGCCATGACATTGCCAGAATATTGCCTCAAAACACGTCCAAAAATGCAAGACCCATATTATTAAAACGTTGTAAAGATATTCAATACAAACATTCCATCGATAGATATGTCATCATGTAAGTTATAGGCAGTTCTTGCGCATTACCTTGGTAAGAATGTTCTACTGCAGACATATACACCTTAGAAACCCAATGACAAATATCATTAGACCATTGCCAAGATATTCATTGCAAACGTTCCCAGAAAGGATACGTTGCTACAGTATGAGAATTGCCCTAAGTTCGTACAGGGAGTTATTGAGCTTTACGTTGGTAACAATAATCCCATAGGAACAGTGACATCTTAGAACCCAATAACGCATTAAATCCGTTGACCATGGTTACTCAGATGTTTCCATGGTCTTAAACAACACGGTCAACACGACAATACTTGACCGGTCGGTGTAATGAACTTGCAATAAATAAATAAACAAATACACTTTAATGTTATAAAGAATCACATTGACCCTAGTGAAAACGTCCTGTCTTCTCTTTGTGTATAAGGTCCACCCCTGTTTTCCTAATGAAGAAATAGTAAAAGAAAACATTTTGCTAACTTAGGTTAAAATCATTCTAGAAAAATATTGGCACCTGGTTCACTGATCACGTGTCGTACAAAAGTAGTTTCCAAAATGTGCATGAGTTCACAACCATTACATGTATCTAACTATCTATATATATGACATAAAAATAATGCATAAAACGTCTCCACTTGTAGCCAATTCTTATATCACGAAAAGAGAATACTTGGCCATGCTGCAGACTGTTCAGGTTTTGTCACGTGAAATCACACATAACGGTATAGTTCAGGCTGAGAAAGGTCACCCTGTTCCACACTATGACCTTTGTCAGAATCTGGCTTCAAGGAGGATCCGTCACACAACGCAGTCAGACACCAGGTCACGTGCCATGTGCACCTTCCGACGCCCCCTGGCGGTTCGATGACTGAGAATGATGTACACAACCCCTGTTGACGTCAGACCAATAGCCACCTCTGTCGATCTGAAAAGACAGAAATATAATTTGTATGTACATAATCTCATATCAAATGTAAAAATACATCTCAATTCTGCCACCATAAAAGTGCGTTAACCCGTGTAGGTGTCCGAAACGTCAAGTGTTATGTTGATTATTACTTCTTAAAGTGAGTGAGTCTGGTTTTACGCCGTCTCGACAATAGTCTAGCTGTGTGACGATGGTCTGTAAGTAATCGAGTCTGCGCCAGACAATCCACTGATCAATCGCATGAGAATCGATCTTCGGAAACGGGATACGATGACATATGTCATCCAGGTCAGCGAGCTTGACCACCCGAGCAAGTTGCTAGTCTCTTTCAAGCATGGATTGTTGAAGGCCAATTCCACACCGGATTTCACGGGTAGGGATCTGAATGTGAACTGAATTCATCTTTAAAACTCAACCTTGAAATACTACGTAACTAAATGTTCATGGGAATACAAGAATTTAAAATAAATCAACACGATAGCTAAGCTTAAGTGACGTTGCGTCCCTAGTATGGTGATCTACCTTCAGTTGTTGGCAATCTCTCGCCCGTTTTTATATTGTATTGTCCTCTATAGTTTAACTGTTTTAGATTTAATTACTAGCGTATTACTGGATGTCTGTGATATACGAGTGTTTTTACTGTTCTTCGTCAACAGGGTTTTAGTTTCTAATTTTCTTGATATACAATATAATTGCTAATTGTTGTTGTCACGATATGGCTGCAACATTGCCGATGTGACGATAAATACTAGTATTAACTCACTTACTTAGTAACGTTGTAGTCACGGTGTGTGTGTCCGCTCTGAGGTAGAACTAAAACAATATTGGATGTCATGTGAATAGTTTTCTCGCTGCTTCTTCTTGTCCTTAGATTCTAAGAAAGTGTGTTTCCGTGCAACCAGAAGAAATATTTACCGGTTCTCCCATCCTCGATATCTCCAGGGTATACGCTCCGATAAGTCTCGACTATACTCTGGATGCATCTATAGGTCGGCCCAATAATTTTGTTACCTCTCTTTGTGGCTTCGCATTCACTCAGTACCAATCAGCTAACCCACCGTGACAAGCCAGCTCGCCAGTGTCAACAAATATAGCGGTCGCGGCTGCAAAGGTTGGTTCGCAGTGTGACTCAGATTTCAGGGAAATCATACCGACACACTGGTAGTCCGAAACTTTGAAAGACTATATGCAAGAACTCCTTCTTCGTCTTTCAGAGAACATCTACATGGCTTGTGCTGCCATGTTTAATCGATTAGTTTAAAAAGCGAAAGTGATTTGCAACTGGTTCTCTCAACTTCCCAAGCGTAGACACCTGACTGAAGAAAAAGCCAGCCAAGGGAGGTAATACATTTATCGGGCTGAGCTGTAGATGCATCCAGGGCATTGTGGAGATTCATTGGAACGTATACTCTGGAGATATGGAAGATGTGGTTCTCCGTGACTTATAAGAGCCTGAACCAGTGGTTACAGTTGTGAAGTTGTTGAAGGACCAAAGACCATGCTACGACAATGGACCTACAAATGTTGCTTGCTGGTTGTTCAACACATTAGTCAGCATTAGCACAGCAGGAAATAATAATGAGATCATAAGCATGGATCTATGCTATTAGAATCCAACAGCAAGCGGACCACCTGTCGGTTAGTCACATCTGAAGACGAATTCCACAATGCCTCTTCACGCATCTCGCAATCATACAGAACATATGGCAACGCTTTCTCGATCATATAGCTCTATAACTCCCGTTGTCTTGTGTTCGTTAGGACACATTTCTGGCGTATTCGAATTGGTTTCGAAATCTGAAAAAAACATCCAAAAAGATGCGAACATTAACCTCCACTCAATTCTTCTTCATTAACGCCACTCTGATCAATCACTTTAACGTCGATCGCTTTATTCCAGATATACCAGACGCATCCAATCACTTAATTACAAATTTATCAGTCTCGTTATTTATTTCCTATCGCTGACACTCGTGTCAGGAATGTCATCGCTCCATCTGAAATACGAGCCCTTGTCACGTAACTGCTTCCTGGTACTGAGTATAACCAGCCATTTCAGCGTTCGTGTTAAATACTCCCTTTCTTCCCATCTCGCAATCTCCCCTTTCCCTCTTGCCACTTCCGGGACCATGCTCTTGAGGAAATACATGTCTTGAAAGGGAATGTTTTTCGCCTTCTCTAGAGGTCAGTTTTTAATTTACCTTTCTTCTGCAAACGAATGTATGTTTTGCAAGCAAATGTACATTAACCTACTAAATCATAAACTCAATATCCGGACGTGTTTCTATTGAATTTCGCGTATTTGGCACATCTGACATTGACGTATTTGCAGTTTCGAACTAAACCAATTACCTCATTTAATCTGAATTTGTTGCCTCTGTTGCATGGGATAGGTTTTTACGCGTGTCATTATTTCTGGATTTTTGTAAGGGGAAATCCTGACAACTAAATAGGTAAAAAGTGGACAAAGACAAATGAGAAGGTTTGATGTGGTATTTTTGCTGTATGAACGTTAGAGACCTCAGCAGTGTTTCGGTTACCATCCGCAGCTCTCAGCCATCTATGGAGGAATATTGTGGTGGTGGTGCTTGACGTCGACGGTAACCAAATATACCCCAAAATACATTTCGCTTAATGAATCAAACGGAATCACATGCAGGGGTCTAGGGCAAACAGTGGTTAGGATGGATCTGGAATGAGTAAGTGAGTTTAGTTTTAGGAATCTCGCGGCGGCGGACGCCAAACATGAGGCTACAAACAGTGTGTCAATGTGGGCAATCGAACCCGGTATGACGAGCAATTGTTTCAACCACTAGCCTACCTCACCCATGGATCTGGAAGTGGTGTCAATACACAGCTGCCAGTCCTTAGATTGAGCGAACTAACGTATGAAGCCAACGTATAAAATAGAACATTAACTTGACGATTACGTCTCTCTATGAAGCATGGCTGTCGTATAGACCATCAGTGTGTCGATCCATAACTGTCCTCACTGTCTGCACGATACACAGCTAAAACACATTTGTGGTTGCCATCCCAGAGTCTCTTTATTAACTGGGCACGTGTTGCATATTCTGTTCTTCCTGCTGACGTCGACTAACGACTATTTGTTTCATGGCACCGCTCGTTTGGTTTTAATCCGTCCACCACGCAAGTGAAGGGCTTGCTATGAAATGGCGCAGGGATTCTCAGTCCCGCATCGTTGATAGGACATTTAGAACTTTTCATGTTAAGGTAGATTTTCAGGCTCACGGTAATCCAACACCAGGCATTTGTGTTGATGCGAAGGTTCGAGTTACGTTCCGCAATACGACGGCCAGACAATTGCGTGATCAACAGTATGCGCAACGCTCTGCGCGATTGGGAATCGGTGACTGTATATATTGTGTTGGTACACCGGGCACACAGAAATTTAATGGAGTATATATATCTGCCTGCCTCCGTCAATGCTTGATCCACAGTACCGCTGCCTGACCGTTCGCTGTGTTACATTTAGTAAATTTGTTACCAAGACTTCAGTGAGTTCACGTTATATTTATAGTTATACGTTATATTTCTGACCCATTACTTTAGATCTGACTCAGTTGCATTGTACATGAAACTTCTATAGTGAATGTTTTGTATCTTGCCTTTGTTCTTGCTCAATACAAAATTATTGAAAATTGTAGACTTGTCACCTTTATATTTTTTCTGGTTCTGCGGGAATTTCTTACATCTTTTGTCACGGCAAATTATTCACCGTAACAGTATTCTACTGCTCATTAGTGCATAAGAATCTTTATAAACACAAATTGAATTTGAACATGATGTGTGTTGGCTTGCAGATGGAAATCTTTCTTGGTGTGGGACCATGGAAATATTACCGACGAACATCAGATTTGAAATATGTCAAATGAGTGTGTGAGTGAGTGAGTTCAGATTTAACGTCACTTCAGCGATATTTCAGCTATATTATGACGAGAACATTTAAATGCGTTACATAGGATATGCCATCTCAGTAGACTGGTCACTGCTCTTCACTATGATGGCAAATCTCACAATGAATCCCACTGTAGCACCATAACACAATGAAGGATGAAAAGTTTCAACACTTTAATTACGATGTATATATAACTGCAACAGACAATGGTAACAACAATCAGAATGTGGTGGAGACCATGAGAGAGGCTCGGCACTTCTCAGGCACTGACCAAACCTAACTAAGATTGTTCTTCAGATTTCACTGCTCAGCTGGTCTGCTAGCCTTCAATAGTGTTATCCACTGCTCTGTGTTCAGCGCCCTCCTGTGCCTCAAGTTGCCTCTCTGTAGATTTCATTGACGGTGCTGCTCATACGGATCTGCTCCCCAGGAACACGTAGCGACTAGTCAGCAGTACGTGGTGACCATTCAGCATTTCTCCGAACACTTGACCTAAACATCACAACTCAGTTAATTCTTTATCTGTTCAATTGGCTAGTCATTAATGGTGGCAAACAAATCCCATTTGTATCTGGTCAATTTGCCTTTATCATCACAAGCTGTTGAACAGCACTGACCGAATTTCTTCCATGGAAAACAAGCCTTCCCGTCTACACAGCCTCCAACCCCAAAGCAGCTTAATCAGAGAGTTTTGAAACACCTACCTGCTTGTGTTGTGTCTCATTTCTGAGATTTGTGAACATTTGTTCTATTTCTGTTCTGTTTAGCCTATTTAACATGTAAAATGAATATCCTACATACTGAGTTATCGTTTATAGTGAGCTGATCTAACACAAGATTTATGGTCCCACCTCCTCATTGCAAGCAATATCTACGAGTATTAAATAGTTATAATTCCGTTTCCGTTTCAGTGAATGAACTACAGAATGCCAAACATTCATGGGTAATGGATGGAACTATGACAAACAGACTATAAATTGATGCCTTTGCTGCTTATTATTCCGTTTCAATTTCATCTTCGTGAAGCAATAAAACCTCAACAGTAAAATTTTCAGCGAGTTGTGCGACTAAACGAGAAATTATCTGCCCCTTTCCTCATGGTTCATGTAATAAATTGACTGTAACTGTCCAATTCAAATGGATTTCCATTACATTTGCTAATACTTAAAGAGAATGTTGCCAAAATATTATGATCAGCGTTCATTATTACGTTGACCAAATGATGACGTTTCTTGATATGAGCATTTTAGAACGGCGAGGTCAATAACATTGCAATCAGGATTAGAGTGCAAATATATCCTGATTTTTATTGAAACTTGGCACCGACATTTCCCCCCATAAATACACATAATGTAATGTAATAACAGTGGCTGGCTGGCCTCCACAAATACAAGGAATTAAATCAAAGGTTGTACAACATATCAGTTAAATCCGAGTGCATATGCCGAAACATACACAGTATATTTCAGAAGGGCGCTCTCTGTTCAGTGTTCCAGAATCCACTTAAACTGACACAAAGTGAGTGAGTGAATGTAGTTTTACGCCGCACTCAGCAAATATACCAGCTATATTACGGCTGTCTGTAAATATACGAGTCTGAACCAGACCATCCAGTCATCAACAGCATGAGTATCGATCTGCAGAATTGGGAACCGATGACATATGTCAACCACGTCAGCGAGTCTGACCACCAGATCCCGTTAGTCGCCTCGTACGACAAGTATAATCGCATTTTATGGCAAGCATGGGTTGCTGAAGGCCTATTCTACCCCTGGACCTTCACGGGTCTGCGAATGACAGAATGGAAGGGGAGGTTGCACTTGAGTACTCTTAGGTTAATATATGTAGTCAGCCTTGAAGAAACTATCCCATCCCGAAAGGCCTATTCTACTCCGGACCTTCACAGGTCATTTACACAAAGTGAAGGCTATTAAGGAAAAGTAGACGTGTACAGTATTTATATACGTTTTAACACCTGTGTTTAGAGATTTGTTGTCGTGACCGAAATCTAAATGTGGCGAAGTCGTCAGCAACTGTGTTCGTTTGATTTCATACCTGGAGACAAGCAGTATATCGTAATCGCCAAAGGGAGATAGAATGTAACAAGCTTAAGTGCATTGCAATGGTTGCTGAATCTCTGTATTCATCACTATGTCACATAAAACTCAACAACGCATTTGATCCATGTGTTAAAATGAGCAAATGGGCAAAACGTAAGGCTCAATATTCACGGTTCAGTCGTGGGTGAGGTAGCCGCGTTACTAAAGTGTGTGCTCTTCTTGCCGAAAACCCGGGTTTTGGGGTACCTTGTGTGACGCCTTTTTCGGCTGTGCCCCGTCGTCATGATGCCGGAAGCGGCATAAAACACTCATTTTAATGCAATCGAAAATTTGATTCTGGGCCAAAGAAAGCTTAGGTTTGGATGATGAGCCTGTTCCTTTGCTGACGGGTGACATTGATCGGTCGACAATTCCAGTAACGTCTTGTACATAAACGTGGCAACGGGATTTATGAATTATGGATTCACAACATTAGAATTAAACGAACGCCAGTACACACCTGCTTTTTCTCTGAGGGACTGTCCCCTATTCCTTTAGCCACTGTTTCCAGTACTGTTTTCCTAAGGTATTGTTTTATGACAATCGGATATTGATGTTGATTTTGCAGTTTGAAATGAACTTCATCTTAAGGATGAATAAAACACCACTGTAAACCAACGAACGGGATAAGCGAGCATATTGATATCCGATTTGAATTCTAAATTTGGCCCCAGTGATAGTTTTGTAATTGCATCACAACATTCACCGTGTCAGTTACAACATTCGATTTCTCAACATTAGAAAATGAGTTAGATACCAGACCGATTCATTGCTAACCTTTAACGTTAAGCACCATTCATGGGAATGGATTTCACTAAACCTGTGTGTGCAATAAGTCAATAGCAAAGTTTATTTTCAAGGAATCGAAGTTTCTCCCCAGTCCGTACATGAAATTGACAGGCACCTCACAAAAGTCAGTTTAGATTATTCAGCAATGTCTACTTTTTCAGGGATTACGTTTTGAAATTACTCCTTGCAACTATCTCAACGGGACGTCCCGACAGCAACAACTACCTGACAATACAAGAACAACGCAATTGATGAGAGTTTGTCAACCAAGACCTAATGTGTAATCTATAAGTGAACGGCGAAATGAAACTTCGAATTGGTATTTCATGACATTCTATAATATATCAGTAAATCATAGTATTATGCCTTTAACATACAACAGGAACTGTTGTTGACACAACTTTAGCAATGATTTCTCAAGCCAAATATATGGGATTCGTCATTCTTATTTCGGTTCATTCCATGAGCCCCTTTGGTTTCCACGAGTGACGACTCTTGAAGTTACGGGGTAGCAAGGCCTTCAGCGACCTATGCGTGCCATAAAAAGCAACTAACGGGATGGGGTGATCAGGCTCGATGACTTGGTTGACACATGCCATCGGTTCCCAGTTACGCAGATCCATGCCCATGCTCTTCATCACTGTATTGTCTGGTGAAGACACGAATATTTACAGACCGCCGTCATATAGCTAGAATATTCCTGACACATACTCACATACTCCATGATCGTCATCAATGTATGTTTGCCTCAAGTGGCGATTAAATGTTTGCAGGAAGACAACACAGAAGAATGGTATTTTAAGATGCAAATTGTTATTTTTTTAAATAAGGCAATAAAGACATCATTGATGATAAATAGAGAGAAAGTTGATAACAAATAACAAATAATAAGTACCATGTAGGTATCATGTCGATACTTATCCAAGCAACGTGGCACGGCAGAAAACGTATGTACATGAACCAACGCCGTCATAAACTTCACAACACTATATGTGCCACAAGCATCACTTACGACAGCATTACCCTATGACATCACAGAACTATTCAACTCCATCATACACTTCACATAACATAGTGCGCATATTGAGACTAAATCTAATTATATTCAGACTAATTCTAATTATATTCAGACTAATTCTAATTAATATCAGTCTTGGTATCCACTCATATTTTTGTCCGGCCCCTTTTGTATTTCTTTTATTTAGTGTTGAAAATTACATAATGCTTGACTTGCGTTTCTTTTGCATGTGAATATAGTGTTTCTCTGTTTTCATATTAATCGTATTTGTGGATCCATGTCTTGAACGGAAAACGGTGTGAGCCTGTTTTTATATTGTATTTGTCCACATAGTGATATTAGTTTTAACTTTCCTCGGTGGTTTTAATGGTTGTTGTGATATTCCAGTTGCGTTACTGTCCTTTGTCGACAGTTTTTTATAGTAGACACATATTTCATTTCAGTATTAAATGTTTTCGTCACGATATGGCTGAAATATTGCCGATGTGACGTTAAATTCACTCACTACTTCATTGGGAACGTAGTGGTAATATAGCTATCCCCCATTTAGTGCGCCATAAAAGTAAATCTAATTATATTCAGACTAAATCTAATTGATATCATCAGTCTTGTTATCCAATGAAATGTCTTCACTCATATTTTTGTCCGACCCTTTTCGTATTTCTATTATTTAGTGTTGAAAATTACATACATATATTCTTATACTTGACTTGCGTTTCTTTTGCATGTGAATATAGTGTTTCTCTGTTTTCATATTAATCGTATTTGTGGATCCACGTCGCGAACGGAAAATGGTATGTGTCTGGTACCTTCCACAGTAAATCTCTGTGAAACCATGGTATTATCAGTATCATTAGTGTACTGTATTTTAGGACTTGGAATGACTTTTATTTACCCTATAATTTCCTAAATTTGTTTCTTATAGAGATATAGTATCACTGTTCACAACGGCTCCCGTGAAAATATTTATTTTAAATTTAAAACTAATTTTTTGCTCCTTCTGAAAAGGAAGCGTTTACAACATCAATTAGGTCTTCTAACAGTAATCAATAATCTCCGTGTTACTCAAAAAGGAGATTACTCCGTGTTACTCAAGAAGGCCATTATTCTCGAGATATTGACGGCGTCCCGTCACGTAGTCCGTCCCTAGCACTAGCCGGCTTGTTAATTTCCTATCACACTTTTTGCTGCTTTTTCATTATGATTTAATTTCTCTATTTTTTTCTTGACATGGCTATTCACATATCAGCAGCAAGCACTTGAATTGAAATTACGCGACTTCAAACATCTTTACATGATCCGAATAAAGTTGTTCCGTTTTTGCTCCTTAAATCATGGTTGATAAATCTGAGTGACCCTCGGGTTGAGGCTTGAGTATTATTCCGTTTGATTAACGTTGGTATTCATTATGAGATTTACACTTCAACCGGAGATTGCCAATTAAAGTAAACCGGTGCTTTTTTGTTCCAGATATAGAATGGGTTCGCACATTCTGAGAAGAGCAAACTTAACGCGTCCGTTGCTGTTAACTGTTTGTAAAGTTTCGAACAGGGTAGATGTGCTGATGCATTTCAGTATTTATTTTAAACATTAAAATGTCTACCTACTGTCTGAATGGTCAAAACTGTCAAGGATCTTTTTACCACTGTTAGTTGCCATTTGATCATTGGTGTTTTAAAGGAAATTTATTTCATTGTTGAATTTCGAATAACATATTCTGTAGATAGATGTATTTTAATAATTGGAAATAATTGGTACTTTAGATTTCTAACTCGAATTGTTAGTGGCTGTAACCTCAAAGAGGGTTGAAGTATTGTAAAATTATTGTCCTCCTGAGAGGGTACGTAAGTCCCAAAATATTCGATGTAGATTACACTCGTCAGCGGCTGATGGGATAACGTAAATCCAACTAGGGTCCATGCAGGTAGCAAAGGTATTGTACGTCCCCATATGCATGGTCCTTAGTATGGTGATCTACATTCTGTTGTTGGCGATCTATAGCCTTTGTTATATTGTATTTGTCCACATAGTGGTATTAGTTTCCTCGATAGTTTTAATGATAATTGTGATATTCGTTATTGTGGAAACTCAGTGTAAACGAACGGAAACTCACTGGATTCTAAGTGGAAACTTAAGTTTCAGTCCCGTTTCAATCAGGTTTCCGCGGAAACCAAGTTATTTTTGCTGTGTAGTTGCTTTACTGTCCTTTGTCGACAGGTTTTTATAGTAGACATATATATAATTTCAGTATTAAATGTTCTCGTCACGATATGGCTGAAATATTGCCGATGTGACGTTAAATATTACTCACTCACTACTTAATTGGTAACGTAGTGGTAATATAGCCATCTCTCCAATTATAAATGCGCCATAAAACTAAACTCGTTTTCTCAATTTGCGTCAGTTTAAGTGGATTTTGCAAAAATGAACAACGAACGCTCTTCAGAAATATACTGTGTATGTTTCGGCATATGCATGGGGATTTTCATTACCACACCCTGAACACACATCACTCATTATAGTAACAAGTTTTTTTCTGTAACAACACATTTATCGTTTATCAGTATCGTTATATAATTCTGTACTCGTCAAATAGCTGATCGTAATCATAATTCCTGGCTGCTAATGACTCGTCAGAATTTCCCGAGGCAATAAAAATCATTCTGGTAGGAGTATGCGCCTGAATTATAAATGTTATCATTAAAATTATGACATGAATTGCAAGTTATTCGTGGCTTCAAGTCAACAGACTGAAAAACAACAGCTTTTACATGTACTTGTAAAATCAGTGAATGCTTTTTCAATCAAATTGTACCACACAAGAATGTTTCAGTGTCAAACATCCTGAAACATCTGTTTCGTTTTCATTCAAATCAGTGAGTGAGCTTAGTCTTACGCCACACTCAGCAATATTCCAGCTATATAGCGGCTGTTTGGAAATAATCGAATCTAGACCAGATAATCCAGTGATCAACAACATGAGCATCGAACTGCGCGATTGGGAACCGATGACGTGCCAGTCGCTGAGCCCGACTACCCGATCCCGTTAGTGGCTTCTCACAACAAGCTGAATCGCCTTTTGCAGCAAGCATGGGTTGCCGAAGACCTAATCTGCCCTGGGACTTCACGGGTCCAAAGCAGTATGTGGTTCATATCAACGCCAAGAAGATGCCAAGACTACAAAATCCTGTTCTTTGAGTATGTTTGGACTCTGGTTATTTGTGAACATGTCACATATCTGGACAATGTTCGCAAACACAGAGCAATCATTATATTTAGGATGATATGATGGTTTTTGTTTCAAAGAAAGAATGGGCTGGCATATCCACTTTGTACGTCTACCAGTGTTTTGCAATATCTGTCAATCTGGCAATCAGTGACTTCACAACTGACTCAAAACTAACAGCAAAACCCTGGTATACGCTCATTGAACTGGGTCGTAACTGAAGAGACATGTGACAACTGTGATTGATAATAGTGTAAGATGTTTCTTAAAAGCCCTTCCACCCAGTCATTAAGACTGATCAGCACATTAGGTATTTAGTGCTGTCATTGTTATCACCATGACTTATGTGTGTAGAGATATATTCAAGCTGGTGTGGACCTGGGAGGGTTGATGTGTTTAGCTTCCTGTGCTCGACGGTTCAAGATGCACAGAAATTGTTTATGGGCCATGGAATGGCTATTGATAATTCTCAACGTGTTGGTGCACAGCCGCAAATGGTCAGCTTCCGTGATGTAGGGAGAGAAGTGTCCGACCGGATTTAAAGACAGGAAATAGTGAGCTGTTTAGGACTGATGATCTCCCAATATCTCACGTAGGGTGTCAAGTGGTTGTACAAAGATGAAATGGTTTATCATTCGTCATATACATTACAGTGTCTTTGAAGATACACTTAAATGTGCTCTCGTGTAAAACTTTTAAATGCTTTTACTCAAGATTACTTTTAAAGTTGAACTTTAAAGTTGAAGTAAGATAAAAAAAAACATTAATTTTTATTCCATGAATACTATTGGACACTCATTTGAGATGTTATACATAGACACCTTTTTGATGGATAGGTGATCAAAATTAAATTATTGTAACAGGTACAATTGTTTATTGTTCACAGATATAAATACGTGTACTCTGAACTTGTGTAGGAGATCACTAGTGAAATCTATTTTAAACTGCCAAGTGATACCTTTGATAAAATGCGTTCTAATATTTCACAGTTTTCATCCTAATAAATATCAGCTAACCTCACTCATATGCCTAGTATTAATTCAATACAATTCAATAACAGATGTTGCTGTGTGAACACTCGAGTCAGCAAACTCATGCAACTAATAACACAATCAAACAAAAACTGAAAACATAATTTCTGAATGGACCACTAATACTGAGTCAGGGGGATAGGTCCACATTTTCTAACACTTAGAAATGAACACGTGGTACATCTGATCACACAACTGTGTGATAACGTGATAAGCAAGCTAGCGGATGTTACTTAAGGTCACACACACACACACACACACACACACACACACACACACAATAGGTCACAAAAAATTCACACACTTGTGTGACGATAAACATATGGCGGACATAGGTCTAAACCCCCTGTATAACACATTAAACATCAAGGTAAACGTTAAAACACACCATTCAATTTTATCAACATGTTACTTTTAAGTATCTATATGAAGATATATCCCACACCTTTGTGAACCCTGAGGTCAACAGAACAACATACGAAGAAATGAGAGAATTTAATCAGTTAATGAATGCTCAATTTTCTCAAAATGCTGTTTGTCATTTTTAGGTGGCGGTGCAGTGGTCCAACAAGCAGTCTGTTTCTGACTTGCGGTGGAGAACAAACTCAGCACCAGGGCCCCCTTGCACAAAACGATCTTAGCGCTGCAATGAATGTAACTCCTATACTCTAACATAGGCTTAAGATCGTCGTAGCGCTAACACGCTTAGTGCAAGTGGTCCCAGCTATATGGAACCCATGGTCTTGTCCTTGAAGATACATCTCTAGTTATGTACCAGTGTCATGGTAACTGTTGTTTCTGTTCAAGCTCTGTGATTGAGTGAGTTAAAATTTAAAGTCACTTTGGCAATATTTCAGCCATATTGTGACTAATACAATATATAGATTAATAATAATGAAAGATAGATTAGGAAATACTGTCAAAAAAGAAGAGTAAAATAACTAGAATATCACAGATATACATGTAAAACTAGTAATTAATTCTAAAATATCTAGCTATAGGGGACAATACAATATCGAGCTCGGTGAACAAATCATCAGTTTATCATCAGAGCATAAATCAAAATGACAAACAGAACAGCTGAAAGATGTGAGTAGATGGATAATTAATGTTTAGAAATATGTAACGAGACCAAAAAGCACATAACTGATAAGTGAGCATTGCGGAATGACAAGAAGTAAACATATAACAGTATAATCTGAATTCTGTTTTGAAGACAGAATGGATTGTGTTATGTGTGATTGTTGCGACTTTTCAACAAATCTCACTATCACTTAAATCAAATTATAAGGTAGTAAACACCTGTCGGCTTCTTTAATCACGATTGTTCACGATCTGATGTTACTTTCTCAGCTTCTCATGTTATGATAACCTTGTGAAGTCAGCATGAAGCGTCTGTATTTTAATAACTACGTGTTGTGTGTCAGATTGAAAACATAAACGCCAAAGAATACTCAAATTCTGGATGCTTTGTGAAATTGATTCCAATAGGCCAAACGAGGAAGGTTCATTGATGATCAGTGCTGACACCAGGTGTTCGCAAAAAACGAGAAAACATGTTGTGATCTACCGTTGTCACTCGTGCATTGATGATGCCAAGACAGCGCTACCACAGTGTTGTGTAAACCAGACATCCATGTCAAAGCCAAATATCCATGTGCTAATTTCCTAAAACATTCCTAGTACCGAACAAATTTCCGCACTTTTCTGGGTTTAGTCCCCTCCTGGATACATACTCACTCCGCCAGAGTGAATGCACTACACAGCAAACGCGTGTTCCACCCAAAAGAGTCAACCTAAATTGGCATCGCTGACAGACTTATATTTTTAAAATACATCATCCATCGTTGAAGTTGTTCTCATGCAATGCGTGTTTATTACCAGCACAAACACCATGTTCACTGCCAAGTGAATATCTTGACCTTTGCATTTTCTTGTCCTAAATTCTCTCAAAGTACGAAAGGCGAATATGTGCGAATATTTGTCCAACCGGAATAAATATGAACCCATCCTCTATGAACAATATATGCCGGAACCACAATTACAGGTGTGACCGTTGAGGAGAGGCGCTTTTACATCCTTTAGGGCTCTACTGTATATGAAGCTCAAACCTTATGTCATACTGTACATAGTATCTTCTTTTATTAAGATGTTGATCTCCAGCAACACTTTGCGTTGCCTTACTGCATACAGAAGCGAAAATGACAGGACCAAAATATAGAAAATTCAAGCAAACAACATCTTTCTCCTTCATTAGTGCCGATTTTATCAAACCCCTTCGGCGCTGATACTGCAGATATGCCAGACGCATCGTTTCACATTATTAAAACGGTTATCATTCTCGGCACTTTTTTCCTCTGTCGCATCTCCTTGAACCACGAGGCCCTCATATAAGACCTTGTTGGCTATATGTGCAAGTACATATGTCAACGTTCGCGTTATATACTCCCCAGCTGTTATCAAAATGTACTTTCTCCCTATTTTTTAAAAAACATTTTAGCTTTCAACAGACATTTTAATCTAAATTTCTTCAGAAACTGTTGGATTCGTATTGGATTTCTCAACTCTGACATATCTTAAGTTGATATATTTGTAGTACCAGACAAAACCAAGTACCGAATCTAATCAAAATGTCTCTCGTGTATTCATGGAGGGCAGATTTTCCGGATTTCATTATGCTACCAGTTTTGTGAGTAGATCTTCTGATTGGTAAACAATACATAAAGAAAATGAGATGGTAGAGGGTGCGTTCCGGTGAGATTTCACTGCTGAAGTACTCAGATAACACCTCAGATGTACGGGTCAGATCATCACCATTGCTAGTATAAATTCACAATGAAAGAAAAAAATCACAAAAATAACAAAATATCAACAAATGGTATCACGCTTCCTTACCGCAAAGAATATGTCAACGTTATACTTTCGTTTCCTTATCACTGACCAGACCCGTGAAGGTCCGCGGTAGAATAGGCCTTCAGCAACCCATGCTTGCCATAAAAGGCGACTATGCTTGTTGTAGGAGGCGACTAACGGGATCGGGTGGTTAAGCTTGCTGACTTGGTTGACACATGTCATCGGTTCCCAAATGCGCAGATGGATGCTCATGTTGTTGATCACTGGACTGTCTGGTCCAGACACGATTACAGGCCGCCGCCACAGAGCTGGGATATAGCTGAATGCGGCGTAAAGCTAAACTCACCCACTCACTCTCTGTAACATACAACTGGGTTCAGACTCGAATATTTACAGATCACCGCCATATAGCTTGAATCTTGGTGAGTGCGGCGTAAAACTAAACTCAGTCATTCACTCACTATCACTGACCACGCTACTGAATTCCACGCATTTGACGTTAATGGACGAAACAATGACAAATAGACCATAAATAGATGCCATTCATGCTTGTTATTCCGTGTTAATTTCATCTTCGTGCAGCGATAGGGTCACAACAGTAGCATCTTCACCAGTTTCCTGCGCTTTTAGTATAGTTCATGTACTATGTTGACTGTAACTGTCACACTGGAATGAATTATATCTTATCACGTTGCAAAAGAAGTAATTGGGATTAGAGTTCAAAAGTACGTTGTTCATACATTTGAATGATGGCGTTTGTCGTTTTGAGCATTTCCGAACGTTGACGTCAATAAGATTGAAATCAAGACCAGTGTGGAAATGGATTCCTGATTCTGATTTCGAACTTCTCATAAGGCAAAAATAACAAATATAATGCCAGTGTTTTAATAGCCTCCACAAGGTATGAACGATTGAACCCACATGTACATGGAGAATCATCAGTACATTATGAAATTGAAAGTATTTGCAGGTCGAGTTTCCCAAATTCCCTTAAAGTTTAAAAATAAACACACTAGAAGGCCGAGTTCTCTATTGCATGACAGATATTGAAAGGCACCAACTGAGTTCGTTTCATCTGAAATACTACTGGACAAGATGTAAATAACAGGCAGATATCATAGGCACGTGCACTACAAGGAAATATGGTGGTCAAATTGTGGTAAAACTTCGTAAAACCCTGGGAATATTTGCAAAACTAAAGCTTAATACTGGGTGAGGTAGCCTCGTGTTTTCAGCATTTGTTCGTCACGACGAGGGATTCAGTTACCCTCGTGCAGTCAATATAAGGAACCCGTTGTTTTGCTTGAATAGTGTTAGAAGCTTTGTGAAACCTTACCCTCTCATTTTGGGTCAAAGATATAGAACTGACCACCATATTATGCTGCCACACACAAAACCTAATGACCGACAGGTAGCGAGCGGTCCTGTGCGTTGAGCTCAGGGCCCTTATTCTCGAAACGTCCTTAGCCTTACGAATTTTTAACTGTGATCGTAGCCAGTGTGTTAAGAATGGGCTTAACAAATTCGTAGGGCTACGAACGTTTCGGGAATAGCTAGCCAGGCTACTAAGCGGTTGAAGTTAAGCACTGGATGGGTGACCGTTTTTGGCAGCTTAACTCCTGAGAGTTTCTAGGACTTCAGTATTGTCCACAACGACGTACATGTGGTCTCACCGCAGGCAAATGAGTTTAATCAAAATTGCCTCTGTTCACCAAGCAGAAAATGGGTACCCGGTGAGATAAAGCCATGTGACTATAACCCTCTGGCGCCTAAGAGGCTGCTTGGGTTATCCGGGGTAATAATAATCAGATTCTGATTACAACGTCCACTGAGCAACTAGTCAGATGGATACTAGGCGCTATATTATTATTATTGTTATCAGTTCAGTAATGTCTTGTACATCAACCCTTTAATTCAAACTGCAGCATTCGCTTGCACAGGAAGAGTCATAGCTTGAAGAACTGAACGCAGTTTCTTTAGCCACCGGTTCCTGTGCTATTTTCTTAACGTATATTTTTTATGATATTAAGAATCGGATATTGACAGTATAAATGAAGTGATGTTTATTTTGCCGAGGCTGGAAATGAACTTAATCGTATGGATAAATAAAACATCAATGTAAAGTGGTAAACAGATTCAGCGAGCATTGATTTCCGATTTGGATTCTTAATTCGGCCTCCTGTGATGGTTTCGTAATTGGAACACAACATCCACCTTGCCAATTAAAACATTCGATTTCCTCATATTAGAAAAGATGTTAGGTACCAGACGGATTCATTGGCTACCCTTTAACATAAAACAACATTGATAGGTTAGTTTTTATTAAACTGTGTGCAATTACAAGTTTTATTTTTAAAAAATCAATGATTTCATCACAAACCGTACATTAAATTGACAAGGGCCTGCCAAGATGTACTTTATATCGTTTTTAAATGCCCTTCTTTCACATGTGTTCCCGCCGTGTCCGATTAAATCTTTCTATGTAAATCCTTGCAAGTATCTCGACGTGAAGTGCCTATCACGGAACTATCTGGAGACAAACATTAAAGTCTAACGTCATTTGATGGAAATCTGCACACATCCATCCTTTTCCTGAGTAAACTGTGAAAGGAAGCAACGAATTGTTATTTCATGACATAGTTCATGTACAGTGGCTGTAACTGTCACACTGGAATAAATTATATCTTTTCACGTTGCAAAATGGTAACTGTGATGAGAGTTCAAAAGTACGTTGTTCATGCATTTGAATGATGGCGTTTGTCGTTTTGAGCATTTCCGAACGTTGACGTCAATAAGATTGAAATCAAGACCAGTGTGGAAATGCATTCCTGATTTTGATTTCGAACTTCTCATAAGCAATTGTCCCTGAAACAAAAATAACAAATATAATGCCAAAGAGTCAAAGATAATATTTGTTTTTTATAGTTATGTTATCAGTTCCTACCTGAAAGGATCGTTTGTATTTTTTTATTTCACCTTTCGTATCCAGGGAGTGACATCAATCTGTGTTTGACGATTGAATGATTTCAGGAAGACAGCACATACAACCAGAAATAATTAGAAAATATGATGTTTTAAAACGGTGCAATACAAAATCAACATTGATAAAAAGGAAACGTTTGTTTAGTTGGACACAGCGCAAGCTGTATGTTCCATTAGCCATGCAATATTCATTGATGATAGGGTTTCTTCAAGATATAATCTGGCCTCGCTCCTTGGAAACATTCCTTTACTTCGGAAATGACTTTAAATAGATCATACCTCGAGCACAGTTTCTGGATAGGTATAGAAATCTACTTTCACCATAATAAGGAAGCGACAGAAACCTAATTTAGATCATGTCATTGAAACTCGACAAAGACAAAATATTTTACTTTTAAAATTGCAGGTTGATATCTTTTGTGTTTTATCTTCGAAAACAAAAAATGGCTGATATAAGTCGTTCTTTTCTGATGAAGTGTTTGACTTTAAGAAGGAATCGTTTCTTGGAGGTTTTATTGCACAGTTCTGATGAATAACAGAGCCCAAGGGGGTTTAACACAACCAAGCGCACTTTATATCCCATAAATTATAAACACATGTTTACGAACAATTCCACGATCAAATAACATGTTGGCAGAAGAAACGTCCTGGCTCATCATGAAACGTTTCAAGATAAACGGGCACCTTGATTTTCGTTTATTTTCTGCAGCTTACGTTGTTTCAGCAAAGTCACAGCCATATCCATAAATCAACTAAATTGTATCATGACTCAGAAATGATGTTAAGGTCACATGCAACGTAACACACAACTTGGCAGATTCTCATACCTTTCGGTATGCACGAAACAAATCATCAAAAATGCCAATTCAACCTATAGAGTTGAAAAAAAACGCGACAAAAATGGCCCGCGAAAGCGGAGTTCAAACGATTCACTAATTTTCCCCCAGCGCTGGCGAAAAAATAGTTTCAACAGCTATCCTGCGCTGCGCTCATAACGCATGCTCAGTGAATAGGTTCGCGGAGCTTGAAACAGTAGGCCTGCCCGGAGTATGAGGTCGTGAGCAGTAGTCTAATCTTGTTTAAGTACACAAAGAAGTAAATAATCTATTCGTTACACAATACATGTTGATTATGTAAAGCACTCTATCACAGAGAAAATTCAATGTCTGGTTTATTGACACTTATATATGTGGAGCTTCAAAGTTCAGCTGATTTAATTTATCATTATCATCTAACAATTCTCACAAAGATATCTATTAGGTTAACCAAGACAAATGTCGCTCACATCAACGCGGATCCTTATTACCATGTTTGTTTTAAGATCTAATTTGTGGCTACTTTAGAAACTGAAACTACTTGTTATGTCTACAAGGACAGTCAGATCTTTACACAGAGAGCCATAATTTCGATCCCTATCACAATATCACGAAAGACCGAGTTACGTGCGATTTATCGATAGCATCCTGATAAGTGGGTCAATCGTACGACCAACAAGCTGGTTAATTTCCTGTTAGACATCAGGAAGTCAATCTACTGGAAGTCCCTATGGTCCCTGGTGTGATGTCTTACCTTCAGTTGCTGGCAATCTACAGCCCATGATATATATTATATTGACTTCTTTAATTAAAATGTTTTTGTTTTCTATGCTAGTTTCATATCCATATCTGTGATACCGTAGTATTTTTACTGTGCGTCGTCGACTGTTTTTTCCTGCAAAATGTTTTCATTTTCATTGTGTAAATTGTTCTGTTCTGTTAAATATGTTCGCTTTTCATTCCGAGTTTCTCTTGTCCTGTTTTTCTTGACATCTTGGAAAACTCTTCAATTGAAATTAAGCAATGAATTCGCAAGCTTCATCCTCTGACCTGAATCAAATTGTTCTGTCCTATATTATCAAATCATGTTTTAAAAATTGTGAACCTCTTTGCTTCAGGTTTGAGTATTATTCTATTGGATTTATGTCGGGTTTCATTATCTATACTTTTGCCTTTTAACTGACAACAGCGATTTGAAATAGACTGGAACATGACCGTTACGTAGGTAAATGTCTCTCGACTGTCATAATGTGTATTTCCAAAAATGTTTGTTTTTTAAATTCACTTTAAGAGAGGAATGGGGGTAATTTGTTGTGCACAACGACGGTGACGTGTACTTGGCAACAATTGTACTACATGTGGATGTGCACTACGATGGTGACAAATATTTTACAATTTTGCTAACGTTGAGGTGCTCAGACGATGGTAGCTTTTACCTTGCAACAATTTTACTACATGTGGATGTGCACTACGATGGTGACAAATATTTTACAATTTTGCTAACGTTGAGGTGCTCAGACGATGGTAGCTTTTACCTTGCAACAATTTTACTACATGTGGATGTGCACTACGATGGTGACACATATTTTACAATTTTGCTAACGTTGAGGTGCTCAGACGATGGTAGCTTTTACCTTGCAACAATTTTACTACATGTGGATGTGCACTACGATGGTGACAAATATTTTACAATTTTGCTAACGTTGAGGTGCTCAGACGATGGTAGCTTTTACCTTGCAACAATTTTACTACATGTGGATGTGCACAACGACTGTGACAAATATTTTACAATTTTACTAACGTTGAGGTGCTCAGACGATGGTAGCTTTTACCTTGCAACAATTTTACTACATGTGGATGTGCACTACGATGGTGACAAATATTTTACAATTTTGCTAACGTTGAGGTGCTCAGACGATGGTAGCTTTTACCTTGCAACAATTTTACTACATGTGGATGTGCACAACGACTGTGACAAATATTTTACAATTTTGCTAACGTTGAGGTGCTCAGACGATGGTAGCTTTTACCTTGCAACAATTTTACTACATGTGGATGTGCACAACGACTGTGACAAATATTTTACAATTTTACTAACGTTGAGGTGCTCAGACGATGATAGCTTTTACCTTGCAACAATTTTACTACATGTGGATGTGCACAACGATGGTGACAAATATTTTACAATTTTCCTAAAGCTGAGGTGCTCAGACGATGATAGCTTATACTTTGCAACAATTTGACTACATGTTGATGTGCACAACGGTGGTAACATATACCTTGCAACAATTTGACTCCACGTTTACGTGCACAGCGATGGTAACATATACCTTGCAACAATTTGACTACATGCTGATGTACACAACGGTAGTAACATATACCTTGCAACAATTTGACTACAATTTGATGTGCACAACAATGGTAACATATATCTTGCAACAACTTGACTACACGTTGATGTGCACAACGGTGTCAACATATATTTTGCAATAATGTGACTACATTTTGATGTGCACAACAATGGTAACATATATCTTGCAACAACTTGACTACACGTTGATGTGCACAACGGTGGTAACATATACCTTGCAACAATTTGACTCCACGTTTACGTGCACAGCGATGGTAACATATACCTTGCAACAATTTGACTACATGCTGATGTACACAACGGTAGTAACATATACCTTGCAACAATTTGACTACAATTTGATGTGCACAACAATGGTAACATATATCTTGCAACAACTTGACTACACGTTGATGTGCACAACGGTGTCAACATATATTTTGCAATAATGTGACTACATTTTGATGTGCACAACAATGGTAACATATATCTTGCATCAATTTAACTACACGATGATATGCACAACGATGGTAGCCAGTTTCACGAAGAGTTTATATCTGAAATTTTCACCTTTTTTATGAATGTGAAACCTTACATCACACATTGCAAAGCGCCTTCTTGTTTACGGCATTGGTTTGGGGTAGTTCTTTCAGTGGTGTTGGGTCACCCAACTGACAGGCGTATTTAAATGAACTCAACAGGACCAAAGTATCAGTACCAAAGCAAACAACCAACACCCCCTGTTTCCTTCACTCGTGCCATCGTTATCAACCCTTCTAGTGCCGATACTCGAATTATACCAGACACATCAGATCACTTTATTACAAGTATCTTTGTCCTCACTTAATCTGCTGCCGCTTATTCTTGAAACCTCTCGGTAATGTGTGGAAGAAAATGTTTCAGCACTCACGTTACTTCCTTACCCGTGTTGTAATATCACACTTTCTTTTCCTTCTTGTCAGAATCAATGTTTTAGCTTTAGAGAGACATTTGATGCTGCTTTCATTCAGAATATACCTTTGACATTTGCAAAATGTCATTTACTACACCCAAACCGTATCATCTCAGGGTTACTTGTATTGGGTTTGTCAAACTTGACTTACTTAAGGTGATATACTTGCAGTTTCAAACTAAACCCGTTAATCAAAATGTGTTAATCATATCACCATTGTTGGTATATTATATATTATTTCGTATTACTTACGAAATACCTATAAATACTTTCATGCTCCTTCAAAGCAAATATCTAAACTATCATAAAGTTATAATTCCGTTTTACTGACCATGCTACTGAATGCCATCTAGTCGCCAATAAAGGACGAAACTATGACGAACAGACCACATGTCAGCCCTGCTTATCATTACGCTGAATGGAGCAATAAAAGTGCAACTGTAACCTTCTCACCAATTCACTGTTTCCTTTCGACCCGTGAAGGTTCGGGGTAGAACAGGCCTTCGGCAACCCATGCTTGCCATAAAAGGCGACTATGCCTGTCGTAAGAGGCAACTAACGGGATCTGGTGGTCAGGCACGCTGGCCTGGTTGACATACGCCATCGGTTCCCTATTGCGCAGATCGAAGCTCATGCTATTGATCACTGGATTGTCTAATTCAAACTCGATTATTTACAGACCGACGCCATATAGTAGGGCTGAATGAGGCGTAAAATTAAACTCACTCTGATTCCTTTCTTCATGGCTCATTTCATAAATTGACTGTAAGTGTCCCACTGAAATTTCCATCATATATTGTAATGTTTTAACTGAATATTTCGAAAATATAACACAATAAATATAACAGCTGTATTTCAATGGTCTTCACAAAATATCCAGTGACGTTATGAAATCGACAGTTAAATAACATATCGATTGTAAGAAGAAGCACGGGTGCAGCTGAAGGAATTTGTCGTTTGAGTTTTCAAAGTCACCTTAAAATTGAATAAAATGAGAGAAAGCCGTTGGGTCCTAGTATTTATGCACTCTTATGACACATGGGTTTACCCCTTGTGCAAGGAACCTTATTGCATGACAGAAATCTAAAGGCAGCAACTGAGTTCGTTTCATCACAAATGACATTAAACCGTACATAACATTGACAAGATCGTACCATAAAGCACGTTATATCGTTTTTCAATGTCGTTCTTTCACATGCCTATACCGTCATCTTGGAGATCACGGCTTTCTTTGTAAATCCTCGCAACTACGAAGTGCCTACCACAACTACCAAGAGACAAGCAATTAAGTCCAACGCCTTTTGATGGAGGCCTGCACAGATCCATCGTGTTTCTGAGTGATCTGTGAAAAAAAAATTGCGAATTGTTATTCATGACATTCAAAGTTTATATTCTTTAGTCGCAGTAAGTTCTTCTGTCCGTTGTCAACTTAACTTTTAGCAGTGATTTCATGAGGAAACTGAAACGGATTCATCGCTTCTATTTCTCTTGTCCTCATGTACTCCTTTTGACAAATGAATGATTTCAGGAGGACAGCACATGCGACCAGAAACATTTAAAAATATGTATGTTTTAAAATACTGCAGTTGTTCAGCTGCTGGCAGCTATAGCTACGCTTTTTTCCTGTAGCCATGCAGTACTCTGTGAAGATATATCTTTTTAAGACATAATGTGCCAATGCTGACTGGAAATATTCATCGCAAATGACTTTAGCAATGTGATACATCGAGAGATGTGGCTTCATTTGACGCCGAATCGCTTACAGTTCCACATATTTGTGGTTTGCCCAGAGACAATTTCTTTCAGATATCATCGCGTCACTGAAACTCGAGTACAACTAAATGTTCCATTTTTAAAATTACAGGTTTCAAACTACTCGTGTGCTTTACCTTCCAAACACCAAATAAGTGATATCTTTCCTGAGGAAATTTCGAATTTTGTAGCCAATAACATGGTGTGTGAAACCGCTCTCATGAACAGCTGCGACACCTTTTTTTTGCATAATTGTTTTGTGGCTTTGCATTTTAGCTGATACATATAAACATAACATTCGTGAAACAATGCCATGTGTGCTCTTTGCGGAGCCGCCTCATAGCTGCATGTACGGAAAGTTTCATCGATTTTTTTATCATTACCTTTACCATTTTCATAATACTATTGAAGAGGTCAACCGAGATAAACATTACCGCTCACAAGATAAACATTACCGCTCACATCATGCTTGCTTTAAGATCTAAGATGCGGTTACTTTATAGACATAAACTGCTTGTTATGTCTACAAGGTCAGCCAGATCTTCAAATAGAGTGCTATAATTTCGATTGCTATCACAATATTTCTGAAGGCCGAGTTATTTGTGATTTATTGACAGCGTCGTGTTAAGTAGGTCGATCGTACGACCAGCAAGCTTGTTAATTTCCTATCAGACGTTTTCGCTGTTTTTCATTCCGATTTTACTCTTTTGTCGTTTTTCCTGACATCTTGGCAAGCTCTTCAGTTGAATCCGAATGCAAGCTTCATCCCCTGACATGAATGCAAATGTTCCGCCTTTGCTCCTCAAATCATGTTTTGTAAATTGATGTGACTGTGGACCTCTTTGCTTCATGTTTGAGTATTATTCAGTTTGATTAACGCTGGGTTTTATTATCGCTATTTTAAAAAGGGACGTTGACCGTTCTTATAGCTATTTGAAATGGAGTAGAACATACGGACGAATATGACTTTCTCCCCTCTGTCATAATATTTATTTCAAGATATTGTTTTTTTTAATTTCACTTTCCTAAAACAGCAAAATGAGACTAAACTGACAACAATTCAGTGTCTTGACAACAGTGACTTTCAAAAACGTCAAAAACCCACCTGAAGGGGCGTTCTTTCTTCAGTGTTTTCTTTTGATTTCCAATCCCTTGTCATATTAATATTATCTGAATATTTTAGTGTTTCAGCTTCCAGTAGTAATTTACCACTGGAAGACTTCTCTTCTGCCTAGCAGAAGCAGAGCAGTAACACACTATGTTATCCAACGAACATTTTATTGGGGCATTCATCTCGACAATGTAAAGAACGTACACGAAGACACTTGTCCGAGGTTTCTATACAACATGCTTTACAGGAATTGTTTTGCATCAGATCCGTCATGATGAGGATTAGCCTCATGCTGACAGACTCACATTTGGATTTACTTGTGACAGTTTCATTCCTTGACGTAGCATCGTTAATATGTATAATGGCAACTTAACATATTTTATACATAAGTTGTAAGTACAAAAACGTTCAAAATAAAATGATACTAAATACTTTTTACAGAGGTCATTTTAATGTGTGGCTAGTCGAAACTTACTAAGCATCAGAAGCGAGGGTGTAAACGCAAGAAAGGTCCAAGTAAATGAACTGTAAGTCCCCATGGACCCTAATATGGTGATCTACCTTCAATTGTTGTCAAGATAATATTACAGTCTGTTATATATCAGATTTGTATTGTCCTCTGTAATTAATCCGTTTTAGATTTTCATACTTGTTTTATATTCATATCTGTGATACTCTAGTTGGTCTTACTGTCCTTCGCTGACATTTTCTTAATGTACCCTTACGAATTTTATGATTATTACTTGTTTTCAGTCACGATACTGCTGAAATATCGCCGATGTTACTTTAAATCTTGACTAATTCACTGGCCCATGCAGGAAGCGAATGTACTGTAAGTCCCTATGATTCTTAGTGTGTCGATCTACCTTCATTCGTTGGTTATCGGTAGACTATTTCTATATTGTATTGTCCCTATAGTTGAAATATTTTAGATTAAATTACTGGTTTTATATTTATACCTGTGATAATCTAGTTGTTTTACTATCCTTCGCTGACAGAGGTTTTTTGATAATTTATCTATAATTGTTAATATGTATACAAACCTGATTTAGGCGCGATATGGCTGCACTATGTGACTTAAAATCTTAACTCGCTCACTAACTCACTTTCTGTTTCTCGTTTTGGTTATGTGGACCTAGGCTACTAGCGGAAGCAACCTCAAAGCATGTGGTGCTGCCTTCTGCAAAACCACTATGCTTACCCCTTTCGAAACCATGGAATAATCACTTTTATTCACGTGTATTTGACGAATATAATATTTTTGTTCCGTCATATAACAATAGAATTTAATAAAGCTGCCACTTGTTCTAGCACATGTATCACCGTTGACAGCGACACCAGTTAAAATAATTATTTCATCTTCAGAATAGCTTTTGCCTGATTTTGTAACAAAAGCAATCACAGGGCCAATCTGTTCTTTCAACTGTATTCCATAATTCGCCCCACTGTGTTCCTCAAAATGTTATCGCAAAACCAACACGTGGTAAATAGGAACGAGGCTTGCATTGAGAGTTCGATGGATTGCATCTTCGCTTACATGATCATATGATGATTGTTTTATCAACCGGAGATTGCCAATATTACTCTGAACAGATCCTTTGATGATGATACGGAATGGTCTCGAACATGCAGATAAATGAAAACTTCACTCTAATTCTGACACATCGTTGTTTGTTCAGTGACGAGTGCTAATGCATCTCCGAATCTAATTGAAACTTGTTTCTTTTTACGAGATAATTATGTTATAAGCTGTGGTTTTGTCCACCCTTCCAACTCAAGCATTTAGTGTACTCGTGAAAGTAAAATATTTGATGACTCAAATACATCACTTGACCTTTAATGCATAACAAATGCATGGAAGTAAATTATATTGAAACTTGACGCGATTAATGCCAATATTCAATTCTAAATCTATTAGAATGTGGAGGTGCATGTTCATTGTCACTGTCCATCTTTTTTAAATTCCTGTCATATTCATGTTCTCCTCTGAAGATTATTAAACCTTAAGATGGCAATGAGAATTCATAGCTTGCAATGTTCTCGTCACTTTTCAAGGAGGAAAACAAAACGCACATTATTGTAAGTGTCGGGGGTTTATTTTATGGCATTACAAAGTTTTTAAACGTTCACCCACTAATGAGAATTCATAGCTTGCAATGCTCTCAAGGAGATAAATAAATTAGTATTATTATTCCTGGATAAGAATTGTACAGAGGCTTTTGAGTGTCTTCCGCTTGCGTTGACAAATGTTCCAGTGCTTCTAAATGATGGATTGGAAGAAACTGTCTTTATCATTACTGAGACGAAGACAATTGCGTTCTGCTGACAAATTTCCAACTGAACTGCGTAGATGAAGGCTCTTTCTGCTGATCACTGGATTGCCTGCTGCAGAGTAGGCCATTAACCACTCGTGGGTTGATGAAGGCCAAATCTTCACGGGGTCATTCCAAGAGATGTAGTCGGTGTATGTGAAACAGAGATTTCATTGCATCTGTAAATCGTAGATGCTATCGTATCTGTAAAATTTATAATGTTAAGAAAGCAAGTACAGAAATATTTAACATCATGAATATATGTTCCCAAGCCAGAAGCACTTCTCTCTCATGGCTTATGTATTGTGCCGTACCGCCGGCACATATATTTGGAATATTGCTGAGGGAAGTCGGACGCAAAAGAAAAACAACAAAAAACAAACTGAAATTAACTGTCTGTGAAACATTTCCGACAAGACGCCGCAGCGTCTACTTACAAAAAGTTATATTTTTTTCAGATCACATTCCATCCGAGTTATTTGTTTTTGAAACGCTGAAGAACAGCAGAAAGCTTTATTGTCGACTGACAAACCGTATTAGCGTCGTCAATAAGGTACGACGCAAGCAAAAATGGTTCCGTTTGAAATAACATCGGAAAGACACAAATCGTTTCTTTCTTTTTCAAAGTAACCAATGGTTCATCTCAAGTGTAAACAGCTGCGCAAAACGTGGTCAGTTTCAGACTTCAAAGTAATCCTCTTCTTTGAGTTTGTGGTGGCACTGGTGATATGAGAGTCTGACACGTGGTGCCATATCTACAAACACTGCATTTTGGATGATATTGACGTTAGTGACGAGGTGGGTTCTAACAACGTGGGACCAAATAGTCGACGAAGGAAGATATGTACCAGTAGTTTACACTCTACTTTCTCCCTCGCCTAAACCTTTCCAATATATATTAATTAGGCAATAAATGAATTCATTGATGGCGTAGATATGATTTCTAGCTCTGGGCACACTCACAAAGAAATGTTATCTCGCGTTAGAAAATCTGATGACCCAATGTGATAAAACCGAAAATTTAACATTGGGACACCCTGCAAGAATCAGGTACCAAGTGAAGGGGGAAGTGTTTTGATGCACTTGTCATTTCCGGTCAGTTAGTAAGTAAAACATGTTTCAGGCTGATCAGTTTATTATCGGAACTTAAATATATCCCAGAGAGACATATTGAACGGCTGATCAACGCCTGTTCGAAAGAAGATGCATAGATATATAGTGAATATTTACAAATATAAGAGCAGGGTAAAAGCAAAAATGAAAGAATTGAGAATTTTGGAACTACAAAAAGCAAATATAAAATAACAATCTGAATTCTATTTTGGAGAGAGTTTACTCTATGACACATGTGCTGGTTGTGACATTTTGCAAGGAATATCACGTATCACTTAGATCAGTGCACTTTCTGTTTGTTCGTATTTAACCGTTTTTCTATCTGATTTACCCATGTCGAGTTGATATCTTACGACGAAATGCCTGGGGCTCCTTTCACAAAGCAACCTTTACTAGGGTTAACCTTAACGCCAATTTCTTTAACACTGCCTCAAGGTAACCCTAGTGCAATGTTAAAGAATGGGAGTTAAATTAACCTTATTTAAGGTTGCTTTGTGAAAAGAGCCCCTAGTCTTTGGCGAGAGGCTCACATGTGTGACATATGCCTGGGATCCCACTTTCTCGGGTTTCACACTTGTACTTTACTGTGGCATGTTCTTTCTTTATAATGGATACATGTCTTTATGGTACAGAGTGTGGAATGACGACACGAAACTAAACACGTACACGCACAAAGGGATTCATTTCATGGGGACGAATGCACTATATATGGTAATGTAATATATACTTGTAGATCAAATGCAAGAAGGAGCAGGGAGACGCCGACCACGGATCTACGTATGTAAGGTCAAGGATTCTCTGAGCGAAAGCATTGGACAACGCATGTTTTATACATATGTTCGACAGACGCTAATGAAGTTGCCGATCGATAAGTTGATTTGAGGGTGTATGAACAATAAATGTTTACTGACAAGGAAACGCTGGCAACTGAAACGATCAAAAGCAAAACTAAATATGTCGGAATTATGTTTTTTATAGACGGAATATGGAATCTCATATATGTGTATGATCAGAGAATTCCTTAGGTTCAGCTTGTTCATGTAGCTCGTTTTCAAGATAACGTCGATCGTGTCCATCTATGTGCTATGCCTTTTCTGCATGACAAATTTTACCTGTAAAATGATTTTTTTATGAATGGTCAAGGAATTTGGTCGAGCCCAAGTCATTCAGTGTGACTGCATATTACACGTGATATTCCTTACCTTGACAACTGAATAAGTGATGGAGTGGAGAATGTTTGGTTTGGTTTCATAAAAGAATGATTCTTTAAAACTAGGTGCTGATAAGAATTCTTCCAATGTCTTACCGACCCAGGAGACTACTAGCAGTGACTACTGTCCATGCATTTATGTGTTTTCATGTAAGGTTCAAAATGTAAACACCACAGATAAGTCAAACGAGAGATAGATCACTGACAATCAACTATTTGAACTCTAAATGTTTCTTGCATGACCCCAGGTGCTCTACCAAAGAGAATGCATGTTCTACAATGATCACTCACCAATATCACATTTTTAGAAAAGCATTACAGCACACACATCAGTACCCTTGTTTTTCAAAAATATCATGTAAAGTATGAAGCCCATACGTTTTATCATATGTTTTATCATATGTTTTATCATATGTTTTATCATATGTTTTATTTGCGATCACACTTTCTCGGGAAATTAGTTGTGAGTCCACTCCGAGATTCGAACCCGCACATTTATAGTGTCTTACTACTCGGCCATCACGTCTTTCTGTCTGAAAGATGGTAATCTAGACCAGGAACTGTGCACGCCACTGAAGCGTGTAAACTGGCACCGTCGCGAAACTTCCATTTTTTTCATCGTATTCATGGCAGTCGTATACGTAAGACTTCTTTCATGACACACGTGCCCATTGTCCGATTATATACCAGACTGATTGTCATGTGAATACATTGATCTTCGCAATATCTTGTCCTCACATTGTTTAAACGTGAGACGATCGTATGTGTAGTTGTGCAACCAGAAGAAATGTTAATCCTTACTTCGTGACCCATAATTCTCGAAAAAAGAACAGTTACAATTAAAACCGCTTAGGTGAATGAGGCTTTGAAAGGGGTATTGTCAACGCATCGTAACCTTACACCATACCTAGCTATGTACTTTCTTCCATATGTAGACTGAATTTGCCATTATGTTGCGTTGCCTTCGCCCCTCCCCCCTCCCCCCCCCCACTCATTTGAAAGTTGAAAAATGAGAACCCAATCATACAGCATGGGAACATAATCCTTCTTCAGTGCCAGTCATCCACGACGATATGCCAGATATTCCAAGCACATTCCAATTGCATTATTATTTTTAACTTGTCCATTCTGTTTATCACAAAGAATGTCATCATCATCCGCTCACGTTTGTATTCCAAACAATATGTACTATGATAACTTACGAGTCTCTCTGCCACGAATATCTTATGAGCGATATTCCGCATCTCTCTCTCTCTCTCTCTCTCTCTCTCTCTCTCCTGAACGACAACGAGAATTTATAGATGGTAACTTCTCTACTTTGAGGACCACCACGTTTCCAAGCATATTCTTTCTCCTTCATGTCCTGTGCTTTTCAACCGTCTACTGTTCTCCAATGCCAACTGCAGAACAGTGAACCATCACATTCATCTCCTACGGAGACAAATGCCCACATTCAAGAGCACATAGAGACGTCACGATCACACTGAGAAGACATCTCCAAACCAAGTAAGGATACAATTAAAAAGGCTGTGTTGTTCTAACATCTGTGTGTCACTTCTAATGCCATACAAGGAAGACTTTGAAAAGCAGAAAAGTTATGACCACCCATTCCTCATCACAGATCCCTATAAAATCTGCACGATCGTTGTGAAGTCTGAAGCAATTTGCAGTAAGAAATGGCATAATTTACCATTGCTGTCTAGCACGTGACTTCCTACATGTTATAAATGCGATGTTTTATATTTGGATGTTACTAGAATTTACAGTTATTGTTTAGAACTGAAAAGAGACGTAATACTAAATCATTCATGTTCGTTGAAGAAATGTTTGACGTAAACCCAAAAATATGCGATTTTGAAATGATATATCAAAAACGTACCATAAGATACATTGACGGTAACGCTAGGAATATATTTTACTTAACATAAAAAAAACCACTACTTTATAATTAACTGATACGTTAGAAGCTCATTTATACCTCTCTGGAACCGGTGGTGAAAAAGCCAAGACTTATACAGAACCTCGCTTCAACTTGTACTTATCTCCTGGGATGCAGCATTAAGAACATTCTACGTTAAAGGTAACCTCTACGATATACGCAACTCACACTTACCAAGTGCTTGTTCTTCCCAGTGACATGGCTTCGGGCCGACACAAAGAGTGAGAGAGCGTTTTATTTCCCACCCATGCTATTTCAGTCATTTTGATCAATACACGTCTACACAAGTTCATTCTAAGTCGACCTGTGAAAGTCGCAGGGTAGAATAGGCCTTCGGCAACCCATTCTTGCCATAAAAGACGACTATGCTTGTCGTAAGAGGCGTCTAAAGGGATCGGGTGGTCCGGCTCGCTGACTTGGTTGACACATGTTATCGGTTCCCAATTGTGCAGATCGATGCTCATGTTGATCACACTGGATTGTCTGGTCCAGACTCGATTATTTACAGACCGCCGCCATATAGCTGGACTATTACTGAGTGCGGCGTTAAACTAAACTCACTCACTCACTGTCTCACTCATTCTAAGTTAAATTAAAACCTTTCCTTTCAATAATCTCCTTCCACTTTGTAATAGACTTTGTCCAGACTTGGTGACACACACCATTGTATCCCGTTTGTGTAGATCGGTGCTCATACTGTTGATCGCTTGATTATCTGCTTCAGATTCTATCATTTACAGACAGATGGAATAATTCTCAGTGTGGCATAAAACTAAACTTACTCACTGCTATATACACACCACAACATTTGACGTAGTCGTAACTGACATATTCATGAAGTGTATTTTGCCATTGCGGGGGATATTGATGAGTTGGTCTTCTTGTTTGTTATGAAACGTTCTTACAATAGAAAAACAACAATAATCCTCAAAAAAGGACTAACAGATCCAAATAGCAAGTCATAGTAATATTATATATACCTTCTTAAAATACCATTTAATAGGTCGATTAGTGACTTGATAAATTTCACTGCTAACAACAGTACAGTGATTTAGTTCAGCATTTAGAACTACATAAAACCACATTTGAAACGGAAATGCCTGTATTCTTGCATTACAAGTCAATCAGGGCGCCTTTGTATAAGACAACATTAGCGTTACGCCACACATGCGCCTATGATACTGGGGGTACGATCACCTTAGTGTTTTGATCGGTTTGTGCAACGAAATCTGTCGCCCAACGGTAATCATAGTATCAGCTCCTGTGTTTCTGTGTTTTTTTCAAAACGTCGCATATAACGGCCGGCCGAATTATTCTCAAATTATTTACCGTATTATGTCAAGGTGGTCGTTCGCACGACCGGACGGCTTGTTAATTCCCTATCAGATGTTTTTGATGTTTTCTTCCTTTCGATTTTAGACCCTCGTTTTTCTTGGCATAACTATTCAAGTCTCAACAACATGCCCTTTAATTGAAATTAAGCGATTGCAAACTTCCACGCACGGCCCGAATAACGCTGTTCGTTTTTGCTTCTCAAATCGCTATTGCCAAATTGAAGAGACTCTGAAACTCTTAGCTTGAGGCCTAAATATTGTTCTGTTTGATTAATGTTGGTTTTCATTCTCGTTTTTAATACTTAAACCGGAGATTGGCAATTTAACTGAAATGATCCTTTTCGATAGGAATATGAAATGGTGTTGAAAACTTCACTATTCTGTCAAGAATTTTGTGTGCAGGATTAGCGTGCAAATGCATTTTCGATTTTATATTTAAACCTGTTTCCCTTTTACCGAATAATTACTGCATAACGTTGCGAATACACTCGTCTCTGCATTTAAACCATTCAATTTTATCCTGCCATTAAAATAGTTGAAACCCAATCGATTTAATCACTTGACCTTTGTTATTTAGCAGAATCAATGGGGTAAATTCGATTAAAACGGAGTGTGTTTAATAACAACGCTCACTTTCTAATGCTTCAAAATCCAACATTATGGGGAGAGGACTGATCAAAATCACTGCATGTTGGTTTTCAATTGCTCTTCATATTCCTGTCCGCGCCAGATAGCTGAAAGTGTGCAACCTCTCAGCTGATAACAGTAATTCTTATCGGGTAATGTTCTCTTCAGACTAACAGGAGACGAGCAAAAACTACAGCGTTCCCCGGGGCGGATTTAAGTATTATGAAATCAAATTGTGAAATTACAAATCGTACAAGTTTGCAGAGCCACAGTTTGGAAAGAATCTTTTTTATCACTAAGGCCGGTAGAATTCTTTGAAACACTGTAAGTACGTAAATTGTTACAGTCTAGTGTTCTCCTCGTCCAAACGTAGACTAAAACTAGACAAGAATATCCCTTCGACAATTCAGGCAGCTTTCCTGTCCTCAAGCACCATATTTTAAAAAATAACAGTTTCAAAAAGATTTATTGTAAGCAGAATTAGCCTGTTCCGCTATATTAAAACTATTTTTCCATATTAGGTATGTATATAGGAATAAAGCGTATAGTATTAATTCAATGCAAATGCCGTAAAAAGGAAACAGATTCCTTAATAAATGTACATCTCCTACCCAAGGGTCTTTTCATTCCAAGCACCTGACTATCTAGGGAATAGAGATACTTGTGTGTTTTCAACCTGAAAACCTTGGAAGAAGGAGAAGACTTGATGGAAGCTTTCACCTGTTTTTAAAGGTGGAATCATGTTATCCATTGACGGTTTAGCAAATGTTAAAATATCCGTGCTGGAATGACCCGTCAACCCATGATGATCCGGGATAGAGTTGGTCTTTAGCAGCCAATGCGTGTCGTAAAAAACGGGACTGGGTGGTCAGATTGGTTGAATTGGTTGACATGTAATCTTATCCCAGTTGGATTGTTAGACGCCCATGCTGTTCATCACGAGACTTTTTCAGATCTACGCCATATAGCTGGATTATTGCTGAGCGCGGTGTTGAACAACAAACCCATACCAATCAGTGTATGTGTGAACCTGGAAGAACAACTGGCCTATGTTCATTTTGTCCCCACTTAGTGACCGCAAGTAGTGTTTCTCTTCGGTATCAGCTTTACATCATCATCAGCATTTACCTCTGCAGAGGATCTCCTAATGGAAGTTAAGGATATCTATGGTAACTGGGTTCATGGAATATATTACCGGAGGTACGTCCCAAATGCATCAAACATTCTATGTCTTGCAAAAAGGATTTTTGTTCATTATGTTGATCACTTTACTGCCTGGTTCATTATTTACAGACTGTCGCCGTATGGCTGGAACGGAACATTGTTGATTGCACATAAACAAACAAAGAAAGAGACAAACGAAAGGCTGATCCGTCAATTATTCAGTCTCCGATATACAACTAGATATTTGTCTAGCGCCGATATCCAGTTAGTTCAACTGCCTCATTTTTCCCCCTCGATCATTGGATGTCCTTAGCAACGGCACATCGTATTTTCAATCGCAACTCCCTGGGGATCATACAACTCTTGCAGCCTTACCAGGCGCACCGATTTCATGTGGCTTTACCATCCTTACGAGGTACCCATTCACAGCTTGGGCGACTGGGACACATAGTCACAGTACTTTGATCATGTTCACTGTACTTTGCTGTACCCGCAACTAGGTGTCTGCACGTATTCGTGTGGCCACCATCTACCAACGGATTCGTGGGTTCTTTTAAGTGTACAGGGTTGTGTACTACACGCTAGGGGTTGTGACAACACTGAAAGAGTCTCCACACAAAGTTGACTCCAAGGTTTTTTACACCCGATCACAGGTGTGCTCGATCCTGGTACCTGCAAGCTCGCTGGATTAGTAGCCTCACGCCTTAGACAGCTCGTCCACCGCGCCCCCACGAAAGAGGCAGATTCCAAAGACAGATACATGTTATATTCATTGAGAAACTGAATCTGAATTTAGCATTGTTATCCTCGGGATGTGCATACTTTGTACTGGTGTACCTGGTGTACTTGCATACTTTGTACTGGTGTACCTGGGATCATCGCTGAATTTGGGGTAATCATTTATTTTTATTATAGTGTTTCTATTCTTCCTATGATTCTATCATTCTCGTTGCTTTGAAGATTATCTCATTATTTCAAGTTCGAATATCTCATTATTTCAAGTTAAAAATTGAAAACCTTTCGCCATTTCTTTAATAATATTTCTTTTTGTTGTTTTTAGTAAGTTCTTTTAACAAGCATATTTTGGTTATTTTTCGTAATCGAGAAAACCGTCACAGCAACTTGAAATTCTCCAAATTTGTAAAAATGTTTTAACATTTTTTAACTAGTGGCATATATTTTTATGTGTTACACATAACGGAGAAAGAATGACTGGACATCAAGTTCCATAGTTTGCGAAATTTTCCGCTTACTCATCCATCATGTGAAACAATGCTAGGATGTAGACAAATGCAATTCAGATGATGCCATCCACAAAAGTTCTCACTTTCCCAATTCACGTTGCAATTGACATATTCATATCAATGGGACATTTGCGTGAGATTCATTATGCTCATGTATTCCTTTCCTTGAGTGTGACAAATGTAAAGATTTCATAAGTGATTATCTAGTGCAACATCAAGCTGTATCAATGCATGTTCCTAAGACAGGCGTGAATACGAATAATATAATAACCAACTGTAATGAATAGCTTTATTATTTTTCTGAGTGGTGGAGGACATCGAGATAATGTAAACGGACATCTTCAATGTGTTTTGATTAATTTTATTGACAAATTATGAGAATCGAATAAAATTTATGTCAGTGGTGACAAATCGTTCCAAAGTCAATGTCTGGAACAATCCATAGTGATACTTGGTTACATCTCCAGAATGAAACAAGATAACTTTGTTTTGATTATTTTATTGACAAATTATCAGAAGGGAATATAATCCATGTCAATGGCAACATATCGTTCAAACTTCAATGTCTAGAACAGTCCATGATGATATCTCGTTATATCTTCAGAATGAAACAAGATGAAAACTTAAATGTACAAACAACTGATAATTAGTGGCACATAAATGCAATCCAAGCTGTCATGTATAAATGAAAAGATCATTTTAAAACATACTACATTTATGTTCAGGAATAAACTTGTTCATGATATTCATGCAATATTTATCGTTTCACGATCAGTAACCATATGCATTATCGAGATTCGCTTTTCAGGTTTTCTCGCCCAGGGCTTATATGTTATCCCCTGCCATCCTAGTCATAGAATCAGCGCTGTGTAGAAGACTTGTTAACAAAGAACAAATAGAAACTACAAGTAATCGAAAGCACATCTGCACATACGTCACAAGGTCTGCCATATTCAGAACAAGGAACCGCCATCTTCAAGTCCTAATTCTCTTGCGGCCTAATTATTTGTGTTTAAACGCTGACTCAGCAAAAAGGCTTTATTGTCCTTCAAAAGAGAGTCGGCAAATAAACCGTAATGGAGTTGTAACTGACAAACAGAAATGCTTCCGTTTCAGATAACATCTGAAAAACACTAACTGTTTCTTTCTTCTGAAATGGCTGATATCAAAGCTAATTCTGGACAGGTTTTGTTTCAAGTCCGAACAGCTGCACAAAAAGCAGTCTGTGCAAACTTCAAACAAATCCTGCTTTTTTCAGTGTACTTTTGTGTTGGTGATACGTGACTTTGACACTTACAGTAATCATGGAAATGTTCGCAAACACCAGGTGTCACATCTGTGGAAATCGCTGCATTTGATGATGTTTACGTTTGTGTTGTTGTGTTTTCTTTTCAAAGTGGTACAAAGAAAGACAAGCCAATTTGCCCGTCAACTAAGGGTTTTCGGATATTTATCAACCTTCTGGTGCAAAGAAATCGTGTCAAAATCGAGTGAAAATCGTGCCAAAATCGTAACTTGATGGAACTACTGAAATGTACTCATTTAATAGTAGTTGCCATGTTATGTTGACACTTTTGCCTGATCAAACGACCACATTTAATAACTGGATAATCTGTCACGAAAGCCAAAAAATGGGCTTAAGAAGTCTTTCATTATTCTTGTGGAAAAGAAATATCCTGACAGCATGAAACAGCTTCTTGAAAGGTATTTCAAGCAATAACGTAAGGTGTTCCAACATTCTGTTTGCAAAACAACAATGCAACAAAATTATAAAGGTTCGTCCACATTATGACCTATACGGGCAGGAGAACCATGTTAAGTGAAGTACTGTTGAAAAGGATACCAGATCTTGCAGTCAACCTTTATATTCATCCCACTAAAGAATGTATGTGAACAATATTATTCTAAGTGTACTGGCAGATGAAAATGAATATCATAAATTATCGTGACAGAATATGTGATCGAAGAATAAATACTAAATTATATGACGTTCTAACTGTATAGAACTGTAATGCAATAGGTATTTGTGGACAATACGAAATGAATGAATGAATGATTTACTCTTACTCTAGTCTAATTGTTACACGTTTACATGTGTACAATAATACCTTTAGTTATCACGGTTGATATACATTTGAAATGACAAGGATAGTAAGGATATATATGGCAAGTGTCCCTGGGATATATATTGCAAGTGCCAAAACACGATTGAAGACATGTAAACGTAAATAGGGGATTTTGTAACAGGAACCGGTGCACTTTATATGTTAATGGAATAATATTTTTATCTGTAAATTGTCACAGCAAGCAATACGTTTCAGATCGGGCTACCTATCGACAAATCCAATACAACTATCTACAGAAGGGATGAAGCAGATACAATATGCAAAGAATGAAGTTTTGCCATAGCTACAAGAACGACATGATCTTCCCATTGAGGACATATCACAAACTATCCTATAATGTCACACTGTATCTGACTGGTCAGACTGAACATCCATGTTTGAGATAGGCTTCTTCCTCAGAATATGGGAGATACTGATATCGCAGATCGATGTGCGTTGACTCGAATATGCTTGGACAAATCAATTTTCACTAAGGGGAAATGTAATGAACACTTTGAGGACGACAAAAACCAAATGCAGGAAATGGGATCTGAATTCAGGTTTGTATGTAGATTGGCCAATACTCTAAATGGCAATCGCGACTTTCACATGGAATCTCACAAATCAACAACGTCGGAGGATTTGTAAACGTCTGCCTGCTTGTGTCATTACTTCAGTTATGATTGCGTTGGTATTCTGTTGCTTCTTTTCCTAACAGACAACATTGCATGTGAAATTAATGTCTTATTATGTATATATTTTATATGTATTCTAAGGTTTAGTATTTAATGAGTTAACACATTTAGTTTAGTTTCTTGTCACGTGAAGTCCCCAGGGTCTATGGTGATCTACCTTCTGTTGTTGACAATCTATAGCCCACTTTTATATTGTATTGACCTCTCTAGTTAACTTTTTTTGGATATAATTACTAATTTTAAATGGATATCTGTGATATACTGGTGGTTTTACTGTTCTTAGTTGACAGGGTTTTAGTTTCTAATTTTCTTGATATAAAGTGTAATTATTAATTGTTCTGGTCACGATATGGCTGGAATATTGCCGATGTGACGACAAATAGTAACTCACTCACTCACTCTTGTCACATAACGCATTGTGTTTTATCCCTTGTTGATAATGAAGTTAGTAATACAGGTAAAAATATTTCATCAAATGACGCTTTTTTCCAGATTAGAATATTTCCATTTTCAAATGCCAACGTTGTAACCTACCGGAAAAATTCATCTGAGACTGTATTTCAGAGTGTCTCGATTTTGGAAGGCAGATTCCATCAATAGGTGAAACTACACGAATGGATCACTGCAAATCAGTTATAACACCAGATATCCCTATATTGAGAAATCATGTTCTGCTTTACCACTTACGAAGTTTCATCATACATGGTGCCAAACAGCTCATTCAACAATGATTGTGCCAAAGATGCAGCCATGCATACAGCTGAATCTGGACCAGATAATACTTCTAGAATATTGCCTATTCTTCCTCCGCATATGACATTAGTATTGTGTCGTATTCCAACTATTCTACTAGCAACCTGACTCGTTTCACCTCCGACTGGATGGTCCACTGTTAACAGCGTTTCCTGGTCTCACATCGTTTTCGAATCGTCACATGGTTATATTTTGTGTCCGGGTCTTATGTCTCCTGCCATGACATTGCCAGAATATTGCCTCAAAACACGTCCAAAAATGCAAGACCCATATTATTAAAACGTTGTAAAGATATTCAATACAAACATTCCATCGATAGATATGTCATCATGTAAGTTATAGGCAGTTCTTGCGCATTACGTTGGTAAGAATATTCTACTGCAGACATATACACCTTAGAAACCCAATGACAAATATCATTAGACCATTGCCAAGATATTCATTGCAAACGTTCCCAGAAAGGATACGTTGCTACAGTATGAGAATTGCCCTGAGTTCGTACAGGGAGTTATTGAGCTTTACGTTGGTAACAATAATCCCCTAGGAACAGTGACATCTTAGAACCCAATAACGCATTAAATCCGTTGACCATGGTTACTCAGATGTTTCCATGGTCTTAAACAACACGGTCAACACGACAATACTTGACCGGTCGGTGTAATGAACTTGCAATAAATAAATAAACAAATACACTTTAATGTTATAAAGAATCACATTGACCCTAGTGAAAACGTCCTGTCTTCTCTTTGTGTATAAGGTCCACCCCTGTTTTCCTAATGAAGAAATAGTAAAAGAAAACATTTTGCTAACTTAGGTTAAAATCATTCTAGAAAAATATTGGCACCTGGTTCACTGATCACGTGTCGTACAAAAGTAGTTTCCAAAATGTGCATGAGTTCACAACCATTACATGTATCTAACTATCTATATATATGACATAAAAATAATGCATAAAACGTCTCCACTTGTAGCCAATTCTTATATCACGAAAAGAGAATACTTGGCCATGCTGCAGACTGTTCAGGTTTTGTCACGTGAAATCACACATAAAGGTATAGTTCAGGCTGAGAAAGGTCACCCTGTTCCACACTATGACCTTTGTCAGAATCTGGCTTCAAGGAGGATCCGTCACACAACGCAGTCAGACACCAGGTCACGTGCCATGTGCACCTTCCGACGCCCCCTGGCGGTTCGATGACTGAGAATGATGTACACAACCCCTGTTGACGTCAGACCAATAGCCACCTCTGTCGATCTGAAAAGACAGAAATATAATTTGTACGTGCATAATCTCATATCAAATGTAAAAATACATCTCAATTCTGCCACCATAAAAGTGCGTTAACCCGTGTAGGTGTCCGAAACGTCAAGTGTTATGTTGATTATTACTTCTTAAAGTGAGTGAGTCTGGTTTTACGCCGTCTCGACAATAGTCTAGCTGTGTGACGATGGTATGTAAGTAATCGAGTCTGCACCAGACAATCCACTGATCAATCGCATGAGAATCGATCTTCGGAAACGGGATACGATGACATATGTCATCCAGGTCAGCGAGCTTGACCACCCGAGCAAGTTGCTAGTCTCTTTCAAGCATGGATTGTTGAAGGCCAATTCCACACCGGATTTCACGGGTAGGGATCTGAATGTGAACTGAATTCATCTTTAAAACTCAACCTTGAAATACTACGTAACTAAATGTTCATGGGAATACAAGAATTTAAAATAAATCAACACGATAGCTAAGCTTAAGTGACGTTGCGTCCCTAGTATGGTGATCTACCTTCAGTTGTTGGCAATCTCTCGCCCGTTTTTATATTGTATTGTCCTCTATAGTTTAACTGTTTTAGATTTAATTACTAGCGTATTACTGGATGTCTGTGATATACGAGTGTTTTTACTGTTCTTCGTCAACAGGGTTTTAGTTTCTAATTTTCTTGATATACAATATAATTGCTAATTGTTGTTGTCACGATATGGCTGCAACATTGCCGATGTGACGATAAATACTAGTATTAACTCACTTACTTAGTAACGTTGTAGTCACGGTGTGTGTGTCCGCTCTGAGGTAGAACTAAAACAATATTGGATGTCATGTGAATAGTTTTCTCGCTGCTTCTTCTTGTCCTTAGATTCTAAGAAAGTGTGTTTCCGTGCAACCAGAAGAAATATTTACCGGTTCTCCCATCCTCGATATCTCCAGGGTATACGCTCCGATAAGTCTCGACTATACTCTGGATGCATCTACAGGTCGGCCCAATAATTTTGTTACCTCTCTTTGTGGCTTCGCATTCACTCAGTACCAATCAGCTAACCCACCGTGACAAGCCAGCTCGCCAGTGTCAACAAATATAGCGGTCGCGGCTGCAAAGGTTGGTTCGCAGTGTGACTCAGATTTCAGGGAAATCATACCGACACACTGGTAGTCCGAAACTTTGAAAGACTATATGCAAGAACTCCTTCTTCGTCTTTCAGAGAACATCTACATGGCTTGTGCTGCCATGTTTAATCGATTAGTTTAAAAAGCGAAAGTGATTTGCAACTGGTTCTCTCAACTTCCCAAGCGTAGACACCTGACTGAAGAAAAAGCCAGCCAAGGGAGGTAATACATTTATCGGGCTGAGCTGTAGATGCATCCAGGGCATTGTGGAGATTCATTGGAACGTATACTCTGGAGATATGGAAGATGTGGTTCTCCGTGACTTATAAGAGCCTGAACCAGTGGTTACAGTTGTGAATGTTTGCAACTGTGAAGCTTCTGCAACATTCAGTTCACTAAATGTTGAAGGACCAAAGACCATGCTACGACAATGGACCTACAAATGTTGCTTGCTGGTTGTTCAACACATTAGTCAGCATTAGCACAGCAGGAAATAATAATGAGATCATAAGCATGGATCTATGCTATTAGAATCCAACAGCAAGCGGACCACCTGTCGGTTAGTCACATCTGAAGACGAATTCCACAATGCCTCTTCACGCATCTCGCAATCATACAGAACATATGGCAACGCTTTCTCGATCATATAGCTCTATAACTCCCGTTGTCTTGTGTTCGTTAGGACACATTTCTGGCGTATTCGAATTGGTTTCGAAATCTGAAAAAACATCCAAAAAGATGCGAACATTAACCTCCACTCAATTCTTCTTCATTAACGCCACTCTGATCAATCACTTTAACGTCGATCGCTTTATTCCAGATATACCAGACGCATCCAATCACTTAATTACAAATTTATCAGTCTCGTTATTTATTTCCTATCGCTGACTCTCGTGTCAGGAATGTCATCGCTCCATCTGAAATACGAGCCCTTGTCACGTAACTGCTTCCTGGTACTGAGTATAACCAGCCATTTCAGCGTTCGTGTTAAATACTCCCTTTCTTCCCATCTCGCAATCTCCCCTTTCCCTCTTGCCACTTCCGGGACCATGCTCTTGAGGAAATACATGTCTTGAAAGGGAATGTTTTTCGCCTTCTCTAGAGGTCAGTTTTTAATTTACCTTTCTTCTGCAAACGAATGTATGTTTTGCAAGCAAATGTACATTAACCTACTAAATCATAAACTCAATATCCGGACGTGTTTCTATTGAATTTCGCGTATTTGGCACATCTGACATTGACGTATTTGCAGTTTCGAACTAAACCAATTACCTCATTTAATCTGAATTTGTTGCCTCTGTTGCATGGGATAGGTTTTTACGCGTGTCATTATTTCTGGATTTTTGTAAGGGGAAATCCTGACAACTAAATAGGTAAAAAGTGGACAAAGACAAATGAGAAGGTTTGACGTGGTATTTTTGCTGTATGAACGTTAGAGACCTCAGCAGTGTTTCGGTTACCATCCGCAGCTCTCAGCCATCTATGGAGGAATATTGTGGTGGTGGTGCTTGACGTCGACGGTAACCAAATATACCCCAAAATACATTTCGCTTAATGAATCAAACGGAATCACATGCAGGGGTCTAGGGCAAACAGTGGTTAGGATGGATCTGGAATGAGTAAGTGAGTTTAGTTTTAGGAATCTCGCGGCGGCAGACGCCAAACATGAGGCTACAAACAGTGTGTCAATGTGGGCAATCGAACCCGGTATGACGAGCAATTGTTTCAACCACTAGCCTACCTCACCCATGGATCTGGAAGTGGTGTCAATACACAGCTGCCAGTCCTTAGATTGAGCGAACTAACGTATGAAGCCAACGTATAAAATAGAACATTAACTTGACGATTACGTCTCTCTATGAAGCATGGCTGTCGTATAGACCATCAGTGTGTCGATCCATAACTGTCCTCACTGTCTGCACGATACACAGCTAAAACACATTTGTGGTTGCCATCCCAGAGTCTCTTTATTAACTGGGCACGTGTTGCATATTCTGTTCTTCCTGCTGACGTCGACTAACGACTATTTGTTTCATGGCACCGCTCGTTTGGTTTTAATCCGTCCACCACGCAAGTGAAGGGCTTGCAATGAAATGGCGCAGGGATTCTCAGTCCCGCATCGTTGATAGGACATTTAGAACTTTTCATGTTAAGGTACATTTTCAGGCTCACGGTAATCCAACACCAGGCATTTGTGTTGATGCGAAGGTTCGAGTTACGTTCCGCAATACGACGGCCAGACAATTGCGTGATCAACAGCATGCGCAACGCTCTGCGCGATTGGGAACCGTTGGCATGTGTCAACCAAGTCAGCGAGACTGACCACCCGATCACGCTGGTCACCTCTCACGACAAGCATGGGTGACTGAAGACAACATTCTATGCCGGACCTTTGCGGGTCCTGAATAAATCAATTTCTGTAAACCACGTCAAAGTTACCGAGTAATCAGTTTAAATCTTCTGACGAAATAGATTCCATTGTGATACATTTATCCGGGACCTTCACGGGTCGATACATATCTGAACCAATGGTTGATATCATGAGCACTTATCCTGGGTATATGCTGATATGTGATCAACCAGGTCATTTTCATCTATGTCATACTTCACCACCACCAAAGAATAATTCTAGAAAATGAAACACGAATGATATGATAACATCTCCATTCCCTCCTTTGATGTTATTCATACTTAAAACAGTTGATAAGTACCACAGCAGTAGATAAGTCGGCATTTTAAACTCACATAACTCTAACCGATAATACAGCAATATCATGACCGGGGACACAAGAAATGCTTAGCAGTGCCCTTGTTACAACAGAAGATTAAACTCAGTGAAAAACATCCATTCCATAAAGAGCTGTAGAAATCAACAGGTTCCCGGTTTATGTGATATGCGACCACAACGTCCAGCAATTACACGGCATTCGGTAGCATCATCAACGACGGTAGATGTATCAACGGCAACGACGAGCTCCAACACGCTACTGGGCTATTAGATGTGGTTGCAAGAAGTTCAAGGATCAATAATAATGCTTTTAACGTCAAACCTGAACATTTTGCTTTTCTCGAGTTTCTAATGATGAAGGAGAAAGAGACAGTTTTGCATGATTGAAAGGAGTGGCTTAGAACAGTAGTCGGGGAATTGCTCCTCTTCTTGGAGAGATAGTGCCTTTCTGGTCGTATAAAACACATAATGGACATTGAATTTACTTTGTTTTGTAGGTCTTTTTTATTCAGTAATTCATGTAAAGGAATCCAGAATTCACCATGGCCACATTTATGGCAATGCACGTTACTGTGGTAATCCAAGACGTTGGGCACACTCTCTGACTTCGTGAACATCCGGGGTCACCGTCATCACGACGTTGGTTTATTACAAAGTGTTTCAGGAACACTTCAGTCTTTGGACTGATATGAGCGTGACATGATTGCGTGAGATTTTACGTATGGTTCGCAACACACAGCTGTGTTCTGGTTTGCCTCGTCTTTGTTACACGCCTCACTCAGCAATCCTCTAGCTGTGTGACGACAGTCTTTAACTAATCGAGTCTGAACCAGACAGTCCAATAACTGTTATCATGAGTGAAAATCTAATAAATAGAAAACTGTTTTCTAAAGATCCTGAGTAGGTTTAATGTGTTTTCCTGTTTGTGAATTCCTTAACACACAACTCAGCAGTATTGCAGCTTTATGGCGGCGGTTTGTAAACAGTTCCCAAATGGTCACACAAAGGAGTGACTGATAACATCAGCATGGAACTAGACGATACGAACAAACAAGTCTGACAATGCAAACCCGTCGTCGCCTCGAGTTGCATGGATTGCTTCAGACAAACTCGAATATTCCCCTCACGTTTGCTAGACAGACATGATAACCGTGGTATATGCTGAATGTTCCGACTGGTAGATTATAACTCTACTCCTCTTCCCTGACTCTGCAGATAATAGAGCATGACAACAACTGATTCCATTTATTGTTGTATGTAAATGAATGTTCAACCATTCTCGTTATATGCAGGTAATTGTGTACAATCAGCCATCTCGAAGAGTCGTTAACGAAGAGTGCCAAAAGAGTAATATTCATTTCTTGTCTAATATTTTCAATTCTGCAGAGTCACTTTTACGTGCTAACTGCAATTCCTGCTGGCGGTTTGAGATGGCATTTGTGATGGCCTTGTGGACAGCTGAATTCGTCCGCTATTGTTAAAGCAGAAACAGTGCGTCTCGAGCTTCAGCCATTGACCAGTAAGTGTGTCGCCAACAAAGCAAATGTCATATGCCAATCACCAGACAATATCAACGGAAGATGTGTCATATACATTGTTATTAACATTGCCAATAATAAGAAATCGCAACAGACGTCTAGGGGCAGTGAAAATATTAATTACCTGCCTTCACTGTGAGTACATAGAAATGATACGCTAGCCGATTTCAGTATATATCACGAGAGAATCACACCATTAGGTTATGGGTTACTTAGTTGCATAAGGCACCACAATTATTCTGTTTACAGTTACCTCCCTTGCGGACGGCAGTAAGCTATGACTGTGGCTTCGATTCACGATTCAGCACAACTCAATTTCTAGCACCAGCCTATGCTCACTTGGTTACAACAAAGAGTGCTGCATCGCATCAAGCTATGCTCATATCTCAATATACAGTTTCAAGAAAGTTTCCTCTTCCAATGTGGAGCTGACAAACCATGGATTATGAACAGGACGGTTTGGGGATCCGAACACCCATAATCAACGGATCTGTCATGTGTAACACTGGCTCACCAGACACCAGGCCTTGATATTCGAAGCACTTTGCGCTAGGATAGTCGTCAGTGCCACAGATTAACATAAACCTATCTTAGCGCTAAGAGAACTTCCAAAATCTAGGCACAGCTTCCAACTAATTCTAAGAAAAAGAAACGGACTCCTTATGGTGACTCCCGCAACATAGACATAAAGATATATAAAATATATATGAATGGAACCTCGGAAATCAATAACTGCACTGGACGCTCCTTTAAAGGATAAACTGGACCCACTCGGTCAGAGATATCCTCATTGTATAAAATAATCCAACACTTCAACTAAACCCATGAGTTTATTAAACGCATTACAAAACATCATCAACAGGTCAAATAACGATGCGTTCGTGTTAAGGCCCATATCCCCCTTCCATTAAGAGCACATTATCAGATTGACTACAACTGCGGTAATGACGATGAGAATCTCATACCAACTTCGTGACAAGGCGCCATTACTGGCCACTAATAGCTGTATGGCGACTGATGGATGCGGTACCACTCAATTCAACAAACAACAAACCGCGAGAACGGGGAAAGAGCTGTTGATGCTCACATGAGGGCTGTCGGATGGAGTGTTGTCGGGTGGAGGGTTGTCGGGTGGAGAGTTGTCGGGTGGAGTGTTGATTAAAGTATTTACTCGTAACTGGGTTTGATTGCCCACAATTATTTGTGAGTTTGTGCCCACATTGGGTTGGTTGTTTGCTGTTTTATGCCGCAACCAGCTATATTCCAGCCATGTTGGTTGCAGTATTGGTCAAAGCGTTTGCTCTTCACACCAAAGAACTAGCTTCGATTTGCCCATACCGGTTTGTGGGTTTGTGACCACATTGGACTGTTTGTATGTCTTTGTTTAACGTCGTTCTCAGCAATATTCAGCTATATGTCGGCGGTCTGTAAATAATCGAATCTGGACCAGAACATCAAGTGATCAACACACGCATCAGTCTATGCAATTAGTATAGGATGGCTTGTGTCAACCAAGTCCGCGAGAATGACCACGACCCTGTTTGTCGCCTCTTATAGCTGTTGAAGATCAATGTGGTGGAATGCGTGAAGATCGGTTCTAGTCTTCAGTCCTGTGATATTCTTGGGATATTGCTGAAAGCGGCGTAAAAAACACACTCCCATTCCAAAGACTCTAGCATCACCGTATACGTCATACAGTTATGGTGACATAACAACCATGTCATCTTAAACCCAAAGGAATGTACAATACATTCTACAAAAGGCAGTGTCATTGCGACAAAGCATTGCGCAGCATAAAAATGGAGCTCTTCGAATAATATTCACGCTGATAAAACGACATATTGTCAATGTGAAAAAAAGATATTTTCGCCTCTTTTCTTATTTTGAGATCAACATTATTCATTATTCTAAGATTGTGCAAAATGTGATTCCAGCATAGCGGCTATTAGCTGGAGCTTGGTTGGAGAATCAGAGAGTGTTAACATGAATTCGTTGTTAATGGTTCCCTTGGGATCAGTGGTATAGTGGCTGGCCGGTGTATTTCCCATCATTCATTGCGTTTCGGGTTCTTGCTTGCATGATTTCAATAATATACGGAAACAGTAAAAAAAACGTAAGCCTTCTTTACTCCAGATTTGTAACTAACAGGGGAGTGTGTTTTTTAAGAATCACATATACAATATGTAACAAAGATCGGATTTTCATTTCGATCAATAAATTGGACTGTGACGTTATATTTCATATAATAAACGTGTGATATCATTGGAAACCGACTGTGTGTGTAAAACTCTTTTTGTGTACTTAAACCTTACGTACCCAGTATATCTTTGAAACATATGGAACATTTGAAATATTTCAGAATGAGAACGGTAAATAAAGTAACTGCTTCTGACAAAAGGACAAGCTGTTCATGCATAAGCTGGACGGTGGCCTTGTGGTCAGTGCGGTCGCTCATTAAGATGATGTGCCTTTTTCTGTTTCCACATAGGCACAAGTGAAGGTCATTTCTGGTTGAGGGAGTGGGTGAGTTTTGTTTTTACGTCGCTTTTAGGTATATTCCAGCAATATCACGGCGGGGGACACCAGAAAATGGGCTTCACACATTGTACCCATGTGGGGAATCGAACCCGGGTCTTCGACGTGACGAGCTAACGCTTTAACCACTAGGCTACCCCACCGCCCCTCAAACTGAGGCTATGATACTGATGTGAGTGAGTGAGTGAGTGATTGAGTGAGTGAGAGAGTGAGTGAACGAGTAAGTAAGGTACACCGCTTTTAGCAATATTCTAACAATACCACGGCGGGGACACCAGAAATGGTCATCACACACTGTACCCATATTGGGAATAGAACCCGTTCCACCGGCGTAACGAGTGAACGAGTTTAACCATCTACCGCCATCCACACCGTCCCTATATTGCCGAAAGACACGATTATTCATTTCGGTGTAATAGATATCATACATTCACACAGTGGTGAAATGTCAAGAGTTCCCTACGCTACTGACACGTACACATGCAAAGACAGGATAAGTCTTCACTTAACAAGTAATGTATTAGTCAAAATAAGAACAGGCATCGATTTGGTCATTTGGTGAACGAAACTCGAGTTAGTTTAATTTTACTCCGCTTTCAGCAATATTCCAGCAATATGGGTTTCAAAGCGTGTACCTGGGTGACCATGGGGATTCGAACCCGGGTCTTCGGTGTGATGAGCGAACACTTAACCACTAGGCTATCTCGTCGCCCAATGCCGTTTGAGGTAACGGTAGCTGATTTTGAACCACTCTTGTGCACCATGACCAAAAATACAATGAGTACCGTCATTTGATACCGGTCTGGCAAGTCGACCCCAACTCAGACGACATTACACTGAAGAAAGAATCTTTAGTCTAAACATCAGCTGACACGTTAATCCATCAAACGTGACGCAACTTATTATGTAGTTTTGCATGCAGGGATAGGCCGTACCTAGATGACATTTTATGATGCCAGTCAGTGCTCGCACCATATGTCAGTGTCGTTGCGTAAGTAGTACCTTCGTCCACAACAGCCGTAATTTGACAAGACAAGCACCAGATCCCCTCCAACTGTTTCCAGTCAGCCGGTAATCCGACGCTTTCACTGACGGAGCCATGCTTAAATCGCATCCTCTTCATTACAACATGGACGTGAACGACAGTATTGTGTTTCCATTGTGAGCCCTTGCTCTATAAAAAATAATCCGCTATACCATCTTTTTTAACCATGTTGTTTTACCATTATGAGTCACGTAAACGTAATCAGAATATAGAGATATAACTATTTGTTAATATATATTGGTTAGTACACAATTTTGATTTGTTAATAGCATCTATAGTAAGAGATTGTGTTCAAAATTGCAGAAGATGGGTACCCGGTGGTATAAATCATATGACTATCAATCTTCCAGAAGATGGGTACCCGGTGGTATAAATCATATGACTATCAATCTTCCAGAAGATGGGTACCCGGTGGTATAAATCATATGACTATCAATCTTCCAGAAGATGGGTACCCGGTGGTATAAATCATATGACTATCAATCTTCCAGAAGATGGGTACCCGGTGGTATAAATCATATGACTATCAATCTTCCAGAAGATGGGTACCCGGTGGTATAAATCATATGACTATCAATCTTCCAGAAGATGGGTACCCGGTGGTCTAAATCATATGACTATCAATCTTCTTGCCCATTAAGAATAACGTCAGTCATGCTGTACGCGTTAACAGCATGTCCGTCCCGTGTTCAGCTCTTTTTAGGGGAGTAATAGTTATTATTATTTATATCGGCAATGTATTGCTATTATGAATCCGTTAAACCCGATACCACTATACGGTTGTGACAAGACTTTTTCGCAAACCATTTTCGCGAACACCTGGTGCCATCATTGATATTCACGGACCTATTCCTGTAATACAGCTACATGTATCATTACATCCACAAGGGTGTTTTTCTGGGAATAGTTGAAACTACTACTCTTTGCGCTCTTTTTCATAGTCAGTACATGATATTTGGAGTTAATACGTATAATGGTTACTTGGGTGAGTAAACGAATACTGTAAATATTCACAGTTCACTCAGTGGATTAAACAAAGATTTTGCAGAGGCATTGATGGATGTGTGAGCGGTATGATGTCTCTAAAGCGCTAAGAAATGGTAATAGATTATGGAGATATTAGAAAAACGAGACATGGACAGTCGGTTACCATGAGCACCAGTGACATAGGGAGTATGATGTATTGTAAGGAATATGACCATCTCAAGGGAAACATATTCTGAACTTGGTGGCAAAAACATTTAGTTTGGTATTCACGGTGATCTCAAATCGTTATCTTCTATTTTTATTATGTTATGAAGCAGTGAATCACGGGAAAGGTACAAGATCTGTATCAGAATATCGATTTGTTTCCTGCAGTAAAGTATAAATACATTTCAGAAATGTTATATTGTTACAGCAAATTGTCATGCAGATGTACACAAAAAGTTATTTTGTAATATTATATGAATAAAGGTACGGATGATTTACAGATGCAAGAACATTCACCGGCATAGTGATATGTATGTTAAGTGTGATCGGTACTTACACGCAGAAGGTACGGAAGAGGCAGGTGTGTCCAATATCCCAAAAATACATGTATCATTGAAGCAATCCTTGTTTAGGAATTTTAGGAATTTCCTTTTCACTGCCAAACTATGGACATTAACATCATCAAATCAAAACTAGAAACTGTGCATACCTTTCAATACCCGATATCACTTTAAAATCAAACATTTCAAAAGGTGATTTTACATGATCATTACAAACCCTAATATGGACTTAGAGAAGAGGGTTAAAACTGATTCCTTTGATATATATCTAAGGTATCCACGTCAGTCGCATAATGGAAAATGTTTCAAATAATTTTTACATGTTTTTCTTTCACACCAAAAGGAATTTGTTTCCAAATATACCCAAGCGTGGATATTCTTTTCCACTTCCGTTGTATACTTGAGTCCCAAGTGCAGTTGGTAAGACATAAATGTCCTTATATTTTTTAGATCTCCTTGGTTAATACTGAATTCCTCTTAAACGCTTCACACATACACGTTACGCACAATGGAATCTATTTCGTCTGATTTAGTCTGATTACTCGGTAACTTTGACGTGCTTTACAGGCATTGATATACACAGGAAAAGCAGAGAATGCTAGTCTTTAGTCCCCTATGCTTGTCGTAAGAGGCGACTAACGGGATCGGATGGTCAGAGTCGGTGACCTGGTTGACGTATCGGTTCCCATTTGCTCAGAGCGATGATCACGGGATTGTCCAGTCCAGACTCGATTATTTACAGACCGCCGCCATATAGCTGGATTATTGCTGGGCGTGCCTTAAAACATACTATCTCACTCACTAACTCGATGTATACTCTTCAAATAAAGTTGGGGAACCTGAACTTTCAATTTGGATAGGAAGTGTAAATGTTAACAAACGTTTCAAAGACAGACATCTTATGAGCGTACCACCATTTCCCTCTATTACGACTACTAAATACAACGCATGATATGCATGTGCACAAAGCAGTAGCCCCATACACGTGCGTGGGGTCACATTCTTGATATTGACGTTTTTTCAAGAAGGTCGAGAAATCATTTGGAGTATTGATTTTGACACTCATCTTGTATCACACATTTTCTAGTCGTTTCTTTTAAAATGAAAATCCTTCACATGCAAATTACATGCCATACACTAATCACCTTTCAGAAGCAACTACATACCAAATAATTATGGCTGTAAGGTAGTGCAAATGGTGATGCACTCTCAGAACATTTAACATTACTATATCAACATTGACTGACTCCGATAAATCTCCTAAATATTTTAAGTCGTAAATAAAAATAATGAAGTTCCACTGGCTTTTTTGAAGAGTATATAAAGCTTAATACGTGTTGCATGCATACGGAAATGTGTATCCATCTCCAACACAACTTGGATTTGCTTTCTGAAGAATCTCCCTGCAGAATTTCTGCACTTGCAACCATCAGTCTTAATTAAAATAACTAAGTGTTTAGTTTCAGCTCAATCAACAAATACAATATAGAGTCAGTGGGTTTCCATACCTTGAATGCCTGGTTTGTTTGGATTCAGCCCTCCCATGGCAGTAGTATTTTGTTTAGCAGCCTCAATCAATGAATATATACTTTTTTGTATAAATTGTCTGGAGGGTGTTTTAGAGTGTTTGACGTTCCGCAAATCACTCATATACTTTTCACAGGATATTTTGCCCTTTGTGTGTCCAAGAAATAACGAAGGCCTAATGTTTTCTTGCATTGACAATTTATAATATTTATATTTGGATTATTTACATATTTATTTTTATATATTCCATGCTATAAGCTTCTTATTGGCCTACATAATTTATAGAAATTATTTACTTTTACATTGAAAGATCATAAAGTGTTAGGTTACATGACCTGTTCAAGACATTTCTTGTCCACTACGATCACATAGCTTAAGGGGTGTTTTTGAAAACAGGAATAATAAATTTTAAATAATATGTCTGTGGAACATTATTGACTTTCTTGCAAATTCAAAGGACAATCTCGGCATTATCATCTTGACTCATACAAAAGACTTTTTTGAAATTGTATCTCATTTGCAAATTGAAATTCAAACCTTGCAGCGACATGTTGACAACACTGTGTCCATATATGAATACATAATTCTTAATATATACTCCATATTTAGAAAGGTTGCATGTCACGGATCCATTAGTGGTTCATACATTGTCACGATGGTGCAAAATCGGATAATAAAATGTCACACAAGGGCAAACATGCAGACATGCATGTCCTGTTTAAATATTTATCGTATTTCGTTGCTGATGAAGTGCGAACATTGTGTAAGTAATGTACAGTGATTTGACAAGCTGGCAACAACAAAGCGCGCCGTACTGTATGGCATTAACAGAATGTCAATACAACGCCAGTTGCCAAGCACGCTATTGACTTTATCGTTTTGTGCATGTGCATTCGTTTATTGTTTCAGGCGGAGCTTTTGTGATAATCTAGCTTTGCTGAAAGACCTTGGTTAAATCCAATATTTAGACCAAATAATCACCTTCATTATTCTGCAGCAAAGACGTAACGATGGCTTACACACATTGAATTCCAACCCGAGCATTACCAATCAATACTCGCAACACCACGTACCTCGCATATGCACATGAGAAAGACGGGCTTTTAGTGGATAAATTTACTAATGCAGTCTTTGAGTAAACCTGGCTTCAGGCACCACAATGGACAGGCAGTCATCATAAATTGGGTGGTATGTTTAACGATTGATACGGGCTCCCATTCTGGTTACGATAATCAATGAAGAACCCTACTGGATTGGCAGTGATCATAAATTGAGTGGTATGTTCAGCAAATGATCCCCATTTATCTGATATTACCATTGTGACCACTATAATCAATGTAGAAAAGAGACACCTGTTTGCAGGAATGGTAACTGAGGCGGACCCCAGCACTATATTTAATACTTCGAGACGACGGGGCCATCGTCGTAAATATTCCCAACAAAGCATTCCTATCACTTCTTATGCACTTGCAACACGCCTTTTTCTTTTTTTCTGATCAACTTTGATCAAGTTATGTTAAAAACGATAGCATATGGGAAAAAATTGCTTTTTGCTTTTAATATGGATTTGTAGGAACCTGTAAATTACTTTAAAGTTTTGGCTTGCCATGCCATATCAAAGACCTTATGTTCGATTTCCAATACTTGTACAACGAATGAAAGTCACGCCAGGTGTTCCTGTTGAAGTATTGGTCTTGTGTGACATTAAAATAATATAGTTTAATCTGGTTTCAGTACAAGCAACGGTGCATTAACCCGAGACATTACATGAAAGGCATCAAGTACTAAAATATTACATTATTTAACATAACCACAACAATGACTTTTTTTACAAGATATATGTTCACAGCAGCGTGTATTTGCAACGCCGCTTTGCTGTTACATAGGCATAGACGTATACTCATGGAAACAAATAAGGGAACACATAAAGGTACAAGTGTTCCTTTATTTTTTCCAGGTTTCTTAAGAATGTATATATTGCACAGTGGGTGAAACACTGGAAATAAATAAAGGAACACTTGTTCCCTTATTTGTTTTCGTGAGTATATGTTATCACATTGTTCTGACAATACGTATGCTTCTACAGAACATAACTGGCTCGTCTAACTTTCACTTCATTCCTTTGCATTTCGACTGAAATTACTAAGTAGAGAAATATATCATAAACGGTTGGTTATAACCGACATTTCGTCAAACAAAATGTTCGTAACAAAAGTAGTGTCCGTAACCATTTCTTTAACGGGTTAAATTTTCATAGAAGTCACCTTTAACCTTTCGTTATTTACCCATCAGGCCTGCATTCCCTTGGTTATCGCTATGGAGGACATATAGGGGTATTAGTTGTCTCCCTTGGGTACCATAAAGTAAATGAAGACCGCACACAGGCAGTTAGTGCCTGCTGATTGGATAATAAAATCCAATACCAGAATTAAGCCTCAGCCTCTGGTTGATGGCCGTAAATACGACCAGGGGAAAGTTGTGTCTACCTCATGACTTAACACTCTGTAGAAAGCAACATCAACAGCAATGTTTCGTTACCTTGGGGAGTATAAAGTTAGACTCTGTCAGCTGCCAGATCACTTTGGGCCTGCAGCATGAGGATGTAGACTGAGCCATTGCAGTTTGTCATCAGCTTTATCTCAGAGGAAAAAATGAGGTCGGATTTCGAGGATACCTCGTGTTCAGACGGAGCACTATAAATCTCATGCCTTATGGGCGTGCAACTTGAACTGTACTGAATGCTCGTGGACCATAGGCAAAGTGGGATATTATCATTGTACATTGCGGTGTAAGGCTATAACTATGAACATTGGGTTTGGATCATTCAACACGTGGATTTTAGAAAAAAATATTTTTTGTAAAATAATTCTCTGATAGGTGCCTTCCTTCTTCATCTGTGCCGCCGTTATAAAACTTAAATACAGACACTTGAAGATCCTGATTAGAATTGATCTTCAGTAACCCATGCTTGTCGTAAGAGGAGGCTAACTGGATCTGGTGGTCAGGCTCGCTGAGTTGGTTGACACATGTCATTGTAGCTTAACTGCGTAGATCGATGCTCATGATGTTGATCACTGGAGTGTCTAGTTCAGACTCGATTATTTAAAGACCGCCACCATATAGCTGGAATATTGCTGAGTGCGACGTAAAACCAATATCACTCACTCTAAGCAGTAACATTCAATATAACATGTGATCCCCACTCATTGACCCCTTCTGGTGCTCATCTTATCTCACTCAGTCAACACCAAAAGAAAGCACACACACACACACACACACACATGGATTTTTACACGGGTTTACAGAAATTGTCATTTGTCTGTCAATTCTACATCTGTCTACCCCTTCGTCTGATTGTCAACATTGACCTTCATCCAGCATCGCCGTGTTACATTCAGTCTAACTGTTCCGCACTCTCAAACCAAGACTTTGTTGAGCTGATATTATATTTGTGACCCATTACTTCAGATTTGACTCAACTACATTGTACTAGAAATATCTGTTGTGAATCATTGTATGTTGCTCTTCGGTCAATACATAATATTGAAAGTTTCAGACTTGTCAGTGTTATATTTTGCTGGTTCCGAGGGAATTTCTTAAACCTTTTGTCACGGCACGTTTTTAACCGTAACCGTAACTCTCATTAGTGATAAACCAAACGCACTGTTTGTGAACATATGTTCTATGTTGATCCTGGTATAATAATGACGTAAATATTCACGTAATTATCGTGTAAGCATACGTCGATGACTGTATAATTATCTCTCAACAAACAGCTCCATGTTTTGTAAGCACATTATCCCAATATAGATTCCATAACCAGATAGACATTGTCCAATAATAACGACAAAAACGCTTCTCCAACAGTCAGTGTTAAGGACACGGCATTACATACATCGGCTGTTAGCGGGCCATTAACAATGCTCTGAGGTGAACTGTCTCATCACTATAACCAAATCCCTCCATGATATGGGCGAGGATATAGTACTCGTGTTGGTAATTCGTTTGTCCTCAAAACCTTTTTGAGTCTAATTCCTTCAAAACAGTGATCTGTGTAGCTGGTAATACGATATATAATCATGTCAGGATTATGTAAATGGTAAGCAATACACTGATTGATCTCACGGTACGAAAAGTGATACAGTGATACAGTGAATTTGTCCCATCCCATCATAACTGTATCCCAATTCCCAGTTTGAAAAAGGAAACTTCATGTTTCAGTGTTATATATCCAACTGGGTTCCCAGATCAGCCCTAAAATACCATTTGGCGTTTAGATTGAACATTTACATCTCTCCGTTACATAAGATTTGTAACCTAACTTGCAGTTAGCAGCGATATGTCCACTGGCATTTTGTTCCTCCTGTGCTTGACATTTAATTATCCACATGTATACATATGGCATTGCTATTTGATATTCTCACTTCCGTCTGTTGTTCTACACCGATCATCATGAAGAAGGATCGGTATGGATTTGTTGGCTTGGGGCCAGCTCAAGACATGGATGGGAATACATTTAGATGTAATTTGTTCTGAAATTGTGAGGACGATTCACCCAGAGGCATGAAACCATCATGTAAGATATGCTTTTTTAAAAAAATAGGGGACCTTGAACTTTCAATTATGTTAGAAGTTAAGAAACTTTTCAAATACAGACATGTCATTATCCCCACTCCTAAACACAACCCATAACATGCATATGCACATTGCAGTAGTCTATAGATGTGCATGGAGTATCATTCTTGATTTTGATGGTTTTCAAAACGGTCGATAAATCACTGTAGACCATTAATTTTGACAGTCATCCTGTATCACACAGATGTTAGCGTTTGTTTACACCCGGGGACTTTTTCAAAAGGAAAATCGTATAATGCAATCTCGCGTCAGACACCAATCATCTCTGTAATGTACAAACAATGGTCAAAAGGAAGTGCAAGTGGTGATTCACTCTCAAAGCATTCATTGTTATATCATCAAGATTGGTTGCCCCGGGTGATCTCCATTGTTTTGCAATCGCAAATTGAAAATGAAGTCCCCTACATTCTAAGAGTATAATGTTCGGGGGATTCTGTGCTGTTTTTCACTATTTCAGGTCGATCTGCGTAACTGGGATACCCAGTGAGCAAATCAGCGAGCTTGACCAGCCGAACGCGTTATTCATCTGTTACAAGCATGGATTCTTGGAGACCACATTTAACTGGGATCGTCATCTTTGTGCAGTGAGTGAGTGAAGTGTGTGTGTGTGTGGGGGGGGGGGGGGGGGAGGTTGGTTGATGATGGGATCTGGATCAGACAATCCAGTGATCAACAGTATGGGCACCGATCTGTGGAACTGGGAACCGATGACATGTGCGAACCAAGTCAGCGAGCCTCCTAATCCGGCAAGTTTTCTTGTCCCTTTCTAATTCGGTATAAATCGATTTTATGAGTATTATGAAATCTACAGATGTCTTCAGAATAAAAAATGACTGTTGAAACTATAAAGGATACACGATGTAAACAAATTCATAGACGTGAATAATGCATTATCGTTAAGAATAAACTTTGCCGACGGACAATTTCTTGAACATATTTAAATTACGTATCAGCAACGTGATTCAACGAAAGCAACGTACTTCCTTTTTATTGCGTTCTTGCACTTGGCGTTTCTGAAGCGCGGATATTAACAATGCTAAGTCCCAGACATATGCCGAATATAACAGATGGCAATGGAAAAGCACCGTGAACGAAAGGCCGTCCTTGATAGAAATCTCTTTTCCTCCGAGAGAATCGAACAAAAAAAACCAAAAAAAACATGCGCGAGAAAAGCAGAAAATTTGATTAGCAGTTACACTGATAGATTCTGAAAGCTAAAGAAAATATTGAACGAAGAAATCAATGCTAAACTTGGAGCCGAAAGAACATTGGGTACCTGCTCTTGCAATGTCCAAGTTTGGTGATTCTATGTTTGCATACCCCTCTCCACATGCCCAACCCCAACAGATGGCCCCCATACCCCTGTCCTGTATCATATACCCACTGGACCAGCCCGCACTAACCTCTCTGATGCTGAAGCGAAGTACTGCTGTTGGCAAATGCTCGTTGGGTTCGTTTTGTTCTACTTCGCGTCAGGAGTATGAAAGGGGCGACGTTGGGGAGCTTCAGAAAGAGCTAGAGACGCCGCGATGTCGGAGAGAACTGCTTGTGGGAATTCATAATGATGACCGGAGCTCTTATAAAGCATGTTCTTTGAACTCGGATTTCTCTCCTCAAGACTGGCTAGGTCTTACAAAAGCATAGTGTTATAGCCGAGTCGTAAAGAAGTGTTTGGACCTTTCAAGGACATCAATAATTTATTGTATAATGGGTTGAAGTACTCGTGACACACTTTCAGTGCGGCTATGGCTGAAATGCACTTTTTTACATTAATTGAATTCCAGTTTTCTAACAAATAATGTTAAATGCACATTTATCTTGGTTTGATTGAAGTCGAGGCACTTTGTCGTCTTTAACATACAGTGCATATGTTTACATTATTCAGATTGTGATGGTGACGTTTTAGACTGATCATGATGGTGTTATTTAAACTGAATATGGTTCATATATTCCAGCAATATCACGGTGAAACCAGTAATAGGTTTCTGGGGACACCAGAAATAGGCTTCACACATTGTATTCATGTGGGGAATCGAACCCGGGTCTTCGGCGTGACGAGCGGACGCTTTAACCACTGGGCTACCCCACCGGCCAGAGGTTATTCAGAAGGTTTTCAGTTATTGCAAGATCTCAGTTATTCATATCTTGCTTCACGCTTGTACGTTCGTTAACTTTTGTTTCTTAACACTACACCCAACAGTGTACCACCAATGTGACATCAGTTTGCAATAATCCTGCCTGAACTACAAAATGGAGAACTCCACCCCACTGGAAAAGCGATTGGGATACGGGTCCTTCAAGCTCATGAATAGTGTGAGTTCTTTTTATTATTTTTTTTTTCGCTTTTATTTTTGCAACAGTCACAGTATTCCAGTTACCTGACAGCGATCTTTGTGAGTCATCTTTGTCACCTAGCTTGACCAGCCCATCCCGGTAGTCGCGTCTTTTGACGGGCATGGTTTGCTGACGAAAACTGTTGACCTACAGCTGTAGATGTGTTACTACATTCAGAAGACGAAAGGAGCTGCCGTATGTTGCCGTGTCTCATGACAAATGTCTTGCATATCTTTAAAAAATCCATTGTATTGAACTAATACTGAATACATTTTATCCACAAAAGTATATATGCTATCCATATGAATGCATGTTATTGTTAATTTTTATTTATTTATTTATTATTTTTTTGCTTCTCTGGCTTTGTAAGTTAGTTATCGTAAACCATGACAATCAAAATGGCGTCTCCTAATGGTGGCATATATAATGTATAAAGGCTCCTATTCCTGTGACGTTACTCATTACGTGTGGAGGTCAGTTCCATCAGATTAATAACCGTGGTCAACGAGCGACAGGCATGTGGTGGATCAGGAGGACCTGATCGATATTTTGCATTACTGTGAGATGACAAGGTGATACATTTTTCGACTGTTCTGGGAACCTTGTAGCGTGCACCCCCGTGACGTATTTGCTCGGTACATATGCAATGACCGTATCATTTGCAAGCGTACGTTTGACGTTTAAACAAACATCAGAAAAGCTGGCATACTTCTAAAATTGTGTGTCCTCCGTCCCCGGAGAACTGAGTACGGTTTTATGCAGCATTTGGCAATAATGCAGCAAATATCACGGCAGGGGAAACCAGGGGCTTCAAGCACAGAACGGGTGAGGGGAATCGAACCCTGATTTATGGCGTGACGAGCGAAGTCAACAATAATGACACGTAAGGCTTTATGTTGCAACCGTCACATGTCACAATACTGACAGACAAAACTTTAACATGTCAATGTATTGTCATTAGCAACCGTCACATGTCACAATACTGACAGACAAAACTTTAACACGTCAATGTATTGTCATTAGCAACCGTCACATGTAACACTACTGACAGACAAAACTTTAACATGTCAATGTATTGTCATTAGCAACCGTCACATGTCACAATACTGACAGACAAAACTTTAACACGTCAATGTATTGTCATTAGCAACCGTCACATGTCACAATACTGACAGACAAAACTTTAACATGTCAATGTATTGTCATTAGCAACCGTCACATGTCACAATACTGACAGACAAAACTTTAACATGTCAATGTATTGTCATTAGCAACCGTCACATGTCACAATACTGACAGACAAAACTTTAACATGTCAATGTATTGTCATTAGCAACCGTCACATGTCACAATACTGACAGACAAAACTTTAACATGTCAATGTATTGTCATTAGCAACCGTCACATGTCACAATACTGACAGACAAAACTTTAACATGTCAATGTATTGTCATTAGCAACCGTCACATGTCACAATACTGACAGACAAAACTTTAACATGCCACTGTATTGTCAGTAGCAACCGCAACATGTAACAATACTGACAGACAAAATTCACATAAATTACCTCAACATGTAGCATTTTTGACAGAGGCAACAGTTACACGTAATAATGATGACATTCAAAACTGAAACTTACAACAACACTGACAACACTGTAGCAAGTAACATAATTACAGACAAAACTGTTCCCTGTGACAACTATAACAGAGATGGCAATTGGAAGGCAGTACCGAGACAACGACTGAGAATACTTCGGCAGCCGCTGTCCTACCGCCTCTGTTATCGAGACACGCCGATACATTATACAAACTCACAGGGGAGCTATTTACAGGGGGACATGGCGTTGCTGACTGGCATACCAGCAAATTTGATTCACTTTCCTTTAAAAAAAGACTTTCCTTGGTCGGCGTTTTCAGATGTTATTATGTATACCCAGTCTGCTGTTAATGAAAGCCCTATTTTCACAGAGACAGTGTCTAAGTTTAACATATGGTATCAATTACAATGTCTAGATCTTGGAGGAAAATGAACGCCACGCTGTGGGGAATATTCCCCTTTAAAAAAAGTAGAATATATTTTGGGAAGATTCCTTTTTTGGGAGTAGAGGAGTTGGAATATTTGAATAATCCAATTTTGTTTTCAAATGCCCATGCTATTTTGGTACTTCTCTTCGTCAGCGACGTATTGCCTCTAGACTTTAAGTTAATGCGGCATATTCAGGATGATAGGATTCACCGCCAAATAATATATGGAGTAGCAAATAAGCACATGCTTATGAAGTGCTAGAAAAAGAAATTATTGATACCATACGTCCTAGGAAGGGGTAGCCTTTTCTGATGGTCACATCCGTCATAAATACACGCTAAGGCGAGTCAATTGACCGTCATAAATACACGCCAAGGCGAGTCAATTTACCATCTTCATAAAACTAAAAACATATCATGAAAGTTAAAGCAAGAACAACTTAATAAAGTAAAGTTGGCGGTCCCACTTCGACATTTACACGCAATACTTGTACCTGGTAATATAAGGGTAAAACATTTTTTTAGAAATGCACAAGTCGAATCCAGGAGGTCAGACCATGCAGCTACAATACTTGAAAACATATTCAATTTCAAAAACTGTCTGCGCAGATCAAAGTTACATGTATTACATGTTAACAAAAATAACATAACCGTAACACTGTACAATATCACCAAAAGTAAAGCAAAAATCTATATTTTGAAAGGAAAATAACACTTTTTTATCTTATATTTGTGAGACTTTGTATTCCTTGTGCCTGCGATGGGTTGGATCTGATCAAATAACATTGTATCCCGTCGACAGATCTGTCACAGCCACAGAGAAATTTTCATTTCACCCGGTAACGACATGAGATAAACATGCTGTTTGACCAAAAAAGACAAAGGACAATTGTTTTAGTTATTACAGTTTCCTTACATGGCGTCTAATTCGACAGAAACACTGATTGTTACCTGGAGTTCACGTTTTGTATTGTCTTATTCGACAATTTTGTAAAAAAGGTTCGTTTCACTGAGGCACTCTGAATTCAATTCCAATCGAATCTTCAAATGACACAATTTTTCGCCCGAATAAGATACCAGTTTTACATTTCGCCGTATTTCTCCTCTCGATTTCCTTCGTCCAGTAGAGATTAAAGTTTCGTAACCCGATTCGTGAAATGACACAATTTTTCGCCTGAAAGAGGTACCAATTTTATGTGGCGTACTTCTTCAGTTGATGTATTTCTTCCTTAACAACAGGCACAAACTAATGTAATGGTGGTGTTTTGGTAGTGTTTTATCATCCAATATTCAGTTTTATCATCCGATTATTCTTTTATTTAATATACATACAAGGCGCCTGGATATCAGGATGATCAAGTTTATGCCAGACATTAACACATTTTATGTTACTTAGTTCAAAATAGTGTGAAGGAAACCAACATGAAACTACGTTTTCTGTTGTATGTTGGTTTCCATTTAATGAAATCTTTGATTGCAAATTTCACATATGGAAACCAGCAAGAAACCCCTGACCTTAGATTCTTTTCGGCTTCCATTTACAAAAATACCAAAATCACAGAATGAAAAATGGAATCTAGTTAGAAACTCAGTTAGTCGGTTTCAGTGAATGGAAACCAACTGGATTCTCCAATTACCCACAATACGGATGGTTTCCAGGTTTTAGGAAACCAGATCATTTTTATAGTGTTTCATGTCTATCCTCAATCAATGAGTAACTTTGTCAGAAGTAAAAGACTCGATATAGGGTACGGTTATGTTAGCGATAAAACCGTTTAATATTAAGAACATCAAGGAATGTGATTATCGACAAAATGCTTGTGACCGACTTTGATCTTGATCAAAGGTTTATTGGTAGGTGTATAGTGAGCATATTGACATAGAAAGGACATAAATCAGCGAACAACAGTGTGTTGTCTGTAACTTCAGTATGTAGCACACAAATCCAAACACGCTGTAATCCTTTCATAACTCGCTAAAACGAATTACATACTCATAGAATCGAATATAGGAACACATGAAAGTACATGTCTTCCCTCCTTTATTTCCGAAATTTCATTCACAGTGCAATAAATACCTTGTGCAGAAACCTTGAGATAAAGAAAGGAACATTTGTGCTTTTATGTGTTCCCTTATTTATTTCCTTGAGCATATAACCAATTCCAAATCGTGTGAAAAACCGCACAAACGGCTGATATCAAATCCCTTTGTACGTCTTTGGACATGCACTCATAAGTTTTCAATCCCGTGAAGGAGGGCACTGTTCTTCAGTAACCCTTGTTCGTCGCATTCAAATTGTGTAGATCGATGCTCATGCTACTGATCACTGAATTGTCTGGTTCAGATTCGGTTATTTACAGATCTCTTTCATATACATGGAATATTCTTCCTGTCCAGTTGGATCCATAACACATTATGCGCTTGAAATGGACTTAAGGCGGTTCTCATGTAAGGCTGTATGCTATGTGTCGTAACAATTGGCCTTGGATATTTACTAGTGAAGAATATAAATATACGCCATAAAGATTTTAAATTATCATTTCAAATAGTAATGAGCTGTTCACGAAGAAGTAACCAGAAGGTGCCCTACCTTTGAGAAATTTTACCTAATTCCACACACTTTATGCGAGTGACATTTGCTTAAACCAAAACCTGGAAGAGTATCCTTCCCAAACTGCAACTCGCCTAGAATAATCAATGATGTCACCCCTTCTCTCCGTAATCCATAAATATATTAACATGTGAATCCGCCGTATATCTCGGCCCATCCATGAACGTTATTGTCTTCTATAGCGCTGCAATTCGATATGCAGAGTTGCGTCATTTGGGTCCGTCAGTAACCTATGACAGTGGGTTTAAATCTCCTTTTACTATTATGCTTCACTTTTGTCAGTACCCCTGTACTCGAGAGTCTGTAGTGTAGGTGTCTGAGAGCTTCATCGTTTCGGGATTTAAAACCTAACTCACGTCATTAAAATCCAACTAAATGACTCATCGTCACATTCTGTAGTCAGCTCGATTAACATACATGTCATGACGTTTAATCTACAGTCAGCCCCCAACGAGACCATTCACGCAAACAAAACTATCAAAAGTCAATGACCATGACATGTTCAATTATCGCTCTCCGAACTCTACAGCAAAGGCAGTTCTACTCGAGGGGATGGAGTGGGGAGGAGACCGTTGTACCCACTAATACCCCCATACCCTGGGGAACGCTGCAGTAATGGGGAGACTACAGCGACAAGTTGTAGACACAGCAACTGAATTGGAATTATCGTCAAAAGTGTTCGTGAAGAAGATGCAGAGTCCAGAGCATTTACCAGAGGAGAGTGAGACAGCGACGCTGTACGGTAATTTCCCTCAGGACTCGGTAAGATCTCAATATTAAGATAACGCGTGAAAAAAGTTTCGCTGTATGATTTAGGTTTAGCTAAACAGTCTGAAGCAGCGATATTAGTTTTGATACAAGTGTCCTGCAAGATATGACATCCCTGATCTTGGCGTGGTACCAATTTCCATGAGCAAGCATTACCCTGTTCTGTACATCCAGACTCCTTTGAAATGGTTTAGCTATCCACGACTCCTATATATTTATTGTCAGAGGGCACAGGCAATTCTGGACGTTTATGAGGATGACGCTTTCCCATCTGAAGTCCTGGTGGACGATTGGTTCTACTCGTGGAAAGGTTATTTTTAACTCGTTGATTTGCATCCTTTCGCTGGCAGGGTCCGTTTGCCGAGGAAAGACGTAAAGCTATTCTGATGCTTGTTTTTCGAGTATAATACCCACGGCTGTGCAATTCCTGAAACTGATGAAGGCCTCCGTCTTTCGGGCCTTCCACCTGTCCTTGGCGTTGTGGCAATACACACGCGCTATCGGAATAAATCATTGGAAACCCTGTATTCAGCACTCGGTTAAGACAGTGTAGAAACCGCGAAACCTTATTTTACAACTTGTATTAAGGAAAATGAGCATTCAAAACTCGGTTTTATGAGAGAAGAGCTTAAACTATATGTGCTTCATCGCGGCAAGGAACGTATCAGCAAAAGCATTGTTAAGCGATGCCATTTGGCAACAGATCAGCAGGTGCGATTCTAAAACGGCATCACAGAGTTTGATCCCTCGGAACTATAAACCGACTTTCTCGTAATGGCTCTATTTATGGGCACACTTAGACATAACGTACCAATAATCTATCATTGTTACTGGTATGAAAGTACAACTGCACGACTATTTTTGCTTACAACAATATGTTTTCTTCATCCGAACATGAAATCGTGACTAATCTAGATAATGATCAAAGACAAAAATATTTTCTTTGAGATGTATCTTATGAGATGTATTTGAATAGTTCACAAGTGTGTCAGCTGAAATGTAACTCAGCTTTGATGATCTAGAATACACCTACCACCTAAAATAGTCTTACTGTAGGTGGAAGCGCGGTCTGCTTCCATGTTATTTTACGGCACACTTAACAATGGTCTACATATTGTCAATCTATATCGGGTCTTTAAATAAACAAACAAGCCTGGACCAGTCAGACAGTCCAGTGATCAACAGCATGAACATCCATCTATGCACCTGAGCTACGATGACAATTGTCCACCAAGTCAACGAGAATGACCACCCGATCCCCTTCACCTCTTCGGATCTTTATGGGTATCTGAGAGGTCATAAATGGGGTCAAAGGCGTTCATTACTCTTTTTATGAAGCCCCTCTCTTCCGAACAGGAGGACAACACAATGCTAAATATTCTTTCTAAACAGAAAGATAGCTAAGTGTTCGTAATACTATAAATTGTATCAAACCGAAGGGAGTGTAAAATACTGAAAATATTTCAAAACATGATGTTCTGTGTACTAAAGTTCCATTCAAAACAGACGTGTAAGTCGCTATATCACATTACCAGTTAGGACAAGACCCTTTTAAAGAGAAGGATAAATCACATAATCATATATACGATGTGTGTGTGTGTGTGTGTGTGTGTGTGTGTGTGTGTGTGTGTGTGTTTTCTTTCGGTCCAAATTTGATTATTCACAGACCGCAGTCATATACTACGACTACTGCTGAGATTGGCGTTAAACAACGGAAAAAGAAGTTGTACAAAAATTTCATTCAGAATAAACGATCCTCGATGTTTCCAGCACAAATATATACAGATCTATTCACAACAGAAGGCTGACTCGGTGTCGGTACTCCAGAACCTTAACCAACTGTAGATCTGCCATTCTGAAGTGTTACTTGAATGTTTCGTGAAACGGGAAACTATTGATCGGTAACCTACTGACAAAGTGAACAACAAACAAAACACCGACTGATGATTTTTTCAAAGACATATTTTACGTTTGATTTCCTCCTCACAAAGTCTGCAAGTCTAGCTACGTAGCGTCTCCGGAGACATACAAAGGGGAGCACACGGAGTGATGTTTGAGAACACGGCTGCTTTCATCCCATTGGGGAGGACCCAGACACTAAAGACTGTATCGAGGTGGCAAGGCACACATTCCAGTAATTGCTGGAGCTTACCGCAAAAGACTCTGGTCATCTCAGACCAGCTGATTACCAAGGCAATTTAATGAAGTCTCTCACGTACCCAACATGGTAGCCTGTCCCACAGTCCCTGAACCATTATTTGCTTCTTCCAAGCCCTGTATTCAATGCTGAATGAAGGAATGAAGGAAGTCTAGAATTCCTCAGGTCAGGATCTCTCTTCTCACTGGGACTGCTTTTTATTTCATAAGGAATTGTTTGTTTCTAGTAATATTAAACGTAGTAAAGGACCAAGGGATAAAGATTCCAGCGCAAGAAACCTGAGAAATAAATGTGAAATGAAGATGTACAAAGTGCCATTAATCAGAAGTGAATATTAGGGGCCTCCATCTATGTGATATCCTGTATCAGTGTTATATCCTGTATCGTTGTGATATCCTGTATTAGTGTGATATCCTTCACCAATGTGATGCTATGCATCAGTATGATATCCTGTGTATCAATGAGATATCATTTGTTGTGGTATCTTGTATTCGTGTGACATCCTTCACCAATGTGATGCTATGCATCAGCATGATATCCTGTTTCAATGTGACCTCCCGTACCAGTGTGAAATCCTCTATCAATACGATAACTGGTATCAATGTGACATCTTCTATTAGTGTAATATCCTGCAATATCCTCATGTGATATCCGTTTTTAGTCAGTGTGATACATATCGTGAGGTCCTTCCAATGTGATATCTTGCATCAATGTGATATCCCGTATAAGTGTGATATTCCGTAACCACATGTTACCATTTACCATAAATGTGTGGCTCGGTAGTAATGGAGTAATATTCTGTATTAATGTGATACCTTGTTTCAATGTGATATCCTGTATTTAGATGAACATCTGTATCAATACGATGGCCTCTATTGATATGATATCCTGTACTAATATGAAGACGACAACAGTACGTATGCAGTAACAGCGCAGATTGAATTCGCTTCAGGCGCTATCGATTCCCATGATAAAAGCGTGTTATTCTGCACTGGTGTTTGAAGAAGGTGTGTGTTATCCCGGAGTTATTGAATACGGTACATTAGTTATTGCCATTATAAAGCTTTAGATTTAATGTAAGCATTAAATTGATTTCATGTTTTGCGAAAACCAAATATGTGAAGCGTCTGGGATGAGCATCGGGGACAATTAAAGTAGTACACTTCATCAACCTGATTACGACTGATTTCCTCAACTTCCTGAGGAGACCCCTCGCATGGAGGAGATACATAGTAATGATGGTGTGAAGGTGATTATGTAAACTTGGTGCTATTGACTAAACCGCAACACTGTGGTAACTACATGTGGGGCAAATTTAACATAAGCCCCGTTGTTGTTCCAGTTTAGCAGCGCATACATTAGCTGGTATTGATTTGTTGTTTAATGCCGCACTCAGCAATATTCCAGCTACATGGCGGTTGTCTGTAAATAATCGAGACTGGATCAGACTTTCCAATGATCAACAGCATGGGCATTAATCTACTCAAATTCCCCAATCCTGTTGGTCTGTCGCCTCTTACGACAACCACGGATTGCTCTAGACCAATCCTAACCCGGATCCTCACGTGTGAGCCCAAGCAATCTGCATGTACATGCAGATTATGTATGTCCGGTAATACATGTTTCGGGATGGCATGCTCGTTAAATTCATTACTTGTCATTTTATCAGGCGGCATTTGTCTTAACATCAATCACTGGGTTTCCTTGGTCCAGATTCGTTCACATATTTGCATTCTGCGGTGAAATACCCTGTATGCAGCTGAGTGATGCGTTAAAGATCAAAACACATATCACAATGCTACAAGTGCCCTGACCTTCTGAATTTAGGAAACAAAATACTTTGAAGTCAATCCGAAACCTCGGGCCTCAGCATAGTTTAATATCAATACAGCGGCTTGCACTTTAGTTATTTCATTAAGTTTGTTTCGTTTCGTACATTGTAAGGAAAAAACACCGTTACAACCTAAACCGCTTTGTTTCCTTCCTTAGTATCCCCAACGGAAGATACATTTCACATTTTGAGCAAAATCCATCAAAGCGAATGAAACGGTTGACGTTGAGCTAACGTGACTGGGTTTTTCCACCTTGCTAGTTCGCCGCCATGGCATAAAAGTCAATAACAATGTCAACCCGCTAGACCGACCCTGTACTTGATGATTATACACGACCAAGACCTCACAATAGTGGAAACAATGGATCGGGTTATAATGGCTTGGTGTCAAAAATGGGAGCCATTGTATTTATCAAGCTTTGTCCAGGGAGGCTATCACAACACGTCGCCTCGGAGACTTCAACCATACTACGTTACAATCCATTACTCCAAGGCAATATGGCCCCAACCAGTGTAAGCGTGCTTCAAAACAAGTCCTACGTCGCAAGGAACTCCTCTGAAGTCTTCAAGATGATATTTGTTTAAGCATCAATAAGACTTTGAAAGCAGAGCACAGATGTTTTCAATGCATCGCCTTGCTCTGGTAAGGTATACGCTATCATTTCCAGTGACCACCTTACCATATAGAAGACTCTGCCAGTGCTCTCAATACCTCGCTGTCACTTATGATAGAAATAATCTGCATTGCGACCAAGGCAGTAATCTAACCATCAGCGACGATGAAAATGTCACTTCATGCTCCCCGGTGATGTATGGAGCTGATCAAGCACCGATACTTCCCGATTATTTTGCCCTTAATCCCATTGAAGGGACAGGGCACGAGCCAATTCGCGCCAGGAAAAAAATAGGACGATATTTTCCTGACAACTAATTCCAAGTAATCCATGATTGTGAATATCAGATTCACACCGGCCGCATTGCGCATTACAAAAACCGTTTCCAGGAAAGGGAATTAGAAAACTTAATGTCATAAGAGAATCCACACACACGAACTGTATTATTATTGAACGGGCTATCTTGGTGCATTTTGCCTACATCAAAAGTACAATTGAATTGTAATACACTGATCAACCTCTGCTTCGTCCCAACCAGGCGTAAGACTGATAGAATCTCTGACAGTTATCCGTCTGTTGAGGAATTGGGCGCGTTACGTCCCTTGAAGTTGCTCAGATTATGGACAATCTGGCTCTTTTACAATATGCAATCCTTCAGAACAACGCAATCACTCTTATCTGAGACAGGACGATGAGAATCCATGTTCTGTGAGAACAAACATCGGAACAGCTCACAAATACTGATTACATTATTTGCTAATTATTCCGAATTCGTTTTTGTTGCATACGAATTTCAGGTTATAGATTACATTTTGTTGTCGTGCAAAACAATGATTGATAAGCAGCATAAATCACATCACCTGACCTAGAAAAATAGATTTTGCGAATTTGTCGTTCGTGTTTCTTTCCATCGGTGGCTTTGTTGTGCTTTGGGCGTTTTCCTGTTTTTGTTTTTTGTTTGTTTGTTTGCTTGTTTGTGTTTTTGATGTTTTTGTTTCTTTTTCATAACGTAGATTTCAATGACTTGTGTACTTATTCACACAAATTTGCTGCCTTATACTGTTTTGGAGTATCTCACTAACACAAGTGTCTGAAAAATATGATGTTGATTAGATCTTTTAACGATGTCAGTTCGTATTTTCCTCTGTGTATATTTTTGGGGGAGAAAACACGATAAAGCCAATTGTATCGTCTAATATTCATGTTAATTATATTTTCTGCAGTTTAAATTCAATATGATTGAGCTGACTTAAAATGGGTGTTTGTTGGTTGGTTGTTGTTTAACACCGCACTCAGCAATATTCCAGCTATGTGGCGGTGGTCTGTAAAGAATCGGGTTTGGACCAGAGAATCAAGTGATCAACAGCACCAGCATCGATCTACGCAACAGTGATACGATGACATATGTCAGCCAAGTCAGCGAGTCTGCTCACCCGATCCCATTAGTCGCCTGTTACGATAAGCAAGAGTTACTGAAGATTAATTCTCACCCGGATCTTCATGCGGTTGTCAAAATGGAGGCCTCAGTCGTACAGGAAAGCTGTGCTCATTGGATCGGATCCTGATTCCCCTTGATACTTCGTTTGTATTGGCTGTTGTGAGCAATAGTTATCTGCATCACCACGTCTCATCCTCGTGTGGTTGATTGAATGGGTTTGGTTCTATGGCGTCTTAAAGAATATCCAAGCATTATCACGGAGAACACTAGACATTTGCTTCACACATTGTAGTGATATGGTAAATCGACTTCGGGTCTTCGGCGTGGCGAGCGAACGTTTTAACCACTTGGCTACCCTACCACCGAGCCATGTCAAACGCAGGACCAGCTTTGTAATGCTGAGGGGTCTGGGCACATTACACTGACAAATAAACGAGAGAGGGAGGGGGGGGGGGGGGGGGGGGGGAAGGAGGGTTAGTATGGTTTTACACCATACCATGTGGGGGATCGAACTCGGGCCTTCGGGGTGAAAAAACAACTCTTTACACAACTCGTCCCCATCACCGCTGTAGACGTAAGATAACATGCATGATAACATGCACATAACGGACATCGTTTTCGGGGATCGCTGCAAGATAACAAGAAAACAGACAGTCTCTCAACGCCAGGGAACAACCATTATCGATTATCTGTCGATACAGATTCCGATCGGGGCAATAATGCAACATTCTGGTGGAAAGTATATGGATGGATCATTGAAATACAACGAAAGAAACCTAAAAAAACTCCAATATCAAATAAATCTTGAAAAACAATATATAAAAAAAAAATTTAGCCAGTACCTTCATTACCGCGGTGTTTGTTCGTCATGATTACAGCCATACGTTCTCATGTTCAACAGACTAATAGCCAATTTCATTCAATAATTCCACATGACCTTATAATGCTCCTTTTAAGATTAACGCAAGCCTTTTTTTTAATTTGCTGTTGTTCAGGGTATTATTGACGGAGGTGGCCTATTTTTGCCCCGTTGCATGTTTAACTTTCCCATCCTTCTCCAAATTACAAATGTACTTGAATTACATCGGCATTGATCGTGTTATAAAACCCGTGTTCAGTTCGCCGTCTTGATTATCTGCCTTTATTAGAAGTAGGCTTTCTTCAAGCTCTTGTCTCAGATTTAACGAAACTAGCTTTGAATCCGTTACGCTGTGTAATGGAGAGTAAATTGATAACGACAGTTAAATCTCCATCAAACTCTGCTCATCGCTTTAATCTGTAACTAGAATAATACCCCCCCCCCCCCCCCCCCCCACAATCGTGATCTGTGTACAAATAAGGAGTTTGCTTTATCTAATAACCTAAATGGAATGTATAGTTATGATCACACATGAGCCTTACCTATGGTCGCAGGTCCGTACATCAATTTGGACTGAGTGATTGTTACATATCGTACATTTGGGATTACGCTTTCTAATTACATTTGACCGCTTTCTAAATGGCATTGTGTAATCATGGATTGATTAAGTTCATTTATTACACGGCGGGATATAGCAGATATGGGCTTCACACATTGAACCCATTTGGAGAATCGAACACGGACCTTCGTAGTGACGCTTTAACCGTAAGGCTACCCCACGGCCCTGATTGCTGACTGGAATATCCTTACAAACGTTCACGCACTGAAGTTTAATACGCAAATCCTTGCATTCGAGCATGCACGCATGTTAAAGGCACACTCAAACACACACACACACACACACACACACACACACACACACTCATTATATATATAATTGCGACGCACGTACGCATCAGTTCACTTATACTCGAACATGCGCGAAACGCGTTTCCAACTCATCCAACCTTTACAAATAAACCAATCCTAACATGATTAAACATGTCACACATTCACTTGATCATCACACCAGGGATCAAATAAACAATCAACATCGTTTCCTGGGCAACGAGAATCAGGAACAAAGATAATCATGACACAAGCTTGTTGCATGTCACAGCTTCGTCACACATGGTTGATGCCATTAGTGAACAAACCAACTATTGCCATCATCTCCCAGGACACTTCAATTTCGTCCTATGCAGGTCTTATCTCCGTGGAATGTCAATATGTATACATACTTCACAACGCCATCCAAACCCCATTATGGCAGACCTACATTGACGTACAAACAGCTTTGTAATAAAATGTCTGGATGCTCTTACATATTATGCATTTTATCTGATAGTTCTTAGTTCCGCTTAAGTCAAACTTACATTATCGACATGCCGTTTTGTCATAAAATGTCTGGATTTTCACATATACTGCACAGTATATTCGATATGTCAAATGTCAAAGATACAGTTGTTAAAGGGAGTCGTTGGGATGGAATCATGCATGGCATGGGCAAAGTGTCATGACAATAGATATATTTAACACTGCCCCCCAAAGAATCTGAAGGCACAATTCATATCACGTTTCCACAGGTAGTCTATATTCTAATCTAAGAACAATTTCTATGAGATGGTATTGGACGTTGGTTAATCATTCTACAAGGGCAAGTCTTGGCTGCGATGAAGAATACAACACAGTCTTGTCAACAAGACGCGGTCATTAATGTTTCATTATTGAGTTACCAACTTTTAAAATGCAGATCAAACAATGGCATGGTAGATTTGCCAAGACTAGATCATTTCAACTCTAGTCATTAATATTTTAATGAAAAAATAACAAATGTCGAAGTGTTAGTGTGTGCTTGCCTTCATGGCCCACAAAACATTAAAGCCATTACTTGTTAGATTTTCTGAGGCTGGGGCTGGGGCTGGGGCTGGGGATTTTTGTTTGGAATGAACATCTTCTTTAATCATTCGTGATATTGTATGTAGAGAATATTAAACTATGTCCCGTGTAATACCACAATTATGAAACGAATGAATGGTTTGGTATGTAACGAGCGAAAGCGAGTGCGATGACGATACCATTCACGAGTTTCATACATATGGTATTACACGGGACATAGTTTAGTATTTTATTTACTCACCCAACATTATCAAAATAGCATCGAGCAAAGTACTTCTTTCATAAGAAGTCAACGACTGTGGTCACTCAGCTTTCCGCGAGTCAAGCAAGGTCTAATACTATTGTGACAGAGATATTAGCATTGTGACGTCAAAGGTTGACGTCATACACACGGCATCACGCGGTGTTATTACACATTCTACTATGACTTCAGTAAATACTGGATTGTGATTGGTTAATCAAAGTCATCCAGAGGTATAAGATCACGTTATATACCTCTGATTTTCCAACACGTTAAGTATTTGTTTAAAATCTGAATAACACGGTAATGGTAGAATGGAGATAAACATACTGTGTTGGGAAATCAGAGGTATATAACGAAATTATAATAGCTCTAAATTTGATTTAAAACCGAACTTTGTAAAATTATTAAACAGTAATATCTTCAAAGGGTGTGTTGTAAATTTTGTAACAACATGAACAAGTGGTCGTGTTTTTAAAAGAATTAAATACAACGGACTCTGTTCTTTGGATGCGTGTCTGCAAAAAGGAGCACATGAGTATTTTTTTCAAGGGAAACCACATGCATTTTTGCTTAAGTAACACAGAGAAAGAATAGTACATTAGGAAAGCTGACAGAGATATCTAGACGGGATGTGTATTTCACATACTAAACCATGTCATGTTCATATAGTGTGGACAATGTGCCGCTTCTATCAATATTTCAGGAACAGAAAGGCGGGGGACACCACAAATGGGCTTCAAACAGTTTGCACATCTGAGGAACCAAATCCGGATTTCGGCTTGGCGAAAGCTTTAACCTGTAGTCTATACTGCGTCACCTTGTTTAATGTGAAAACTAAAATTGAAAAGCTGGACATCCCTATTGACAACACCGATATCAGACTAGGAGATTAAACCATGCCATGTAAACGAAAAGTGTACGTTGACCTGCAGAGTATGTTCTTGTCTGTTCTACAAGTAGGCAATTACTGCCTCCTTTTGACAGAGACTTTTAATTGTTATAACTTTCCTTTGTTTCTTGAAACGTTTTCATTTCTTTTCATTTGTAAAGAAGAACGACGGGTGACTTACCTTTCATTTTCAGATTGTTTAAAGTGAAATCAAATTAATTTTAATTTGATATTTTGAATCCGTTCAGAATTTATTAGAATTACGAAGTGAAGGTAAGCGCTGTTCTAATGAAAGCAAGTTAGTTTGTGTCTCTTAAACCTGCAGTATAGTGAATATTGGTTTTGTTTTATCAGCATATAAATTGTATTTTTCAGCTTTCGGTATTATGTTGAAAAAATTCTGAATCACTTTCTCGTCTGTGTTTCAGCTTTGCTTTTAACCAGTTGCTATGACAATTCATCCGGAAGTCATAAAGTGTAATACTAACCACAGAAAGCATTCCTGTATACTCTGTAGCTTCATCTCCATAGCAACATATTCTGGCATCGCAGTTAACGGAGTGGAACACTTGTATTTTATCCACATAAAAGCAAAATTACAATATCAGTTTTAGCGAACTACGATAGAAACAGATTAATTCGTTTCATGATCTGTCACTATTGCCCATGGGATATCTCACTTATTCAGTGTTGTCAGTGTAGAGACTCGAGAACTAACAGATCGCAGCTCAGCCATACAAAGTTCCAAAATGAACCATTTTCAAATCGACATACAAGCAAAAAGTGTTTCACTGTGGTAATTATTTTCCTTCTAATGTGGCCCGAGGTCCTGCCAGAAATCTCTGACAGCTCCCTGTCTTAGAAGTATGGAAGACAAATATTCATCAATATTTAATGAACGGAAATTAAAGGTATTGTTTGAGTCGGAGCACAATATATCACGGAGAACGTACCAGAGAGATTGACCTAGGGGTGATAATCCCTCATAAAACCTAAAAGAACCGACATTTGTAACAGCCGTAAATCTGTCAAATCCACAAGAGGGGCATGAAAAATTAAATTGATTTTGCATCTGAGATGTTTATTTAAGATGCTTTGCTTCTAGATCGGGATCAGTTGCTGATGATTGAATCAGTTAACAGATATCTTCTGAAGGTTGGTTTAGCGTTTACGTTCAACAGATTGGCATATCCTTAAGTGTAGATTTGGACACGTTCAAACAGATCATCGCTTTCAATTATATTTGTCATCAATGCTGTCGATAACCCGTTAAGGTCTGGGTTGGACTGAGCCAAGCTTGTCGTAAGATAACGGGATCTGGTGGTCAGGCTCACCGTAATGACAGACACACATGTCATCGTATCTCACTGCATATTTCGATGCTTTTTATGTTCGTCACTTGATTATCTGGTCAGGAGTTGATTATTTACCCCCCACCGTCATATGGCTGGAATATTGTCCGGCGTTAAACAAAAAACAAAACAACTCATGTTTGTCGTAAGAGGCGACTAACGGGATTGATGGTCAACCTCGTTGAAATGGTTGACATGTCATCGGTTTCCAATTGCGTATATCGATGCTCGTGGCAATCACTGGTTTGTTTGGTTCATTTGTTTGGATCATTTACAGGTCTTCGTCATACAGCAAACCTGTTGCTTTAAACAACAAACAGTGAAAACAAGATTTATCGACAAAACACGGACACATCGCATGTAACACATCGCATGTAACATTATACAATATTTCGTTCTTTGAGTTGATTAAAAGGTGTTTCGCCATGGTTACATATAGTCAATCAATATAACGGCGGTGAACCCAGTGTCATGTTTCTGATGTACGTCTTTGTATAAATACCCACCGACATAACCCTTTTCTCTAATTATTAGATATCACTGTTACGCACAGCTCATTTTACGATGCCTGCTACACTATGAGCATGTATTGATAAATCACTAGCACTCAGTGAAGATACAAGTTGTATGTAAAATTCGTGATTGAGAGCTGCCCATCAGGGATCACCCGTCATAAACAAAGACAAAGCCTGGGAAAATGAATTCTCCAGTTGGTTGGTGCTTGTACTTTTAGATGTGGCCCAACAGCATCAGGGTGGGAATCAAACCCGGTACTTAAATTGCACACGTTGACCATTAACATCCTCTAAGGCCTAAAATCCTTAGTAATATGTATCTGCATCAGTCGTAAGCAGTACTCCACACATTCGAATCCAGTGCCATTGATACAAAATACCATTTTAACTGTACGGTTCGGCGTGATTACATAACTTACATACTGTAATTCATCAATGCGAATAATGCTGGAATATTGTTTGGCAATGGGTGTTTGTGGCCTGCCTCTGAAATCTTGACCTTGATGGAAATCGTCTGATCCTTGTCAAAAGCCTTTGTGTCAAAACTGGCTGCCTTGTGTTAACACTACAAGGAAGTTACTAGATTATTCTCCTGTCTTATATTAACTTCTTAGGTCAGAAGGAATCTTGACCGATTTCGTCATGAACATCATGCTTCCTTGGTCAAGGGGCATTGCAGACAATAGCACTTATACTGCCTACACGAAGAAGCACTGTCAACCACACGCACGTCGTAAGATGCCTGATGTGACTCTCTTTCTCAGCCTATAACGGCCCCGATTGTTTGAGGCTCATCAAGTATTTATCTACAATTTAGTACCATATTGTAACATCTCTGCCAATGCTCTTGAGCTGCATCACTTCTAGCATATGTCCCCTTCAAACATCACCTTTGTTATTTCACAAAAATCGATGGCAGAACCGCAACTTATCATTTGTGTCACAACAGGGAGTAATTGTATTATTTCTAGCGATACTCATCTGGTGGCTTGAATGTCTCTTTCATGGGTCTCCTTACAGTTCCGCAATGCAGATAGCTGTTCTACCATCCAGTGTCAATATTACAACTGAGTTATGTTGCATTATATGTAAACCTTTGGACCAAATACTGTTTTAACTGTTTCCGATAAGAATCCAGGACGCGCATCTCTCAGCTTCTTCGTTCTCTTTATAAAACACGTCTTGCGAACGAATATAGACCAGGCCGCGGGGAGAAACACAGTTTGCTATTGACGGTTAAATTGCCGGGATATAATCTTTGGATTCGAGCTTTGCACAGGAAATAACGCCTGTCAACCCTCCTGCGCGTGATGGCTTCTCTTCAACAACTGAGAGGATGGTATTTGAGACGAGACGGGAAACGGTTACGAACGCTCAATGTAAATGCACCACGTTTGATCACTGATCTTGAATTGGAAGGAAATCAGCTATTAGATCCATGATAGTCAGAACCGAAACTGAGCCCGTTTGATCATTGGGTCGGAAAATCTTAATGAGATATCTAATGAACACATTTTTTGACAATAGGTGCAGAATCAATACTTGGTTTAAGATATGAAATTTCGGACGTGTTATTAAGAAAGTTGCGTCGATGGAGAAACTGCCTTCTGACAAAGCGATAGCTCTAGGGAAGTGAAGGTATTGATTATAATCCGGGTCTTAACTGTCCATTAGAGTCTAATTCAATTGGTAGGTAACTGAACGCTATTTCCATAGATTTTCTTTGATGCCAATCATTAATTTAACAGCCGGTATAAGGATCGGTTCCGTCACATGGCCCATAGACGCTGGTCCAGCCTGCACAGCTAACAACATGGACATTGATTGTGTGTGGTTTTGTTTTATGTATTTTTTTCAATATTTCTCAATCGCTGAGTCAGCAGTATTGTATCTCGTTGCGAAGAAGAAAGGAGACAGGATTGAATGGAGCCTCCTCGCGTCGATACTAAGGCGAGCAGAGACATGCTTCTGTAACGTAACCAGACGTGTGAAATGCAATTTGGTTTCTTATGAGAGAGAACCAGATGCCCCAATAATGCTTGTTTAATGCTAATTTGGAAACTGATATTTTCGTATCTTTTGATTTCATAACATGGCTGAGATGTTTCAATACTGCTTCAGAAATTTGTAAAGAGAAGCAGAATAATTCCGTTTTTGTCTGTTAAGCACAGTTTTTGTCTGTTAAGCACACTTGATTAGATCATCCATCTTGTCCGGGGAACAAGATTACAGCATCGCGCCCTCTACCCTCACCCTGTATTGTTCCCATGGTGAAGAGATGAAGTCGAGCTGAGCTGAATTTCTTCCAGAATGATTGTCCTATGATCAATAGTTATCTATATCACGGCGTGTCTACTTTGAGTAGGTGAATGAGTAAGTGAGTCTAATTTACACGACACTTTTATCAATATATCACCAATATCGTGGATCACCAGAAACTGGCTTCCCACATATGTGGAATCAAACACTGGGCTTTGACGTGACGAGTGAACACTTTAACTACTCGGCTACCCCACCACTCCTCGGCTAGTAAGGCTAGCTATTCTCGAAACGTTCGTAGCCCTTCGAACTTCCTACGCCCATCCCTGACATCAAAGATAATAATTCATAGGACTACGGCCGATTCGAGAATAAGGGCCCAGGAGGCTTCGACTTCACGCTTTCTTGCCCTGTCTTTCGTTTCTCCGAGTTTCCTTGAACAATTTCAAAACCTCAACAATAGAGAAATTAAATCATCAATCTCGACTGTGGCGAAAAACAGATTCCATGGGTCGAAAAAGTCAAATAATTTATGATGGATCTTTGGGTTCCCTGGCATCCTACTCTTCACGTATATGTCAACGCGAATAACTGCATGAGTGCTTTATAATAATAACAGTCTAAATCAATGTTCACTCACACGCCACTTTACTTAAATGTCGACGAAAATAACCAAAATATCAATTCACTCAATCTCCCAGTCTACTTCTACCTAACTTCACGCTATTAGTTGTTTCCTTGTGTCCTATTTTCGGACATTGCCGCTTTTCAGCATAAGAGGAAGTTGGACAAACGCCTGCTGTTGTTTTGTAATTTGAAGTTTGCCGGAATGCCCAGTATATTCACATAACATTTAAAGCAAAATGTATTGATTTTAATCAGTAATCGAAGTGTTACTGAAGCAGTGATTTTTCAGACTTGTCAGGTTTGATGCAGGGGTTATGTAATGGCAAGAATTAAGGGCCTGGCGCTATTTTTCTATTCTTAGAATCAGATTTTGTATCCCAGTATCAGAGATTTACAAAAGGACGGACATGTTTCTCTCAGGAATCAGGAATCAGGATGTTTACACTCGTAAATCATGCAAAACGACATACACACACACACATACACACACACACATACACACATACATACATACATACATACATACATACATACATACATACATACATACATACGAAGGGCAAATGATGTTTTTACACATATTAATATGATATAAGTATATAATTAAAAGGGAGAGAATACAATTTTGAATTGAGGTTAAACCGAACAATTGCTGTACCAAAGGATGATAGTCAGAAATCATAAGGGAAATACATTCTGAACACACATGCTCATGGCATCCATATTCATGAACTGCACTTAGGGACCGTTCATAATTTATGGGGGTTAGGGGGAGGGTGATGATGATTTTAAGGGGGGACGGGTCAACCATTTTGTTCTGGGGCGGTAGGGATCATCAGTGGGAATCAGCAGTTTCGTACTCAGTAATACTTCAAAATTATGCTGAAATATCGTACAGGGAGTCACCTACTACATCCATGAATCTTAGGGGTGGTGATGTCATTTACATTGTCATCATCACCCCATGGCCATAAATCATGAACGGTCCCTTACAGTACTGTAAAAAGCCACATGTTTGGAGAAGGAGGGACATTTGGAAAGACCAGAACAATGACCTACAAGTCAACACTTGGTAGGAATATCCTTGTCATGGTAGGTCACTCGTGAATATGCATAACCATATTTCTACTAATGTTTCCTGACGTTTACTGTCTAAAGCTGACTCAAATATCGCATTACGTATACACCAATGTTTCATAGTGGCTGAAAATGAGATAAAAAAAACACATTTGTTTGATGGTGATATATTTGACGCAAGTATAATTGTGACGTTCGGGGCTTAGCTTTGTAGAGGCAATAATTATTATGACGCTTCTAGTTTTGGTGTCAAATCCAATTTGGAAGTTTTGAAGAATTTAGACGACCTATAACGTTTTAATGTCGTTTGTAACTTGTGGGTCACATCCAATTTTCGAGCGTAAGCTTCTTTTCAGTGTAGACAAATTTTATGGATAACACCTTTATTTCGTGAGTACGACGTTTCAATACTGTGTACCGCTGCCGTTGCACTCGCAAAATTTAAAAAGATGTTGTTTATAGTTTGTCTATATTGCACTTCCCAAATTTTCATGACACTCAAGGAATGGATACTTCTTTTGTCCGGTAGTTTACTATACCAACTGATTACATGAGCAACTGACATAAGTGAGTGAGTTTACTTTTACGCCGCACTCAGCAATATTCCAGCTATATAGCGGTGGTCTGTAAATAATTGAGTCTGGACCAGACACTCCGGGGATCAACAGCATGACATCGATCTAGGCTAATGGGATACAATGACATGTCCATCAAATCAGCGACCTTGACCACCCGATCCCGTTAGATGACATGACATCGCAATATATTGTCCAAGTTTCTGCCCACGCTGTACGTGACCAATGTCACCACTGATGAGTCCAGTCACTGTGGTCCTCAGATCAATAAGGCTGACCGCTATTCAGGCCACTGCCCGGATGTTAAATAGCGTTCTTTTGTCCAGTGTGTAGATTCAATCCATGATCAGACATACGCTTAACCACGAGGCGATCCATTGCCCCTCAGACCAAGCCCAGTGCAACTTCCAGCGTAGCCAGTTCGTGTTGCCCTTTCTTTAATTACTGTCTCAATTGCTGACGAATTAGTCAGTAAGCGCCGTCCCTGAGATCACTTGTATTGCACTGATATCAATTTGGCGAGACCGACAACGCCTCCATGCCACGGTATTGACCTGAGTTACACGTGTAATGACATGGCTTAAACGACTTTTTTCATCTTACACAGCCAGACTGATGTGATAATAAGCGATCAGCTTTCACTTGGCCATACACAGAAACAGAATAGGAGCACCATACCCTATATATCATTATAAGAAATAGTCAATACAGTTGAGTCCAGAGGACGAATCAGATTTCAGTTATGTTCCAGTGGACCGTTATCAAATATTTTTGACACCGGGTGTTTGCAAAACAATAATAATAATAATAACCTTCGCCATTTATGAAAACCTTCGAAAACACATGCAGAGACAAGGCAAATGTTCACCTAAGGTCCAAACTGGAACTCGCGTCATACAAAATAGGTCAGTGTGCCAAACACTGAATGAATGAGTGAGTCACTTATCAGTATTCCAGTCCTTTCCGTCGAGGGACACCAAGAAATAGGCTACACAAATTTTACGCACGTGGGGAATCGAACCCGGGTCGTCAACGTGACTAACTATCTATTTAGCCACGTCGCTGTCCCACCGCCCTAGAGGTGCATGAACTCGCCATAAACGTGAAAATGTAGGTAGTTGTTCATTTGTTTTACTCATGTTAAATGTTTCCTCACATTAATACCGGAGTATGTAGAAGAGAACTGATAGTAAATGCAAATATATGGATGATGTGCCACCAATTTTAATCTGCAAACATATTTTCGGTAGTTGTGTGTGCCTTAATCTCTAAACTCACTTACTAGTTAAAACAATAGGAAAGACGGAAAAGTGAGTAGCGGAATAGGGTCCATACTGTCAATTAAATCAAGAGCCACAAAAGTTACATTCTCATTATCACAATGAACTGAACAAAACAAACTGTTCTTGATTTCCCTATCAATTATTCAGTAATCCTTACGTTATATTAAATGCTGGTTTACAGTTATAAATTTTGAAAAATGTTATAAACTCGGGCAAGTATTATGGAAAATATATCGACCTTTCAGTAGCTGCTGCCAATAACTGTATACAACCGATTAGCTTGTCATAATCCGAATAATCAATAGAATACGTATGTTCAACTTAACGTTATAGTAACAATGTAATAGTCAACGTTTTAATGGCGGATACGTAGAGGTTTATTTACAAGGTTGTGGGGTAGTCTAGTTGGTTAATTAAAGCGTTCGCTCGTCAAGCCGATGGTCTGGGTTCTTGTGTCCCCCGCCGTGATATCAGTGCAATATTGCTAAAAGCGGCGTAAAACTATACTCACTAGCGGATCTCTTCGATTTCTGCCCATTTCAAACCCACATCGTACACTTGTAATGCTGCCAAAAGCGAGTTTCAGAGTTCTAACTGCATTCAGAAAGTCACCCCATAACTAGATTAATCTATTAGTTACTTGTAATCACAGATTATTTTCTCTGGCGAATGTTATGTCTGGTCTGCCGCAACACCAGACATGTTAAACTTAATAATATAACATGTAATTGTTTCGTACCCCTACCTTAATCTGATCTGGATATTGATATAGGCATGGAGAACTGTCTCGTCAGTCGATTGTAGTTTCAGTCATCATGTTTCACTTCAGAATGTATGGCATCACCAGATTGCAGTGTACTCCAGACATGGTATGGGTTGTCTGGCATTAGAAAGGATACACCTGTTTTGAGGCCACGAAACGAAGTTTTAATCGATGGTGAAGTAAATTTAATAGTTAAATAACAAACGATGTCACACGCATCATGTCGACGGGTAGCCTTATGATGTAAAATTGAATGCACGCCTCCATGAAGGCTACACCCGTGAGGATACGGGTTAGAACTGATCCTCAATAACCCGTGCTTGGTGTAAGCGGCGACTAAAGGGATCGCGTGGTCAGGGTTGCTGACTTGGTTGACACATGTCATCGGTTCCCATTTACGCAGACCGATGCTCATGTTGTTGGTCACTGGATTGACTGGTCCAGATTCGATTATTTACCGACCGCCGCCATACAGCTGGAATATTGCTGAGTGCGGCATAAAACTAAACTCATCCACTCATTCTAACATGTCGAAGGTTCCCAACTGCGGCTATCGATACTCATTCTGTTGATCACTGGATTATTTACAGCCCATCGTCGTGGAGCTGGAATATTGCTGAGTATGGCTTAAACCACATTGTACACTGGTGGTTACAAAAATACTTACGTGAAGGAGTGAGTGAGTGCCTTTTATGGCAAGAATGGGTTGCTGAAGGCCTGTTCTACAGCGGGACCTTCACGGGTCCTTAAGTGAAGGAGGATAAGTATAGTTCTCAGTTGCGTGTAGTATTATTCATCATTAAACATTACAAGAAATGGGCTTCTCGTGGTACCCATGTAGTACTCATGTAGGGCATAGCACGTAGCATGGGCCATTGGTGCAACGATCGGATGGCTTTAGCTAGTAATCTTCTCACAAACGCATCAAACGTGTAATGACTTTACACAAGATAATCATAATGGGACGATCCATATCTTCTGGGTAATTGATGTCAACATGATTTGAATTTACATAAAAGAACCTGATAAAAATCATAGTGTGATATACAACTTATTTTGACTCGCTTTACTTTATTCGCAACCCATACGGCCGGCGGGGCAACTTGGGAATGGCAAGGTAGTCCTAGCTTGTCCAAGCTAGACACCCAGAAGGATATACACTACAAAAACGGATTGCGGAATATCGCTGGAAGGATCTCAAGGAGATGAATCCAAGACTATAATGTCCATGTGTGTTCATGTGTTTATAAGCTCACAAACTGGCTCTGAAAATACCCTTCTACTGACATTTCTGGCAGAATTTGTTTTCTGCAGAAATTTCTGAAAGATGTTTTTTGTTTTGTTTCTCTGCAGAAATTTCTGTCAGATTTAGTTTTCATTCAGCCAACATTATTGATAATTTATTATAAATTATTTTATACAACTGAGAAACAACCAATTCTCAAGATGCACATTCGTCACATCATTAGGGAAATGTGCATCTGTTTCCTTCAGATAGGAATAGCTGTTGGTTCATATGAAATAGTGTGGGCTCGTATTCTTCACTGACAACATGCTACCGTATCTTCATCTTTCCAATAATGCATATCATTTTACATTTTATCGTGAGTCCCATGCGCTATGAAATAGTTCAGATACCTAACAATCCGTCAACTGAAATACCTTTTCCACCGTTCGTTTTGAATCTTGTTTCATAAGCTTTGAAATTTTGTTGTCCATGAAGATAAAGTTGTGTCAGTTATATGAATAAATTGAAAGTACTGTTTCAATGTTCAAAGCCTATATCTTTATGATTATGACCCAAACATTCAATGCAATATTCCAGCTGAGCTATCTGTAAGAGTTTAAAGTTGGACCAGTGATTGAAATCATGAGCAGTGATCTGCACAATTGGGGCACGGCCCCACGAATCGTGAATATCACCCACCCTGGCAACATGTCCCCTATTACGACAAGCGTGGTTGCTGGAGGCCAGTAGTGCATCATATAAATTATATCATGCTACGTTACCATGCTTGTACTTTGATACAATAAACATCTCAGTCGCCTACTATTAAGTGATCTGCTAGCGCAATAATATTATCATCAACTTCGGATAAGGGTGGAGCCATATATTGTATGTCCGATGGACCAACTGTTTGACACAAAACACGATCTATACCAATATGAGAAGGTTCTCGTGGCTGAAGAGTGTGCCTAGTGCGAAGATGTTATTTTTATACAGTTAATTCTCGCAAAACTAGTAAGTGGAAAAAACTCTTATGTAAATACTTCCCTTTGTTTCTAGCACACTGATTATAAAATTATCATCATATTATTCCTGATAATTGGATAAAATCTGTTATCTAGATGCATTTCCTTCATTTCAAAGAAATAAGTGTCCTTGTAACTGTGACTTGAAAAAGTACAAAAGCAGATTCAAAGGTCGTTGGTTCATCACAAAAACCAGTTAAGTAAACAAAGCCCCTTTTCCGTGATACCTTTATTTTGTACCACATAAGTATTCACTGCCTATTCGCAGCCTTAAACGTGTGGCAATAAAGACACTGAATGCGTTACGATAAATATTGTTTACTAATTAATAACATGGGTAGTTTTATGACCTTTACAAAAGAATACGACTGCAACAGTATGATATTAATAATACTGAGTCCTAAATTAGTGTATTCTTAGTACTGGTGTCAGTACGTTCATGACATCGCAAGAGTTTCGACCTTTACAATGATTGTATTGTACACGCAGATCGCTTCATTTTAAACATTTTACAGTGTGAAGTCAGTTCAGATGTATTTAGAGTTATGACATTGGAAGGGGTTCGACCTTTCTCAAAGATTGTAATTTTATGTTCACAGACTGCAACATACTATGACATTAATGATGCCTACAGACACAGCATGACAAAACAAAACATGTCTTCAGTGATAATGACAGCTGGTTTAATACGTCGCAAGAGGATAGGTCTTTATCAAAGATCATATTTACATAGACTGCAACATTGTATGCTTTAATGGCACGGACAGAATTTGACACAACGGGACAAAAGTATTGCATCGTAGTACTAAAGTAACGTGAGTGGGTCTAATGCATAGCAAGACGTTCGGCCTTCATCAAAGATTGTATGCGTACATGGGTGCACCATTGTATGTTATTAACAATACTGACAGATACAACATGACACAGACATTGTATCTTAAAACTAATGTAAGGCCTATATCAAAGATTGTATGAACACAGACCGACTAGCTTTCAACATGTTACTGCGTGAAACAGTGAAGGTAGTACTGATGTAGCTAGATATATGACAATGCAAGAGTTCAAACCTTTGTCAATGATTGTATGTACAGAGATTGCACCATTGTGTGGTATTAATCCTACTGACAGAATTTCAGCCTTCATCAAAGATTCATGAACATAAACTCCAACATTGTATGACATGTCACTGATATGGCGTGACAACACTTATACTAGTACTAATGTCAGCAGGTTTATGACATCGAAATTTCAGCCTTTATCAAAGATTCATGAACATAAACTCCAACATTGTATGACATGTCACTGATATGGCGTGACAACACTTATACTAGTACTAATGTCAGAAGGTTTATGACATCGAAATTTCAGCCTTTACCAAAGATTCATGAACATAAACTCCAACATTGTATGACATGTCACTGATATGACGTGACAACACTATCTGTATACAGAGCATGATCGTTTCCTGTCGTGGTACATGCTGATAGTTGCTCTGTTTATCGACATATAATGGTGCTACAGGAAGCATCTGTTTGACTTGTTTTTGTGATGGATGGTTCTTGCATTGTTAGTTTAATGCATTTATATTGCTTTTATGCATATCAAGATTCTGTTAATGGAATCTTTTTTTCTGTTTTTCGACATTTAAATTGTTTAACATGAGCGATGGGAAGGAAATCATCATGGTTTACATTTTATACTGCCAAACAAGCATCGTTCTATCATGAATATTGCTTGTTCAGCAACGCGTTTGCTTCATAACATTTCTTATCAAAGGCTGCTTCCAGAAATCCCCAAACGATTGTGTTTTTACGTTGTTATTCTAATTTGCTTTTTACGTGTGCCCCATAACATCGATTATTAAACGCTCTCCTTCAAGCCCCAGTTCTAAAATACGTTGACTGTTGAATTATTTACGAAGTTGTTTGATTGATGTTTGATTGAATTGTTTACATTTGAATGCAGATGATTCCGTGGAAGAAAATCATTTTCACTATCTCTGTCCTCCCTCAAGATGGCTTTCAAACGGTGACATGGTAGACATGCGGTGGATATTTCCATTTACGTATCAGTGACAAAACTCATGTCCTGTTCGTTTCCTATTTTGACTTGTACCATATGTAAAGACGAATTTACTTGCCTTTGTATGTGTATCTGGTATCATTACTGCTTGAGTCACTAATGCATGTTATGAGAGTCGTGATCGACTCTGCTGTCAGGAAAGACTCCTTGACAGGTTTTTATGGAGAGGACTCTGTTGATTTCTACAACTTCAAATGAAACTTGGACTCACCTGAAAAGCGTCTGGAACGTGTACCAAGGCCATGGATCCGGAACGAAGGAGGAATTAAGAACTCCGTACACTCCAAACACTGTATACAGTTGCAACAGACACGCAAACATGAAAAGGAAGGTAATTGAATAAGTAATATGGACAGCCCTCTGAATCATCTTACTCTGCCGAATTCTCAACAAACTTATTGAGGATGGTTTGGTTCTGAAATTCACTGACAATGTACTGCTGTTTCGTTCAAGGTCGGTACTGTCAAAATCCTCCAAGATTGGCCTACACTGCTGTTTATCTCGAACATCCCTTGTGTTCCTACACCTGGATTTAGGAGAATGGAAAACTATTTCCGTGTCCGCCATGTAACCATTCTCCAGAGTTCCTGTAGCTCCAGGTGTGCGATTACGCCTAATCCTTTTACAGTCATCTTCGGAGTCTGGGTCTGACGCACAGTTTTCTGTCGTCTGCCTCTGGATCATAGGTCGTCTGCTCTCCTCGTCGTCAGATAATGACTGGAAATCGGAAAATGTTTGCAGGGGGTGTGTAATTGGTAAACCGTCAACGCCCGTTGAAGACTCCGAATTTGCCTGAGGAGGTGTCTCATCGTCAGATAACAATACCTCCGTCTCCGACCGATCGCTCCCATGTTCCTGAGGGGGTTCCACGCCATCAGATGTAGTCAGTTTCTTAATTTGTATCCTACTGTCTTTTTTTGTCCCGTTTCCATTTTCGTCCGATGACGATGTCGTGTCTACGTCAGTCGCGATGGCTATTGTCATATGATTCTCGTCAGTTATGCGAAGTTTTGGACGGGATAATCGTAATGAGCTTGACGATTTGCTTGTTCTCACCCCTGGCTGGATTCTCCTCGTGCTAAAATTGCCCAATTCCTTTCTAACCCTTTTAGTCTCAGACGCATACTGCGAGAGCCTAAATCCATTACAGATAAAACTGATGCATAGATATAACGATAACACAATAAAAAACCCGCTGTCAATAATGAGCAAAAGCTTGGCTTTGACTTCATAGAACACTATGACTTCTGCTAAAACTATGCAAAAGAGGTAGGATAAAGTCGATGCGAAGAGATACGTACAACTTCGGAGTTTGCTTTTTCCCACGTCAACCTTGGTCATTCGTAAAAGCATGATCTGAATGAGTCCGAACGAGGCACACAGGAAAGGGTAAATAATCTGCGATAACACACCAACGAACACTCCGGAGAAGTTCCTGGAATACCCATACGGATCAACGGTTAGGTACAGAATCCGGAACAGTCCCGAGAGACACAGCAAACACGTTGTATTCAGGACAATTTTCGATCTTCTGATCCTCTGATAGAATTTGAACACAAGACCCACAGAGAGCAGGGAGACTGTTAGGAAGAGGAGGGAGAAGCCGTACACGTGGAATGGCCATGCACGTCCCCACTGTCGAGACGCCAAGTTCCACTCAGGCACAGGTAAAACTGGGTTGCCCACACGTGCATCTCTCAAACTCCCGTTCACATTGTTCTCGGTGGCAGCGAGTGGTCGGGGCAGATGCGAGTGAAATGTAGCACCATTGTCCTCGAGAAACATACAAAAGTCGTGGACTTTCAGAACAAGCTAAACTCCGTGCTCTGACACCTTCCTGGTCCCAAGCATCCGGTGTCTCGTTTGATGTAGTCGAGTCTGCACAGGTATTTCATTCATTAGCCGGTGTCTGGCCAATCAATACACCCATGTGATTTGATCCGCACAAACACTGTCATGGTTTTATGTTGGTTACCCTGTAATTACGTCGACTGTATTGACCGGCAGCACAGGCACGAGTTACCGTGTGCGGGCACGACTCGACACCGGCGCATCTCCTCGTGTGCGTGACGGCCACAAATCACAGGTATCGATGGTATTGGCTGCTTCAAAACCAAATGATAAAACTCAATAGCTGACCGGCGCTATGTCGTGGAAAATGGTGTGTATTCAAGGGCTTTCCAGCACAATGCTTAACCACTTAATTCTTTCAAAGCGGACTGAACTTCAAAGGAAAGACAATCCGTGTGAGGCAAGTAACGTAATTTACAGCATGCGTGCTTGTGGGTTCGGCGGCGATATTCCTCCCCCCTGTGTAGGCACCACAATGCCATGCCTCCACTTCAGCCTCGGCGATTCTAGCAGACTCCAGTTCCCTGACTCTCATCGATCCGCCACTCACCCTATGCTCACAGCTACTCACTGAGAATGCTTATTTTCATCGTCTGAATCGGCTCTTTATTTGTGTGCTAGAGAAAGGTCTTACAATTCAGTCAGTGGTAAAATGTTTACTTTTATGAACGAAGTCAAATACAATTTCCCTTCCCGTTTGTGTCAGCACATACGTGTTTGTAGTAGAAGTTCCTGGTGAAAATAAGATGACACCGGTGCTGCTAAAATTGAAAGTTTAAACACAAGGGTCTGGTTTATGCTTAGTCAGTGGATATCTCATCAACGGTTTGGGTACAGACTCAGTCCAATCAGCATGATTACTGAATTTATTTATTCATCACAATTCTTTTCTATTTAAGCTCGTGTCGACCTGGATTAAAACACTAGGGAAATCCATTTGAAATCAATTCCAAGCAGTCGGAAAATCCTTCCTTCATATTTAATGCTACCAGGGCGGTTCGACCAATGTGTAATGAGATAACAAGTGAGAAGTTTGTGTCGGAAGGTGAGTATTAGGCACTGGGTGGGGCATGGATAACGCCCTTAGATTAATGTTGTTTGGATAATGTTACTATCGACCTGGACGTTTGTGTTGTGAATATAACTACGGGAAATTGTTTATAATTACGATATGGGTCCGTTTAATGTATCCTCTTTGCGTTCTGTTCAATAAGACAGACAATATGTTTAGTTTATTTATAAAGCGCACATATCCACTCAACAAGTACATGCTCAAGGCGCTCAAAGCATCGATATTCACATGCTTACTCACATGGTGACAGTAACGTTTGCCTCGATGGCGTAAGTGTCTTATCGGCCCAGGGCTCGCTGGGCGTAGGTTTGAATTCACTGTCCGCCCTTGTTGTAACCTATAATCTGACAACAACGTTCCTATTCTTGTTAGTCGGACGAACGTGGTAGACATCACGCCCTGTAATGCCTTGGAAATTCCTTCGAAGACCAACTGACACGTCCAGGTCAAAATGAATACAATACAATCCTATCCCTCCACACACGATGATACAACGACCGATTCACGATTTTATGCTCCTGGTCAGCTCTGATATGGCTGAGGCTTAATTTTGATTTGGTCCTTCAGTTCAGGTCGGCAGGCCAGAAAAACAGAATATGAGAGAATCTGTTATATCAAATGTTTTGGAGCCAAGGCATTCGGATAACAAGTTTTATATAGGTGTATGCCTCCACTTGGGCAGAAACATATAGCACTGAATTTTTAACGAACGTTGCTTTCTATATTAAGAATTTCTCTTCAAGTGGCTAACTACAAGCATGAGCTTATTAAGCCAATAAGGGAAATATTCTACCTTCAGATCACACGCACAAAGCTCCCTGTAAAGCATCATCTGTTTGTACTCATTCCATTGACACTAATCATATTCTTAGACCTACAATTCTTACATGATATTCTGGTAATTATTGGTAATATAAATGAACATGAGAATACCTTTCAGACGCACCGTCAAGATATAAAACATAATTAGTGTTTGTGTATACACCGAAGGAATTTCAAGTGAGGTGGAAAAGTAAGTCAGGGTAGCTGGGTAACACGCCTTCAACGTGGGGTCGGGGAGGGGTGTGTGTGTTACACTCCTGTGAATAGGTGCAGGGGTACATATTTCGTCGGAATTGGCGAACCGCAAATGAATTAGATGTATGATGGTGTGTATCTGATTGTATCTGACCTCAGGCATAAAAGTATACTTGCCTTGACTCTAAAATACGAAACGAAAATAGGAAACGAATACCATACATTATGGACTACCGTCGTTGGAAACTGAAAACAGATTATCAGGACAGAAAACCTCTTTAAATAAATCATCGTTCTGGTGTAATGAGAATGGTAATGGAATTGTAGCAACATCTAAGCTTCACGAGAGACGGAAAAACGATTATGAGTTAAGGAATCGTGTATGCAAATGACGGGGGAAAAATATATCAGCTACTCGACCACTTAGTGTGATAAGGAGAGCTTGCACGTAATGCTTTCATGTTCTGATACACAAACGTCTTTGTATGTTTAGATACATAATTTAGACAATGACATTATTTTCATATTTATTTGCACACATTCCTGGTTTTTTATTGTCTTGTTGTTTAACGCCGCACTCAGCAATATTCCATTAATATGGCGGCGGTCTGTAATAATCGAGTCTGGACCAGACAATCCAGTGATCAGCAACATGCGCATCGGTCGACGCAATCGGGATATGATGATATGAATCAACCAAGTCAGCAAACTTGACCACCCAATTCCCGTAGTCGCATCTTACGACAAGCATGGTTTGCTGAAGACCAGTTCTAACCTGGATCTTCACGGGTGTTTCTTTGTTTTATGACGCATTCCAGATATTTGACAGGGCCATTGGAGTTTGGAGTCTGAACCAGACAATCCGGATAATTTGCTGTCTACGACAAGGTTGCTGAAGATCAATTCAAAGTCGGATCGTCACGGATCACGTTCTCTGTGAAGATCCCGTTTAACCGGACCTGTGATGTTAACAGATTTAAGGGTAAATTAAACTAAGACACGAAATATACAGTTTCCATCTGTGAAAAACAACGAAAACAGCCGAAACACTGGCAGTAAGGATATAGGGGATACACCGTGTATTTATCATCACAGCAAAACGATGGTATCGTTTTACAACAAATCATAATCCTGCATCAGTGACTTATGGATTACATACGTCGGTCACATCCGTTTGCTTTTCGTTATTTTTTAGTCGGGGCGGGGGGTAGCCTAGTGGTTAAAGCGTTCGCTCGTCACGCCGAAGACCCGGTTTCGATTGCCCACATGGGTACAATGCGTGAGGCCTATTTTCTGGTGTCCCCCGCCGTGCTATTGCTGGAATATTGCTAAGCGGCGTAAAACCAAACTCACTCACTATTATTTCGTCACAGGTACGAGTGAGCTGAGCTTTGGGGTTGTGTGTATTTGTTTTTGTCTTTGTTTAACGCCGCTCTCAGCAATAAGGCAGCGTTCTGTAAATAATAGAGTCTGGACCACACACTCTAGTGATCAACATCATGAGCATCGATCTACGCAATTGAGATTCAGTGACATGTGTCAACCAAGTCAGCAAGCCTGTGACGGCCTCCTTAGTCGCGTCTTCCGACAAGCGTGGGTTACTGAAGATCCATTCTAACCTGGATCTTCACATGTTCATCACACATACAAACAGGAATGTTGTTTAGGGTTATTGAAAATTAAGGATATCTTAGACTGTTACCAAAAAGTTAAAGAATGTTCATGCCGATGGGAAAAACTAATGGAATATATATATAAGAAATCGCCCAATTTTTATCTGTTTAGATGGGAAAGTATTTTTTGCTCTAAAAAACATATTCCGCTGACGGTTGGTGTGACACTTAAGTTCCAGTTTTGGATGGTTTGAAAAATCCTCCCACTCAGAATTAAAACCATTACTTCGAGATGCAAACAACCAGCATGAGATAAGCATCAGTTTGTGCAGCATGGTTTAGTTGTGTATCTAAAACAGAATTTCCGGACAATTCCGGTTGTTTCCGTTAATTCGGTCCCGAAAATCGAAACGGCTAAGCATGATAAATTTCGGTCAATTATCTTGATGGTCCTCCATTCAAATGGACAATTTGGCTGTCCAAGTGACTGGCTAATTTCATTTGTTACAGGGAAAGTGGTCTCGTAGACTTTTTATCTGTAAATCGCCCTGTTGGCTATGAAGTAATTATCAATTTACACATTTTTCACTAAGAACCCAAAGTAATGAGGTCACATTAAGAGGCTTCCAGGTCACATCTACCGAGTCGGTTAGACGGAATTAACCTCTATTGGTTCCGAGAAGGTGAGGAAATTACGTTTATCCTTTGCACTGATGGAGGGATGGAGAGATTAGTGCAAATAAATCTAATTTGCTTGATCGCAAATGTTAACTTACACCCAAATAGGATTTGCATATGTTTCTTGTATGGCGGTTATTTCCAGACAGTAAGCATGATTAGTAGATCCTACTGTAAGCTGGCGGATTTGTTCAGATGTATACGCGGGAGGGAAATCTGGAAAATGAGCGTTGTTTTAGGCCGCTTTTGGGTGATATTTCTATACGATCACGCTGGGAGGACACCAGAAATAAACTGCACATTGAAACGATTCGGGGATTCAAACCGGTGCATTAAGAGCAAACACTTTAACCACTGTGCTATCTCAGCGTCCCTTTACGTGAGAACCAGCATTGTGGTTTGAACAATGAGTCATCACGCGATGTTCCAGTCAGGTAAATGTATGACACATATTTTTTATTCGCTCTAGTAACCGTTTTTTTTCCTATAGGACATTAGTACACACAAGTCGTGACGCTGTAACTCATCAGGGTAACCAAAATTGGAGCATAACGACAGACAAACAAATACCAGTAGGTGTTGTCAGGGTTACTCTTGTGGTGTTTTCAGTATACATGTATATAGTACGACAGAATTAGCAAATATGAACAGTGTTATATCACCTACAATGTGTGACTACAAATGAATATACTGTTGCAGAACATTGTTGAAACACGCAGCAGTTTAAAAGTTTACTTTCAGTTCCTTATATTATATATTGATTTTACCATGATAATAAGGTACCTGGACGATAATGCAAATGACAGTTTGATATGATATTGAAATGGATTGTTTCACCATAACAAAAAAACAAAAAAAACACAAAAACACAAAACAAAAAAACAAACAAAACAAAACAAAAAAAGAAAGAAACAAACAAACATTAAAGGTCATCATCTTAATTAGAAACATAGCTACAAAATTCATCTTTCTCGGCGTATGGTGTCGATGGGGTTACTTAGTGGTTGTAGTACTCGCTAGCCGTGCCCTAGACCCAAGGTCGAATCCACGCACTGTTTGAAACCCGTTACTCATGTCTCCGCCATGATATTGCTAATACCCGCTTAAAATCATACTTCTGAAACTCTCCTGTCTGACAAGGTATCAACAGACGTGGAAGATTGCTAATTCGATGGAAATAATCGCCAAGCGATCCTACCTGCCGGTGTGTGTATCACTCGTGAATGCCATATACTATAAGGAGTGGAAAGTAAGCCATCTGTTTTGCCTAATGATTATGATAAAGTGTATAAAGCGCCTTATCCACGAACGTGTACATGGTCAAGGCGCAAGCACACGATCATCTTATTACCACAACCTGCCTTTAAAGTGCCAAAAGGTTAACAGTCATAATACCACCTATCCCACCGGGTACCCACTCACTGTGAACTGAAACTTGCAGTATGACTTGCCTCGATCCAAGCTGCCAAACACGGTTACCCATCAAAGACCAACGTTGCCTAACTTCAACTGATTTGCGACCTTGCGACCTGAGCACAAGACCACACACTACCGCAAGTAAATTAGAGTGACATGACCATAGATGTTGGTTCTTCCATTGAAAACCAAGGGTATCTCGAGATATTTTGAAGCAGCAGGTGCTCTTTCGCAAATTAGTCTTGTCTCCCTCTAGCGCCATGTGTAAATAGACTGACACATGTTAAGGGCGGGCCCTGTCAACTGCCATCCTTGTCGCACGTGCAAACAAAGAAACGGCATGTCACTTTCGGTGTGGCGATGACATGAAATGACATTTAATTGACAGATACAAACTGAATCAGTCATGTACACTCATGATATTTACAATGAATGGGTTTCGAATTTTAGTATGCCGGATAGCTAGCCCTGTTTATATGAGTGTTATTCTGGATTTCAGCATGACAGTACGCTGGATGACAAACGTGTTTCTTTTTTGCTGATATCCATGTTGAAATATAATTTCCTTTTCACTGCCAAGGCTGGCCCCTCGATAAAATATTTAGTGCTTCGTTAATGAGGACGCGTGAACATGCATTCTATGTGAAAAACCCCTTTTTTAATGACAAGTTCCAAATGTGTACACTGATATGACTTTTTATGACCGCTTCAGAGGCGATGAGATTGCCAGCAGGTTTTAGCTCTGTGCTAAAACTACCAAGCAGAACTGGTGTTCCGGTTCCCCGTGGCAGCAAGCTTCGTCCGCTTTGTTGTTCTGTGGACCCGCTCCAATGTCTTTAGCCCCTCTGTGAGTCTTTGGACCCACTACTCTGTGGCACCAGTGTGTTTAAGCCTCTGTGTAGCTATGCGGATCCACTACTCGTGGTAGCAGTGTGCAGCTCTGCTGACCCACTACTCCATGGCAGCAATGTGCTTAAAACATAATGTAGGTCTGTGGATTCGCTACTATGTGGTGTGTTTAATCCACTACATAGCTCAGTGGACCCGCCCCAATGTGGTAGCTCTGTTATTTAGAAATCCTGTATTTCTGTAGACCCGCTGCCTTTGTTAACATTGTGTACTGTATCTAAGCTTGTCGGAAGAGGCGATAGAAAGTATTCAACAACGTAAACTTTAAATTTGACAACATACCGTGTGTCACCTAGAAAGAAGCACATTTTTTGTGCTTTGTGTTTCCTTTGTGAGGGTTTTTACAAGGCCATTAGCTAACGACTGGTAATGCGTGACGTCCTGGACAGAAGGTGACAGTATTTTGAGTTCTTTCCTTAATTACCCAAACGATACAGTTTAAAGATCTCACAACACTTTTCATTGATGTGTCCCAGCACAGTCTTTATGTCACTAGAGTTTGGTCACTCTTGACCATGACTTTCACAAATAACTTCAACTTCATAGATATAGCTGGAATTTCATATTTATAGAATACCAAAATTCAAAAGAATCTCAAGTATTCTAATTCTGTATATATTGTTGGAAGTAAAGCTCTGCGTTCAGGACCCGTGAGGATCTGGAGTAGAACAGGGCTTCAGCAACCCATGCTTGCCATAAAAGACGACTATGCTTGTCGCAAGAGGCGACTAACGGGATCGGGTGGTCAGACTCGCTGATTTGCATGACCCATGTTATCGGTTCCGAATTGCGCAGATCAATGCCCATTGTGTTGATCACTGGATTATCTGGTCCAGACTCGATTATTTACAGACCGCCCTCTTATGGCTGGAATATTGCTGAGTGCGGCGTAAAACTAAACTCACTCACTCACTGTATCTAGGCAGTTGTGTAGTTCTGGGGTTCCAGGTATCTGGTGTAGCTAAGTTTATATCTGGATCCGCTTCTCAGTTGTAACTCATCTACTCAGATCTTTCTATCCGGGGAACACGAGCGGTTAGAATACTGCTACAGTTGCCCCAATCCCACTCATTCAATCTTCTTATATATGCTCCAAATCCACTGATGTTATATATTCAGCCTTGTACGAACGTCAGCTTCTTCGTTTCGCATATTTCCTACACAATGATATATAAGTAAACTATTATTCGCATCGCTCATTTAATTTCGACCCATGAAGGTCCCGGGGTAGAATAGGGTTTCAGCAACCCATGCGTGCCATAAAAGGCGACTATGCTTGTCGTAAGAGGCGACTAACGGGATCGGGTGGTCAGACTCGCTGACTTGGTTGACACATGTTATCGGTTCCCAATTGTGCAGATCGATGCTCATGTTGTTGATCACTGGATTGTCTGGTCCAGACTCGATTATTTACAGACTGCCGCCATATAGCTGGAATATTGCTAAGTGCGGCATAAAACTAAACTCACTCACACTCATTTAATTTCAGATTAATCTTTAACACATCTACAACTCATGCAACTTACAAAAATGCACAAACAGCTTGTCCAAAGCACAGACAAAGGTTTATACGTTTGTGTAAGGACTAGACGATCGACAAAATATTCCAGCGAGGAGTGGGTGGTATAAATGGAACGTAAACACATTCAGCGTGTCTGAAAACAATGACCCACGGTCATAAGAGGCCAATCAAGCCATGCTGAGTTGAGCCTGTTCGACCCTGCAAAGAAGTGGCTTCGTTAGACCCAGAATTTCATTTCCTCAGGCCCTCGGGTCTGGTCGTGTCCAAGCACATGTTGACCGTGTCACGCGTAAGCAATCAGATCAACCCTCCTAGATGTAATCGACTACTAGAGGACCGGAGGAAGGAACCAACATATCATTGTCAAATCAGCTGCTCGACCTCTTGGAGCGAAGTCAAATCTAGGATCTATCATTATCTTTCTTCATCTCCCTCCGGCTAAATGGTGAATTCGACCTATTAAAAATCCAATGACTTCAAGTATTGTTTTCAACCCTACTATATAATTATCTATGTAATGAGATCTCTGGCATCTGATGAGTTTGCTTATACCAGTTCTTACATGTTTGTCGCTTTAAGTTTTGCGTGTTTCTTTTGATTGTACTGTTAGCAATAATGTGGCGAGAGATATCAGAATCGTGTAGAGATGCCAACGGAGACTAAATATCGGCCGCTGCGAATCGCTTTTGATGTCGACTCACCTCGGGCCTTCATTAGGCAAGTGCCAACGGCAAGCAGAATACCTTCATCTGTATATTCTCGTACTGGAGAGCGCTGTGGCATCCATGACGTTAAAGCGTTCGCTCGGAGAATACTTATGTTCTATTCCTAATACTAGTACGAATCGTACCCAATCCTGATGTCCTCCACAATGATATTGTTTGAATGTTGCTAGTGAACTGTTACCTATAATCATTTATGCTAATGGTTTAATATCGAAAGACGAATATGCCAGACGTAGAATGAAAATCGCTTTTTGGCGTCTTCTGTGGAAGTATACATTGTAAGATTGTTGCTTAATCGTTATCAGAGTCCGCTGATTGGAACTCAAAGAAAATGTTTGCGTTTCGATCTTGAAATCAACATGTTATATTACAGCTGTTGATATCATCGAGATAAACGATATGAGTACGTATCTATGACAGCTTAACTTGAAAGCGTTTGAACTAATTTGGCATTTCGATTACATGGAAATGATATGTTGATATTTTATTGTCTCTCTCGCAGACACATTTTATTATCACTACTTGGAATTTGGAGTGGGTAGAAGAAACCCACAGAGCAACCCATACCGAAATATGAATCTCATTAACTTATTCAGACAATGAGTGAGTGAGTGAGTTTAGTTTTATGTCGCCTTCGCAGTATTCCAGCTATATGGCGGCAGTCTGTAAATAATCGAGTCTGGACCAGACAATCCCGTGATCAACAACATGAGCATCGATCTGCGCAATGAGAACCGATGACATGTGTCAACCAATTCAGCGACCACCCGATCCCGTTAGTCGCCTCTAACGACAAGCATAGTCGCCTCTTACGACAAGCATAGTCGCCTTTTCTGGCAAGCATGGGTTGCTGAAGGTCTATTCTACCCCGGACCTTCACGGGTCTATTCAGACAATGACTCTGTCTCATAATTATGTCTCTCTAGTTACACCTGTCACCTGTTGTTTGAGCATATTCTATGAGACTGATATAATATCCGTTCCGTTCCAGACCTCCAAACCTTTTTAGCGGCAGAGCTTTGTTTTCAGATTTCCAGAATATCCAGGTTTCCGTTTGTCAGAGCTCGCTGTACGACAGAGCACACTGTACGATGTGTATGCAAGGACCAGGAGCGTAGTGTTGCAATATATAAGTGCTTAGATCTATCATATCATACTGAGTAAGATTCGTGTATCCAGTTACGTGAATTAATCTAAACGTTCTGGACGGGTTATTGCACTAAGTTGCGAAATAGGACGGATCCCAGTCATTAGGAAACGAGACTGGTGTGTAATCAATGTTTGACTTGCTAAAGTGGCAACTGAGGGATCGAGTGGTAAGAGTAGATTGGTGTATCCTCCTAATACCAGTTGCATAGATCGGTGCTCATGATGTCGAACACTGGGTTGTCTGATCATGGATTGATTACCTACAGACCACCGTCATTTCTTTGGAAGACTGCTTGGTGCAACGTTTATCAACAAACAAACAGAAACGTACCTCGGGCACTGCAGTTAACATTTCTTTATGATTTTAAATACGTTTTGTCGCTTTCATTTCCTCGGTCTCCAGGCATGTTTAGTATTTTACATCAAACGAAGATGACAGTTTCAATTTCCTCTGTGATCATCTGATATTATTAGTTTTCTTGACTCTCTTGTGTATGCTCAAAACGCGCATATCACACTCTTCAACACTATCAATCCTCATGGTTTGGATTTATCTTTCCCATATATTCTTTTGTATAAAACCCCAGAGTTCTCAAACGTTTTCTCCGTCCACAGTGATACCTGTGAGAAAACTATTATCTCAAATTGATAATTTCAAAAAAATGAATTTAAAGTTTAAAAAAAAACACATGCCAAAGTTAGAAATCCTCAACGAAAACGTTTCTGAGGCAGTGACTGGAAAGGTTTCTGCCACAAAAGAACATCCTCCTTCCACTGCTAGCTATTAAACACGATGGTGCTCTTTTCCTCAATACCATTTCCCTTATGACCCTATATGGCGGTAGCGCATCTACATTTCAAACCGTCAAATCAAATGCCCGGTTTAGATTGCTGTAACATGGGGTTTTATTTGCTATAGGTTTCTCCTACATGTGTATTTATTTAACCACATTCGATTGAAACGACGAGAAACACATCCCAGTAGAGCCCAATTTGGTCATAACGATCGTCTCCAGGAGGACAGATTTCAATAAGTTTGTATCGACCCGGCGTTGTTAACGGTTGAAGGCACAGGACGGCAATTGTACACTCTCGAAACGATCTTGTGAAATCAACCGTTACAATAGGACATATTGGATTGAACATAAGGCTAGCAGTTCAATTGAAACTCGCTTTGGAGATTACAGCCTTGATCAAACAGTCGGGCAGTATCGACACACGGCCCATAGACTTCTGTTGTTCGCGTTGTTTCTCAATAACATAAGTGGCTGACTTGGTGATTCTGGAAGTTGGACGTACGTTCGTGTGATGTCAACTTACGTCGCATGGGTAGACACGATGGTCGCTGGAGTCCTTGTTTCTGGGACGAGTAGGTGGCATTCTTGTAGGTCAACGACACAAACCGCTTTGTGCAAGGCTTCTGAGATGATGCGCTGGCTCCGTGCGATCGCGTGCACTTCGCCGCTGATAGCCCGTGTCGTGTATCTTTCTGTACGTTACTGTAGTGTACCGTCGTCGAAAGTAAATCATCGTTAAGTCTGTCTGCCTCATCGTCATTATAAATTTCCGTCGTTGTCCACGTACATTATCGTCATTGTTTCTGAACTACTGCGTTATTTTAATGTAGACTTGGCTCACAGTGCGGGACTTGTGCGTCATCGTTCGTGTATATTTGCGTCATTGTTACGTACCTCTCCGTCATCATGAGCGTTCTTTTGCCTCATCGTTAAGTTTCTGCGATACACCCTTTTACCTTTAGCAACAATTACTTGTCGTAAGAGGCGACCAACAGGCTCACTGACTTGACAGACACAAGCAATCGTATTCCAATTGCATGGATCATTGCTCGGGGTGTTGATTACTGGATTCTCTGGCCCAGACTCGACTATTTACAGACCGTCGCCTGGAATATTGCTGAGTGCATCAAACAACAAGTATTTCTTTTCAGAAAAGTCTTCGCAGAACACATTATTAAAGATAACATATCTTTGGGGCGGTGTTTTCCAACATCTTCAGCCAATGTTGCTTTCACAAAGGTCAAACAGTCCAGCAAATACTGTGGTTTTCATTGATTACAAATTTATTTGTTTCATTGTCTTATCTTTTAATGGGCGTGGGGAGTCCACTGGATATGAATAGTAAGTTTTTAAAAGTGACGTACATACGTTCCAGAAGATCTCCCACATTTTGTGACCGCCAACGAGATCCCTCGCCGAGGGTCAGCACCACTAACTTTGCCATAGGAAACGGCATCATCGTCATATTGGTCTTCTCGGTGGCAGTTCAACTGACACAACGCGACAATTCAGTTTATATATTCACATTCAAAGCAGCGATTATTCTAAAAAACTAACCCTTCCGCATCTCATACCCAAATTTACTTTGTAGAAATTTTGTGCCACAGTGCCATGACAAAATCGCCATATCTTCATGTAAGATTAACACTCATGTCTAAATCACGATGCTAATTTCATGCTGCTGTTCTGTTAATTCCTGGCACTGTGTTGGGTTCAGCATTACATTTTGAAATCTCCAGAGACGATATTTAGATTGAAAGCTAAACTACCGACAAGTCACAATGACATAATGTACACCTTTGCTTTTGTATTTCTTATGATTCCAAATATATATGGCGTTTACATCAGTTAATTACCCTTATAACGTGAAAGCCCGAGTTGTCAACTTATTGTGTCCAGCTTTCGAACGTATTCCCTCATTGACTTAGGAATGTTTTTTTCATTCCAGTATCGAAAAAACTAGTTCCCAGATTGGATCACGTGACAGATGGATCGACCACGGTGCAGTAACAAAGACGAATGCCTACACTTCCGCTGGGGACGGGTCATTTATCAAGAATGCCTCCTCAAACAATGGTGTATAAAATGCTCACAATGCTCACAGATATTTGATGTATTGTTCGTCCTGTATCACTAGTACTGTCGTCACGCATACCTGTTAGTTAAACATACAACACTTTAGTCTTCCGATTGCATCTGACATTTATAGCACGCCAGTTTTACCACTAGAATGGTGATCTACCTTCAGTTGTTATGGCCTATAGCCTTGGTTTTATATTGTATAATCCTCTATTGCAATAAATGTTTTAATGCTAAAATACTAGTTTCAAATTTCTGCCTACAATAGCCTGGTTGTTTACTGTACTGACAGATCGGGGGAAAAACGTTATTTATTATTACAGTATATATATAATCACAGTCACGATGTGGTTGCAGTGTTGCCGGGGCGACTCTATCATGGAAATATGGGTAGTATTTAGTGGTAGGGGAGAATAGGGAGGTTCTTGTGCCAAGACAGATTAACTATACTAATGTGAAAGAGTCAGGTGGTCCTTAGTCATTTTAGTTGTAGATTTTAAAACTGTATGCATCATTTTGTAGCGTAGCATGTTCCATTTCAGTTTAAGAGTCGGCTGGCATCGCTTTTACAAGACCCTTGAATATCCAAGTTCGAACTTATCTTCAGTAACCCATGTTTGTCTTAGTGGCGACTAGATGATCAGGCTTGCTGACTTGGTTGACATGTCATCGTACGTAAATGCGTTGTCCGATGCCCATGTTTTGGATCACTGGATTGTCTAGCCAGAGTAAGGCATAAGACTAAACTCACTCACTATTTTTTACACCTCTCTCAAAGGAACACAAGATTCCTTCGCATTTCTAATCTTAATTTTTCATAGCAAACATTTAGCTTGCCAGAATACTATAGTCTTGTGAAAGTGTTTTGTCACTCCTATTGAGTAGAATATATAATGAATTATATTTTAACAAAATGGAAAAAAAAATTCTGATAAGTTTCAATTGAAATTGTTATGCTGTTAGTTTAGTGCACAGAAGCCACTGTGTTTCAAATTTGATAAACATCTACCTACTACCATCCACCCCTAACACACACACACACACAGAGAGAGAGAGAGAGAGAGAGAGAGACAAAAAGAGAGAATGAGAGAAATGGGTTGTATCTGTCCGTGAATGAGAGTACATAGAGTTCACTCCTGAAACAGCTGAGGTAGACTGTAACGTCCAAAGCTGAGGACTTGATGTTCACGAGATGGGTTCTATGTGATAATGATGATAAATGCCAAGACGCTCCCCAACAGCATCTTCATTATTGCATTAATCGACAGGTATGATGTATTGTGAGCATCTCGAAGAAGGAATCAGTTAAGAGCCGAGCCATACCACAACCAGATTTGTGGTGGGTCGAAGACAATGAATCATGAATCAATAGGTTCGTGGACTTGTGTCATAGGAACCGCTCTGATGATGTGAATAAGTTTTGTCTCTCTGGTCCAGATTCGATCCAATACATGTTGTCTTGATATAGCAGTAATACTGGTGACTGCCGTCTACAACGACAAACTGAAGACGCACCATATCACGAACATGGACCTCCATGTGCCGATTACGGCATAATATAATATTCTAATTATCGTTATGAAAAAATAAGTAAGAATACGGGATGCATTTATGCGAAGCACATATTGCAGGCATTATACTAAAAGCGGCATAAAAGCAACCTCACTCATTTACCCTTACCGGGATCATCTGTTTCATTTGATGAGGTCATCCTCTTCCAGAAGAGTTAACCTTACAGGATTATATTATATTCGTACCAGAAATCCCATGGAGAATTCTGAAAGTTTCCTTGTGATCGAAAACCCCTTAATTTTGATGAGGTCCAAATGTAATTGTCTAGGGAAGGTATTCAGCCGATCTCACGATGGAATGTGTTAATCAGCAAACTCAATGCCTAGAGACATGCATAAAAGATAAGGTCTCAGGGACAGACGCAAGTGAGCATCATAGAGCATAGAGCATCATAACAATGGCTACACACCCTCAAGCCTTTCATCTGCATCCTGTTACTGTGGAACAGGGACCAAACTCAACGTCGTCGAAGACATTTATTTCTATTAGCCACCATGCAGGATGTATTGCCATGCCAAAGTGACATAATACATTTTTCTGGCTAATGAGACCGTAGCTATTTTAGCTCCAGCTATGAGTTACATGCAGGTTTAACATCACCTTTATCCGTCTAATCAGCAGGCATTACACACTGGTCAAAGAAGACATAAATGGTTATTCCAATACCGACCGCGTCAGTTAACCCCATGCAATGGTCACCATATCACAAGACTGGTTTCCCGTTTGGATTAACAATTACTCATTACATTTGCGCTCCTTCCATGTTTTCATTGCCATGTATGGAGGAACAGTCTTTCGACAATTAAGACGTTTTCCAGATGTATATTGCGTTTAACAGCATTCATTTCCATTGCTTTTATTCTGTGCCTCCGTGGGCACTGCATGGTAGGCGTGGTGCTAGCAACAAACATTGGACGAAGGAGGTAGTGAATGGATCTGGTGGTTATGATTTGTCACTTGTGTGACATCATACCTTGATCGCATAGGATATTTTGCTCCCATAATAAACACGTGGTGTTCCTAATCATAAAGTTGTTCGAATATTGTCAGATTGAGCGTAAAACTTTTAACCCACCCACCCATTTAAAGGAAAACGTGTTTTCTAGATTATTGCATAAAGTTTTCAAAGAACAGTTTAATAGACTAAGTGATGATTACAGGTGGAAGGCTGCAGGGTCGTACAGTCCACTGGGTAACTTTTAAAGTTGTTTAGTGATAAAAATGTAAATCTGAAATTAATCATTTAGCATAAGATAACCCTTGACCAAGGTGCATTATCTCCATAAGCTAGATCTGAATTAGATAAATTACAACCTGTAAGTTAGAAATATAATAAGGTCAAAGCAACAAATTAGAACCATTCGACATAAAACAATTAAAGGAGAAACTGTAGGAATCTCCTGTGGGTCATTCCCGACCATTGCATTGCCATTTACAAAAGCCATCATACATTATATTTGATTTTAATTTGAACTTACCATTACCCGTTATAATCGTCTTTAAATGGAATACATGTGACACCCAACCACCGTCTCTCATGATGCCACAACATTTCTTCTTCAAATTTCAAAATTTCTTTGGTAAAAGATGATATAACAGCTGGAATCCGATCGCATGTGCCTTTCCAGTTCAGATTGAGTAGGTTCAGATACATCAGCAGCGTAAATCTCAACTCACTCACTCGCTCACTCGTCTACCCCACGAAAAACTGTTATTTTTAATGTTATAATGTTGAAGTGTGTTCAATTGCTTTAATTTGCTGTTTGAACATTATGTAAATACAAGACAATTATATTACAGACGATCTTTGAACAACAGAGATCAAAGCAACATACGTGGTTGCTGACAACATGACAACAATAATGAGTGTAATCATTGTTGAAACTACGGGTTAAATATAGCGTGATAGTGTCACATATGGAATATCACTTGGAATTTAGCCACGGAATGGGAACACAGGTTTGAATTATTGATGATTTAAATAAGGCGTGTATCCTTTGATCCAATCATTTCAGCCAAGCTGGAACAGTTGATGTTTTCTGTAATAAGGTTACGTGTAAGTGCTCCAGGAACACAATGATCAAACAAATGTGCTGAAGATTTATGAAAAACCTAGAGCCTACCGGTCGATGTTAACGTGCTAAGTGAACAGTTTAAATTTGTGGGACGCAGTTGTAATGAACGTCTATGAAAGTGTCATCTTTCCCCTGTTTGAAATTGGTATGACCTGAGTTTAATTTCTCCACCTGGGAACATTGTGTGAAACAGAGATAACAGTTAAGCCTTACTGTTCAGTTCAGCTCAACTTGATGAGGGGGGCTGGGATGAGCCCCGAAACATCGTGAAATAAACTCAAGAAGTTGCAATCCATAAGATTTGTCCTGTATTACTACGCCAACTTCTAAATGCCTTTGAAGAATCACAGTTGTACCTAAGTTGAAGGATCGTTTTCTGACATGTCACAGTGTTCGCTACTTCGTACAGTTGTGAATATAATAATATCAAATATGTTTATCCACACCCTGGATCATTCTCAGATCACGTTATTAGCGTGATCAACGGGCTAGTGTATATTCGATGTTTATTCTCAGATTCCCAAAGAGAATACTATAAGGGCAGTTTGGAAGGAGTGAGTTCGAAATCACAGTCCCATCGCAGCCTTTAGGATACCCATTCACAGCCGGATGAAGAACTCACAATCATGCTAAGTCTCAAAATACTATAAGGGCAGTTTGGAAGGAGTGAGTTCGAAAGCACAGTCCCATCGCAGCCTTTAGGATACCCATTCACAGCCGGATGAAGAACTCACAATCATGCTAAGTCTTAAAATACTATAAGGGCAGTTTGGAAGGAGTGAGTTCGAAATCACAGTCCCATCGCAGCCTTTAGGATACCCATTCACAGCCGGATGAAGAACTCACAATCATGCTAAGTCTTAAAATACTATAAGGGCAGTTTGGAAGGAGTGAGTTCGAAATCACAGTCCCATCGCAGCCTTTAGGATACCCATTCACAGCCGGATGAAGAACTCACAATCATGCTAAGTCTTAAATGTGATGTCTAGCAAATTCTCAAGCAACTAAGCACCGATTATATTTAAAGTGTTACATATGCATTCACAACGTTCAAATGACGTCCTAAACCTTTTGTACTGAAAGTTTATTGAATGACGGTTGAAAACGGATAACAATAAACTGTGCAGCCGCTCCCCACACATCCCATCAAAACAATTGTATCCGCCTCCGTATTCCTTTGTACATATATGCGTTCCGTGGAAGAAATATTTTAATTCCCCGAGACAGTATCTGAGAAGCAGGAAGAGACGCGTAACAGTTTTATACCATCATGGTTCTGCACTTACCAAAGGTCCACACAGAAAACTATTTCAGAAACAACTTCCTTTAACAGCACACCCGCTGATCCCCCTGAACCACTGAAAACTATAAAATGGGACCCCCTCCAAAATGTCATTCCCGACTGAACCGATTACCAGAGAAAATGACAAAGTCATTGTATCTGTACAAGCCATTCTCGACCCGGCCCAAACACTAAAGTCATTTATTGCCCCAAATTGGAATTCTCTCCGACCAGCCCATATCTTATGGCTTCAATGGGTGATTTAGTTCAGGAATCCAATCTTCAGCAACAATTTTCACACAAATAAACAAGTAAATCCCGCCATTTGCCCCAATCGTATTTTCCTGATTTGCACATTTTCCACCAAAGTGCATTGATGCTGTAACTTGAAGTTTCATTATTTCTCTGTCCTCGGACCAAGAACAAAATTCGTAGTTCTCGGATTGTCAAGAAGGATATGGGGAACATCCCTGGAAATTCATCATCATGGAATTCACGGCGTAAATTGGCTTTGTTCTAAGCAACCTGTGCCGCGCCGTGGGTGATGTACATTTTTATAGTATTTTCAATCCGGAATAGAAAAGTGTAAGGAACACTGAAGTGGTTTTGGGTTTTTGCGCCTTCACTGTTTTACGTCATATTTTGATGGATTTGGCCCCAGGGTTTTTGTTCAATTAGCCGCTATGTCCGGTTCATCTTGTGCAATCATCGTCATAAACCCAATTGCTACAAAACACAGCAATGCAAACAGCTCGAGATTGTAGCCTTGCATCACATACTGCACGTGTGTTTGTGAACCTCGAGGCTTACGTTTTTAGATCCTTAGACATGTCACCGATAGGTTCCAAGCAGGATAATGTTCTGAAATAGGTCCAGGCCACATCGACGTCAACAGGCTGCGATGATGTCTCTGATGCTCTCGACACAAATGTGAAGGTAGGCCGAAAGCTCTTGTTCTGAGCAGTAGAGTTCAGACGATTGTAGCTCCCATGCTATAACACAACGTAGAACAATCCTAACGCAACTGTAAGAAAGAGAACCTCATGACAGTGGTGTTACGTTTAAGGTAACGAAAATATTTGTATCACTTGGATGGATCTTTGAACAGTATGTGAAAGCCTGGGACACTATTAAGTTACACGGCGTTTTGAAATAGGGAATTAACAAGGGTCTTGCAGTCCTGTACACCCTGTCAAAACACCGTTTGACGGCGTCTTCTACCTCTACAATCTTTTCATTTTGCTTATCAGTAAACAACAACTTTCAACCTTCCGCAGAATGAGACGCAAAATGTTTTACTATGACATTTCAGGAACGGCTCTAAAGGGAGATAATTCGGTATGGCTTAGCTTTAATACAAATGATCGAATTTGATAAACGACAAGTGAAATGCTGAAACATATATATATTCCGAAGCGATCAGCCGTTTTTCAGCCACATTCCATCTAAGGTCAAGGCCTTTCGTGCAACCCTCTGTAGTGTGTCAGGTGACAGATTTGACGGGGATTCTTACACCCTGGCAAATCCGTCTACATGTGCACGTGGGTTTGTATGCTCTGGCTATTGAACGAATTTATCTTGAGGGTAATACATGTCATAGTGACAGTGCCATACGAGCTCCGGATGAAACACAGAATACGCTGAAGGCATGCAACAGTCACAACCGCTTTCAAAATTTATAATTATACATTGCTTACAGCACATCTTTCTGACTTCATCATAAGCTTGCTGTCATATGCATGAGTCACGACCACAGGTGGATCCGGAAACAGCCCCGTGGAAATGCATGACAGTTGTCCACAGTTATTGTGGAAGAAATATTTGGGTAGTTTTAGTGAGTTGAAATTTCAAAATAAAATCTTGAAGTCTCAACTGTTAACATGATTACCAATTACCAGAATCGCTATTGTCAGATGAAAGTGTTCTGTCACTTTTATTTGAGTAGAATAAGTAATATGTTATGATCACACAAATGAAAACAATCGATTTCAGTTGTTGGTCTATTGGTTTAATGCTTAAATGTCGCTTTCTAAAGTGTTTTAATGTGGACAATTTCCAGGGTCAAATCATTTTTATGATCGGTTTTCGCTGCACTCACCTCATTTACAACCTATCACAACTCGACCCTACCTCGAAGGTCTTGTTACACAAACGATGACACACACACACACATACACACACACACACACACACACACACACAAACACACAGAGCGGGTGGCATCTGTCTAAGCAGGAGAGCACATGATGTTCACCCCTAATTCAGCTGAGGTAGACTGTAACATCCAAAGCTGAGGACTTGATGTTCACAAGATGGGCTCTACGTGATAATGATGACAAATGCCAAGACGCTCCCCAACAGCATCTTCATTATTGTCTTATGTATGATGTATTGTGAACATCTCGAAGACTGAATCACTTTAGAACCGAGCCATACCACAACCAGATTTGTGGTGGGTCGAAGACAATGAATCCTGGGTTCACGGAGGTGCGTCAACCAAACCTATCTGTGTATACGTTGCATGATGTAAATGACACTGGTTTGTCTGATCCAGACTCGATCTATAATACAGATTGCCATGATAAAGCTGAAATACTGGTGTCTGCAGTCTACAACAATAAATAACTGATGACACAAAACAACATATAGCGTAGATACCATAGATATCTAATCAGATATAAGAAATAATAAATGAGAGAAGTGCATTCCTTTCGTTGCTGATCCTCGTACGTCTTCAGCAATCCATCCTTGTCGTAGAAGACGAAAAAGGGATCTGGTGGTAAGGCGCACTGACTCAGTTGTCTTCTAATCCAAACAGCGAAAACTGATGCTCTTGATGTCCTCTTCTCAGATATGCACAAAAATTGTTGAGTGTGGCCTCGAGCTTCACAACTAAAGAAATAATGCGTCACATTCCATCCACCAGTACAAGTGTATGTTGTGCTGCATAATCATTTCATCGGTCAATGAAACAAGGTGAGTTCAATCTTATTACCGGATATTTCTCAAGGTCAGTTTACCAAGACGTAACACTCACCGTACGTCAGATCGTATTAGACACGCACTCATTGACAAGTGCTCGGTGATGTGAAGAGCTAATCAGAAAAACAAAAACACAAAAAATACAACACAAAATATAAAAAATATATAACCAAAACACCCCCCTCCAAAAAAAAACAACAACAAACAAACAAAAAAAACAACAACAAAAAACAATGATTATACATGTAGTCATGCATTTACATGCACGAAGAATGAAACTGACCAGGGTTTTAAATGGCATGTTCATTTGGCTTGGAATGATAAAAATACACTAATGAGCATTGTCAGGTCAGGTGTTGAAAGAGGAACGCCAAATCCAAGATATCCGCCATAATTAATCTACTTGTGACTTCATAAAATGTTTTAATTGATCTTACTACCGTCGAAGGTTTCATAGTTGTGATTAGTGGATACATGAATACATGCGGATACTATAGGCAAATATTAGAGATATTTCTATGATAGAATGCCCAAGGCAACATGTCTCCATTCACTATGAATACTTGATGTAGTTAAGAAGCTATGTAATCATCTTCAAGTTACGTGACAGATTACGTGTTGATATTTGAAGTTGTGGAAATTTCGAGGCGTTGAGTATGGTTCATGTCGATTACTCAGAGTTCATACGAGACCGCAGAACATCCAGTGACAGTGGCTTATGAATGCACCTTCATGGCGTATGATTCTTTGTCGTCCCTTTATGTGGATATTAATGGATACACGCCTCGAACAAAGTAACAGCCGGACATTGTTGCAGACGCTAGTGTGTTTTATTTGTAATATTTGCATTTTGTTTTTATTCCTTTGTGGCAGCATTCAACGGGATCATTTTTCTTCGCCGTGAAGTGTATTGAAGTGTCATTAGGGCGTGTGTGAAAAATGATTCACGCTAGAAATCTATAAAATGTCTAGATATTACACTTGTGTTATAAATTCACTACAAGTATAAGCAGATCGTATGCTTTATTTATAATGTTTCAAAATGAATACGAAACAGGCAATAAACTAATTAGGATTATAAGACAAAATATTAATACGCACATCTATTTTTAATTCCTACCATTTTCTACCAGTGGCAGATAGTTAAACTTCCAAATGTTTTCGTTGGTTATCATAAATATGAAGACGGAAATATTATCAATGAAAAAGATTTCATTTTGTTGATCAAACTATACCTAAACTATAAATTGCACATGTGGGTCGTAGCAGGGGTAATGAGCTAGTCGAGAATACTGTTGATATCATCCTAGAGGAAAACAATAGCAAAAGCAACAACCAGTCCACAGAAATTGCTATAGACAAGTGCCCCTTTCGGTGTGTTCCTCATATGATTATTTTGTTAATGTTTTGACACGGTCGGCTTCCTAGTGAGAGATGTTCACTTCCATCAACCACCAGAGCCTTGTAATAACGTGTCACAGGAGATGGGTTATGTACTAAGACGACACCCAAAATTCAAGGCGTACTGTTTGTGGACGTACTAAGCCTAAAATGGAATGGTCAAACTATTGTCATACAAGTGGTAGTACTTACTGAGAATTAGAGGTCAGATTAGCTTTCTTATTTTGGAATTTAGTGCTTTTCATAAACTACAATCTCATATCCTATATGTCTCTGGAATCATCTGTAATATAAACTAGAAGTTGTTTAACGTGATCTAAAATGAAAAATGTATTAAACATTTGGTCACCCATTATTGTAAAGACCAATTTAATTAGTTACATTGTGAAGTTTTTAAGAAGGAATTCATCTAGGTTGTTTTTGCCTCTGTCCGCCCTTGCGTGGACAACCTAAACAATTATCTATTAACAAGTTCATGATATCTCGTGAATACATCAATTGCATAACACCGTCAGTGACGTGCCGGGAAGTCTGATATTTATATTCCGGATTTCCCGGGAGAGCTAATTTCCAAGGACGTAGGAAATAACCGTCAAAGCTAAAGGTACGGTGCAGAACGGGAACATAATCTATGTCAAGAGTAGAGAATTACCTGAATCTTGGCTACTCGTTTACATCAGACAAATAGATTTCAGTCAGGTCTTTGATACTGTTTGGAAAAATGGCTTATGAATTAAAGTGATTGTAGTAACATAAGCAAAAAAGAACCATCTTACCTGCCAGCCTGCTACTCTGTCGGCCTCATGGCAGTCGTCCTGCCTCCTCAAGAGTCCTTGGGCCACTTCTGTCCATGGAATGTCTGCTTGGCAGTTGTCCTGGCTCTGAGGGCCTTCAAGGTCCAATTCTGTCCCAGGACGATTGTGTCCACGGCCCTAATAGTAAAGATAACGAATAGCTTGATGTCTCAAATCACTGGCATGGAGCGGTCCCCTTTCCGGAGGACAAAGTCTCGATCCAGGATGAAGTATGCACTCCCTAATACTGAGAGTTGGAGTTTACTGGACCTGTAGCTGTGCCCAGCGCCTTCCATTCACATATACGCATATACTCTGTTTTGTGTGTGGTGTATGTGCCCCAGGTGAATTGCAGCTTGGATATCAGGAAATGTTAGGTGAAATTTGTGGAAGCAACGTAACTGTGACTAGGCTAATGCTTAGTCTCAGAATATATGTATGATTTTGATAGTAAGAAAATTACCATATAAACTGAAATGGAACACGGAGGAGACAAGAGATTCTGAACCTGAGGAAATCTAAACCTGCTTCGTTTAGGGCTTTACCACTGCAGAGAGGGCTTGGAAGACGGGGCAATAATGTGGACTGTGAGACAAAATATAGGTGGGCCATGCAGTGTTTTCAGTGTTCACCACTTATCAATGTCCTGTTTCATGACAATGAGAGTCGAAATCCTGCCCATGTGTGCGTTCGTTGGCTGCGCACGAGGGGATGTCAATAAGTTTTGAGCCTTTAGCATTTTTCATACCCAGGTGTCACAGCCTATGGTACGACATTGAACCTTGGGATGTAGCTGATGTGATATATAAGTTTTGGTATCCTACTCTCAGAAGTTATTGAACAGCTCACATTGACAGAAAGAGAACCCCCTCACGGCAGTGAAAATGAATAAAACAGAGTATAGAGCAGTAAAGATGTGAAAGATGGGTGCCAAGAATGCTTACAGATGAAATGAAGCAAACAAAGGTCACCATAAGCAACTCCATGCTAACCAGATACAACAAGAATCCAGAAGATTTTCACATTAGGCTAGTAACCTATGATGAAACCTGGATCCACCACTGTGATCCTGAGAGCAAACAAGAATCCATGGAATGGAAACATGTCACTTCTCCCAGGACCAAACAGTTCAAAGCCTCCAGATCAGTGCAGAAGGTAATGGCGACAGTCTTCTGGGATAGCAAAGTAATCCACGTAGATTACTTACCAAAAGGAAGAACAATGAATGGGGAATTTTACGCTAACTTGTTGAGGCAAGTGCGACAGTTAATCAAGGAGAAGCGCCGGGGCAAGATCTGACGTGGTATTCGTCTACATCAAGACAATGCTCCAGTACACACCTCTCGCGTTGCAGCCGCTGCTGTCCAGGAATGCGGGTACGAAATCTTGTCGCATCCCCCCTACTCTCCAGACCTGGCACCAAGTGATTACCATCTGTTCCCAAATCTCACGAAACACTTGCGTGGTCGTAGATTTCAGGATGAAAATGAGCTTATTGCTGCTGCTGAGACTTGGTTTGAGGACCAAAATGGCGCCTTCTACAGAGATGGCATCAGCGACTGGCAGAAAAGATGGAACAAGTGTCTTGACTCACAATGGGACTATGTTGAAAAATAAATGTGGTTCATACCAATATTTTGTGTTTTTCTATGCAAGGCTCAAAACATATTGACATCCCTCGTACCTGTTTATATGTTTTGTGACAATGTATTATACGTGCCTACTTCTGTAAACCGTTGGCTGTATTATACGGGTGAGTGAGTTAATATTTAACGTCACATCGGCACTGTATTATACGGATGTCTCACTGTGCATTCATTTTGTGACAATGTATTATGCGTGTTTACTACTGTAAACTGATAGATCCATTTTGTGGATGTTTTACTGTTCATATTTGTGCGACAATGCATTTTGCGTGTCTACTACTGTAATCCAACTGCTGCATTTTGTGGAAGTCTATCTGATAATTCATTTTGTGACAATGTATTATAGTGTCCACTACTGTAAACCCTCCAGTACAATAGGTAGTGTTGCATACATTGAGGGAACACGGTTCCAGAGCTTTTTTTTCAATAAAGATTTTAATCTCTGGTTTTACGTGTCTGGCATCTGTTACCTTGTGTTCAAATGTAAGTCTAAAAATTTAGATTCATATTCTGCAAAGATAGCCAAATGTTCAAGGTTTTTCGCAGTGCCTGTTGTTTATGTTCGAAAATTTGTTATTGTTCTATGTGTTGCTTACCATCTAGCAACACAATACAGGTTTTTGCTTTATGTGGGCAATTTAAAACAATACATTTGGGGACCATGGGTACCCGAGCGGTAAGCATTCCATATGCTTATCTAAACGAATGATCATGTTTATTTAATATATTAGGTGGTTTTCACTTGTCGCATTGCGATTACATGTGTTAACCTCTCTTACAAAAATATTACCCTGAAGAGTTATGTAGGATCCACGCGGACCCCATCAAATACTGTCACAAGTGTGTAAAGTTTTCAGCTACTGTCACGTGCTTAACTCCAGTTTTCTTCTTCGTCAAGCATATTGCATCCTACCAGTACATTTACAGACAAAAACAGATTTGATTTAAGTTTTAATCGGTTTTATATTGAAATCAAGACGGCATTACATCAAGTGCTATACAGAACTGCTCCGGCTCTATGTATGATTGTTGAACTTGACCCCGTTTCTTCGGATTTGGACAGTTCTGATTTTTATGATGGTACTGATTATATGGTTGGGTGTATTGAGAATTCGGAAAGTGAAGATCATGTGTCTGGCCTGGACTCTGGTGGAAATATTTGAGATAGTGGTTCAGATGAGGGTTGGAAGAAGAGGGTGGTAGAACACCAAGGTGCACGTATTGTCCCTGGAACAGATGGTGAAGATAAAGTGAGTGAGTTAGTTTTACGCTGCATTCATCAATATTCTAGCTGTATGGCGGGATGAAGATGGGGGCACAAAAAGAAAGACGAGGGAAATGGAGGAAGAAAAACTATTAGAGGAAGAAGAGGGGACGGGGAAGTAGAGGAGGAAAAGGACGAGGAACAAGAGAGCGGGGACCAAGGGTCGGGCTCGGAAATGTTGTAGACATCACCTACATAAGAGTGCAGGCAATCATGCTATTCTTAAAGGACAACCTGACAGTTTAAGACCCAAGCAGGCACAACAAGAACGAGCGATTAGCGATAGAAATGTTAAAGAATGGAATATGGCTCGGTCTGCAATCTGCAGGAAAGGTCCAACCATGGAATGGGACAGAACTGAATGTGAAAGCTTTACCAGTGTCTTTGGTGGTAGATCTGCTAGCTCATCACTTGACCTATGTCGAAACCATCCGAAAAATCAGGCCAGATATCCCCCTTGAGATGCGGAAAAGTCACGGAATACTTGAACATTGCTCATTCTTCGGATTTGAAGATCAGCTAACATTGGTTTCTTAAGCACTTAAGTGAAACAGTGCAGTCGTTTTGCTTTCTTTCATGGGCCATGACCGATCTACTCAGGTTGAGCTTCACAAACCAGATATCATAACTGACTATAGTGCTCACAAAGGAGGTGTCGACAATATGGATCATTTGGGTGAAATTTTCACTGTAAAACGTGAAGGCAACAGATGGACTTTGGTTCTCTTATGCAACATTGTGGATGTTGCTGACATGTAGTATGGCTCTTCAATTGCCCCAACTGGAGTGTTCGACAAGGAGGCTCCTGTCGGATTCTCTTCCCGCAGGTACTGGGTTTAATTATCATATATGACCTTCTTCGGCGTCTCCAAAAGCTCAAGGTATCGCAAAAGGGCGTGAAATCTGCATTAGTGGATCTGGATATGCTCGATATTAGACAGAATGCAGCAGAAGGACCTCCGACTGCGAAGAAGCAATGCTACATTTGTCCAAGGATGGCTGACCACAAAATTCGTCAATACTGCTCAAACTATGGCAACAATGCCTGCAAAACCATTCTTAGTTTTAGTGCTTGTTGTGATGAATGTGTCGAAATGATGTGAAATTATGCACCAAATTCAGCTGGTATGGAAGTGAGGTGGAAAGCGTCCTTTTCATTCCAGGGTAATGGATGCCAGAGTTCCAGGTGTGACTTTTGTAAAAATATTGCAAATAAATGCCTAGCAGCTTCAACTTTCCTTTACTTGTTCTATTGTTCTCTCAAGTGTCACAACATCATGATTCGTCTCCCAAGGAAGGTTAACTAGGTTTATGAATAACAACTTGTATTCAGCGTGCCATAATCATTGTCCAAAACTGAGCTGAAATATCTACATGGTTTGGGATTGGTAACATAGGAGAGAAAAAACAGCCGTCATTGAAATATGATCACAGGCGTTGCTTCTAAATTTTCAGCCTCTAATGTACCAGGATTGTAAAGTATATACACATTCAGTTGAATATATTTTAAACTGATGATGATATTTTGTCTCTGCAACCACTGACCCGCTAAGGAAAATTCGGTTGCGGTGTCCCATGTAGTGGCGGCATTATACTGTGTAGTGGTGGATGAGGTGATGTCTCCTGTAGTGGTGACGTTGCACCATGTCATGCTGGATGCTGTGATAGAGTCCCAAGAAGTAGTGGATGTGGATCTGATGTCCCATGTCGTGGTGGAAGTGGGTTTAGTGTCCCATGTAGTGTTGGCTGTTGTTCTGATGTCCCATGTAGTGGTAAATGTGGTTGTGGTCTCTCATGTAGTAGTGTCTGTGGTTGTAGTTTCCCATGTAATGGTGTATGTAGTAGTGGTCTCTCATGTAGTGGTGGCTGTGGTTGTAGTTTACCATATAATGCAGTGTCTATTCTAGAACTGAAAATCTAGGGGGGATGTCTCGCCCACTTACAAAAAGGGGGGATTTGGAAAATGTAGGGGGGAATACCTGTATTACCGTCTTTCAAAATAGTGTGGATGTACGAAAGTTATTGCAGCCACCACCAGTGAAACTATTGCTCATTTGAAATTATTGGCTACAATAGTTGCATATCAGAGCACCAAGCTCATTTTGAGAGAGCAATGGCCATTCTTAAAACCATTTTTTTTCTGAAAAAAACCCCACTTGGTTTGGCTTTTTTAGAGTCGAAGGGACCGGGGTCAGGTTTTGCTCGCCTATCGATTCACACATCTCCTTAACAGACATATCGGTCTGGGGAGACATGGCGGACACTGTTGCTTTCTCAGTGGTATTTAGTGCAAAAAAGTCTGTTATTTTCATTCTTTTGTGTGACATTATTCACGCCAAATTACCACAAACCGTTGTAAATAAGAATTTCGTATTCGTTTGTCGTCTACAACTTCAAGTGATAATATTGTCTGATTTCGAAAACGAAGCTAAAACGAACTGATGTTCTAAAAAAGATCGACGAAACTGTGTTTTGCAAGTGCTGTACACAAGGACTATGTTTAGAGTTCATAGTCTAACGTTGTCAATTAATTAATTAATCATAGCTTCATCGAAAAATGTTATCTATTTTCATACTGATATGAATGGAATTTCGTTTCCCCAGTGCCGATAGCGGGGAGGTTACTCTGTATTTACATGCTGTCTCTCGAACTTGACTATGTGTTGACTACTCCGATTTAAAAATTCATTCCTTGTCAATAGAAAGCTTTTTCCGTATGTTTTTTTTTAAAAGGTAGTTAGGGAGCAAATTACTGTGCGCGACAGATCGCGCTCTTTTGTTCTTATGAGGCGCGATTTGAACATTATTAGCGCGAATCGCCCAATCGCGCGTCCTAGAGTAGACACTGGCAAATGGTGTATGCAGCAGTGGTCTCTCATGTAGTGGTGGCTGTGGTTGTAGTTTCCCACGTAATGGTGTATGTGGTGGTGTCACTTATAGTTGTGGAGGTGATGTTGGTGTCCCCTGCAGTGTCTATAGAGTTGGTGTCCATTGTAGTGGTGGTAGTGTCGTCACATATATTGCTGGACATGGTGGTGTCCCATGCTGTGTTGGATGTGGCAGTGCCCCATGTAGTGATGTGGTGGTGGTGGTGGTTATGTGTTCTCATGTAGTTGCGGCGGTGTCCCATGTAGAGCTGGCAGTATCTCATGTAGTAGTGAATGTGAGTCTAGTGCTATTGCTGCCCCATATTGCCGTGGTGGTTTTGGTGTCCAATGTAGTGATGGTGTTATCCAATGTATTAGTGGATGAGGTGGTGGCGTTCCATGAAGAGGAGATGTTTGTATCCCATTCAGTAGTGGATATGGTTGTGGTGTTCCTTGTACTCGTGGTGTCCCTTTTAGTTGTGGTTGTGTCCCACACAGCTGTATATATCTGGCCCAGGCAGGCTCTTTAGTCTACCTTCTGCTGAGAGCGAGGAGAGTAATGAGTCATGGCTTGCGCATGCGTGTACTAACTGTTGCTATGGCTGGCATCATTATTTACAGATGGCGGCCACGTTAGCAACCCTTTCCACCTGAAGCTTAACTCACACTATTTCTCCACTCTATCATTGTTTGTATTAACATAACTGGTGTTATCTTAACACTGCACTTTGTGGCGAACCATACATGAAGATTAATGACTGTGTGTAGAAATCTTGACAAGGGAGGTCACAGTAAACAAACCCAGTCTGGAATCCTGTAAAACTGAAAAGTATGTTGAGTTGAAGTGTCACAATTATCTTATCTGGGTTTTCTGCAGGAAACTGTTTACACTGTTGTAAACCCCCAATTACCATCTTTCAGATAAAATTAACACAGTTTATTCAAGCAGGGTTTGATTTCACATGAATCTATCGCAAACATAGGTTTCATTCATAAAGTGTGGCAGCGAGAGTAAGCTGTTTGTTGAACATTGTAGTAGCACTTCCGAGAAGGTTTGAAGCTGTATTTTGTGTATTCTATATGGAGCAAGTTTAAGTGTTGTTTTCGTTGGAATTTGTACACAAAATGGAAAGAATATGTGAAGATCACTTTAAAAAAAAACTGGAATTACTGTGCCGAAAATGTGCTGTTAACTGCAGTGGATGGATTTATCAGCTTCAAAACAGTGAGTCCAAATTCCTTATAATTTTGAGGCCAAATACCTTGCTTGAATATGACTGCATGACTGTATTGGTAGAATTAGATAACACACTCAATGTGCATATATATTGAATTGCAGGAAAATCTCTACAAAGACCTCTTAAAGCGATTTGAAAATGAACAGATTCTTCTTATTATAATGTTTTGAAAATGCAAGGAATGTCAGTTTTCTGCCTGAATAAATCCAATACATACACACATTTCTTAAATAATAGTAGATAGCAGTGATGTATGTGACAACCTTGACCAAATTCCATTGTATATTAGTGCCTAAAGGGAATATCCGCAACACACGTGCAGGTTTTATATAGCATGTGCGATCTAGATCAGGGCTCAGGAATGTACAGGCCAACCGCACTGCCTTGTCTCTCTCTGCCTTCCTGACTCAGCCAGCCACGCTGTGTGTATCAACTAAGATGCCTGGTCCTAAATAGCTGTGCCCACTTATGGTGTTGTGCCATGTTGGGGATGTAACGTTGTTGCATTGTGTAGTGGTGGATGTGGTTGTGGAGTCCCATGTAGTGGTGGATGTGTTTCTGATGTCCCATGCAGTGGTGGATGTGGTTGTTGTGTCCCATGTAGTCGAGGATGTGGTGGTGTGTCATTTAGTTTTCGATGTGGTGTCCCATGTAATGGCGGATGTAGTAGTGGTGTCCAATTTAGTGTTGAATGTGGGTTTGGTGTCCCACCTGGTTGTGGTTGTGGTGGTGATATGTCATTCAGTGGTGGCATGGTGGTGGTGGTATCCAATATAGAAGTGGGTGTGGTGGTGGATGTGGATGGAGAGGTAATGACCCATATAGTGGTTGATGTGGCGGTTGTGTCCCATGTGGTGGTAATGGTGGTGCTCTAAGCAGTGATGGTAATGGTTGTGGTGTCCCTTGTAGTGGTGTCCCTTGTAAAGGTGGTGTCCTATATAGTGACTGATGTGGAGGTGGGGTTGTGGTTGTCATGCTGTAGCTGTTGTACAACATGCAGTGGTTGCGTGTTATATGTTGTTGTGTCCTCTGTAGTGGTAACGTTGTACCATGTACTGGAGGATGTGATGGTGGTGTCCCATATAGTTGTGAATGTGGTAGTAGTGTCCCATTTAGTGGTGGTGGCGGTTGTGATGTGCCATCTGGTGGTGGATGTGATGGTGTGTCATATAGTATCGACGGTGGCTGTGTCTCATGTAGTGTCCGTGGTGATGGTGTCCTGTGTAGTGTCTGTGGTGGTTGTAGTGTCCCGTTTTGTAGTGGATGTGGTTGTGGCCTACTATCTAGTGGTGGATGTGGCAGTGCCAAATGTAGTGCTGGTGCTGCCTCATATTGCAGATGTGGTTGTGGTGTCCAATGTAGTGATGGCGTTATGTATGTGTTGGTAATACGGCGCCGCCAAATGCAGTGTCTATGATAGTGGCGTCCCACGAAGAGGCGATCTTGGTGTCTCATTCAGTGGTGCATATGGTTGTGGTGTCCCATGTACTGGTGGTGTACCTTTTAGTGGTGGTTGTGGATGTGGTGTCCCACTTATGGTGTTGTGCCATGTTGGGGATGTAACGGTGTGGTGGTAGATGTGGTGGTGTGTCGCTTCGTGGTGGATGTGGTTGCGGTGTCTCATTTAGTGGTGAGTGTGGTGCTGGTATCCTATGTAGAGGTACTTGTGGTGGTGTCCCATGAAGTGGATGGAGAGGTAATATCTTATGTAGTGGTAGTGTCCCATGTGATGGTGGATGTGTCTGTAGTATGCCATGCAGAGGTGGTGGTGTCTCATGTATGGGTTGTGGTGTCCCATATTGTGGTCGATGTGGTGATGGTGTTCCATGCAGTGTTGGTGATGTCCCATGTAGTGGTTGACATGTTCCATGAAGTGGTAGCGTTGCACTATGTAGTGGCGATGCCCTTTGTGGTGATGGTGTTGTCCCTTGTAGTGATGGCTGTGGTTGTGGTGTCCCATGCAGAGGTGGTGGTGTCCCGTTTAGTGGTGGATGTGGTTGTGGTGCCCCATGTAGTCGTAAGTGTGGGTGTGGTGTCCCATTTAGTGGTGCTTCTAGTTGTGGTGTCCTAGTTGTGGTCGTGTCCCACATAATGTTGGATGTAGTGTGTAGTGGTGGTGTCCCATATAGTGATAGATGTGGTTCGGGTGTCCCATTCATCCACTAATTTATTTTAGTTAGTTAGTTAGTTAGTTAGTTAGTTAGTTAGTTAGTTAGTTAGTTAGTTAGTTAGTTATCCCTTAAAATGTTTCATGCCTATGTTACTACCACATCTTCTTGAGAGGATATGCGCTGAAGAAAAATGACAAAGTCTCTCATAATATTCTCAGCTAAACTACAACTGCACTGGGCCGGTAGATTTAGTTGGTAATGTAGATAGGGCACACTCGTGCATGCCCTGCATGATGCTGTGTAGAGATGGGATAACTTAGTGCTTCCCCACCATTCCGTCCTTCTGTAGGTAGTTCCCAGACAAAGCAAGTCCTGCATGGTCACTTTGAGGGGCAGTGTACTGGTCAACTGCGATTTCCTGCTGGTAAAGTATTTCAATATTTCAGTTGACTATTCAGATTAAATCTTGTTTTCACGACCCGACAAGGTTGTTTTGCATTTAAATCTGTGGGGATCGCCGAATAACCTAGAGGTGAAAGCATTCGCTCGTGACACTCCAAACAATTTTGATTCGATTTCCCACATGGCTACGATGTTTTCAAGCCAATACATCATGTTTCCCACTGTGATATTGCTGGAATATGCTAACAGCAGTGTAAAACTACACTCAGGCAGTCGCAATCTGTGTGGGAAGAATAAATGATGTAAAATTGTCTTTACCTTTATTCGTAGGACCGTCGCCCAGGAGTGGGCTGATAAGTACCAATGATGTAAAATTACATATACCTTTACTATTAAGACCGCGGATGCCATCATCCTGGGGGCAGATATGGACCTTGAAATTCCCCATAGGCAGGACGACTTCCAAAGAAGATATTCCATGGACAGAAGTGAAGCCGACTCAGGACCAGACAGGTAGTTTTTTACAAAAAGTCTATTGAAGAAATCATAAACAATATCCATGTTCACAATGACGTCATAATCAAGTATCAAATTGTATCTCATTTTATAGGGTCTATCACGAACCATCACAAACATGTACTTTTGGCCATCAATATCTGTGTAGTAAGTATGAATGATGATGTGAAACATTAAGCTATTCGTTATCTTTTCCATTAGGACCTTGAACACAATCGTCCTGGGGAAAGAACTGGACCTTGAAGTCCCCCTGAGACACGTCGACTTCCAAAAAGACATTCCGTGGACAAAAGTGTACCAATGTCTCCTCTGTCCGAGGCCGACAAAATGACTAGTAAAGGAACTTCTTTAAGCAATCTTTTAATGACAACATGAAGCATATCCTTGCTCAATATGACCTTGTGTGCAAGTTGTGCTTCAGGTCACAGCTTTTCTTGAAGAAGCATATACATTTCGCCTTCATTATCTATGTAGTAAATACTAGTGATGTGAAACATTAACATACTCGTTAACTTTGCTGTTAGAACCGTGGGCAGTAATGTCCAGAAGTCTGAATTGGACCTTGAAGCCCCTCAGAGGCAGGACGACTGCCAAGAAGACATTCCATGGACAGAAGTAGACCAAGGACTCTTGGCGAGGCAGGACGACTGCTATGAAGCCGACAGAGGACCCGGAAGGTAGGTTTTTCAAACAAAATTTACACAAGACAACATAAAACATATTCTTGTTCACTATGACGAAATGTGCAAGTTACAAATGCGTTTCAGGCTAGAGTTTCTCACAAACGTACATACATGTACTTTGGCATTCATTATTGATGTAGTAAGTACCAATGATGTGAAACATTAAAGATCACATGCAATGCAAAATGCGACTTTGGAGATTCTGATACCTTTTGATATGGACTTATATAGACAAATCGTCAAAAATGCAAATTCAGCGGTTAACTTTGAAAGATAACGCAATGAAAAAACCGCGAAATCGAAATTCAAGCGATTCACTAATTTCATCCCAGCACTGTAAAGTTCTTTCCACAGCTATGCTCTGCTGTGCACATAGCACATGCGCAATGATTAGGTTCTCGTGACTTGAACTAGGATGCGTGAATGGTTTATTCCCAAGACGGCGACACGCAAAAGCATAGTAAGGGATGCGTGGAAGGATCATCGCTGTGGTTGAAGTTGGAGAACAAAAGATGTTTCTAATGATTACAAGCGTCTTTGATCTGCAATAACATTTTGAATTTGAGATATACAAGCACGTTTTCAAGAATGTGTAGAATTGTGAAATACTAATATTATTGTAAAAAAAATCCGAAAAGGTTTCATGTATATGGAACCATATCAAACAACATATTGATTGTGATGAGCAGCCTCTGTCACAGACCAAACTCAGTGTCGGTTGTATTGACACCTATGTGCTTATCCTTGGCTTTTGGAGAGGAGGATGAAGGCATGGGGCGATCTCCTTTAAGGAGGACAAAGCCTCGATGAAGATGTATGCACCCCTTAATACTGAGAGCTGGAGCTTAATGGGTCTGAAGCTATGCCCATCTCCGGCCATATAAATATATGCATATAGTCTGTTTTCAGTGTGGTGTATGTGCACCAGGGCCCCGTTTCACAAAACTCTGGTAAGCCTAAGATCTCGTAACTTTCCTCGTAGCATCCGTAGCTCCTATATTACAGTATAGGAGGTACAGTGGCTACGAGAAAACTTACGAGATCTAAGGCTACGAGAGTTTTGTGAAACGGGGCCCTGGTGTATTGCAGATTGGATATCAGGAAATGATTGCTGGATATTGTACGAAGAACGTAGCTGGGATAAGCAGTCTTTCCAGTGTTCACCACTTATCCGTGTCCTGTTTCATGGGAAAAGAGTCGAAATCATGTCCATGTGTGTGTTCGTTCGCCGCATTATATGGATGCCTACCTGCTTATATATTTTGTGACAATGTATTATGCGTATCGACTTCTGTAAACTGTTGCTTGCATTATGTGGATGTTTAAATTTTCAAACATTTTCTGACAATGTATTATGCGAGTCCCCTACTGTAAACAGATGACTGCATCTTGTGGATGCCAAACTGTTCATATACTCCGAGACAATATATTATGCGTGTCTGCTTCTGTAAACCGTTGGCTGAATTATGTGGATGTTTAACTGTTCATTCACTTTGTGACAATGTATTATGCCTGTCTACCACTGTAAAGTGGAGGCTACATTTTGTGGATGTTTAACTGTTCATGTATTTTGTGACAATGCATTTTGTGTGTCTACTAATGGAAAAAAGATTGCTGCATTTTATGGATGTTTGGACTTTTGTTGGACAATATATCATGAGTCCTAGCGTTTACTACTGTAAACCACTGGTTGTAACATGTGGATAGTCAACTGTTAATTCATTTTGTGACAATTTATTATGCGTGTCTGATACATCTTCTTCAGCCAGGTTTCCAAGACCATCTGTTTCACTCAGTCACATTTTCTTGCAGGGAAAACTTGTAAGGTTGTATTAGAGTTCGTCCTCGTCATCATAATGTAGAATTCTGCAATTTTCCGTGTAGTCCAAAAAAACCCCTTAAAATTGACGAGGTCCAAATGTAATTCCCTGGGAAAGTTATTCAGTCCATCTCACCTGCTAATCAGCAAAGCCAGTGTTGAGAGATGTACATAAAACATAAGGTCGAAGGGACAGGTGCAATTGCGTACACCATCATGACAATGGCTACACACTCTCTAGCCTTTCATCTGCACCCAGTTACACTGCAAGAGGAACTAAACTCTGTGTCAACAAGGGCATGTATTTCTAATTAGTCAGCATGCAAGGTGTGATGCCAACACGCCTAAGACACATGATGCATGTTTCTGGCTAATGAGACCGCAGCTATTTCAGCTCTAGCCATGAGTTATATGCAGGTTTAACATCACCTTCACCCGTCTAATCAACTGACTTAAATGATTATTCCTGTGTCGAATGTTTTAGTTCGCCCAATGCAATGGTCGCCACATCACAAGGCTGGAGTCCCCAAAGGAGTAACAAGTTCGAACATTTTAATTTACAAAACAATTTTATAGGTGTGTATTGTTTTTTGACAGCATGAGATTAACTTCCATTGATTTTTATTTCTGTTACCAACAGCCAACACCACATGGAACGTTGTGAATGGATCTGGCAGTCAGGCTCTTGACTTGTGTACCCCGGTGGCACAGGACGTTGCCCATGACATCAATCTCTGGATTTTAAAAATTAAGGCAATAATAATGTCCGTTTGGGAAAATGTGGGCACAATTTTATTGGGGAAACGGCGGTAACATTAAAGAAAAAGAACATATTTTGGAAAATTGAAACGTTTCTTAAAGGAAGTCATTTTATCCATTGTCACTGGTCCCGGATGCTTCAGAGTCCCTTCAGTATTTATAATAACTAATGTAAAAGTGACAACTGTAAGATTGCGACTGTCGTAAGCACTGATTTATCAATAAATATAAAAGAACGATGATATGAGGTATTCTGAAAAGCCACTGAGGGCATGCTGCCCGATGGCACCCATCGTGCTGTTGTTGGAATATTGACAAAGAAACGGAGAAAAGCAATTTAATCATATGAAGGAAAACGTTTCAAAGATTGCCTCTAATGGTAAGACCTACAGATGGAAAGGTTAAGCAACATACAGTAAACTCGGTAACTTTAAAAAATGTTTGTGCACAGTGTATTGATGGAAACCTAAAAATCTAACATTAGCCAATTTGCTAATCTTTATCGATATAATTTCATGGCGTAGACATGAAAACCAACTTAATGAAGTCTTATATAAAATGGAAGCTCCCTGTGGAAGAATGGCTACACACTCTCTGGGCCTTCATCTACACTGTAACAGGAAACTAACGCTTTGTCGGCAAAGGCATGTATTTCACATTTTAGGTGCATACATTTCTTTTTGCGACGATTAGTAGAAATCGTAATACCTCTGAAAGATGTTCACATTTCAATAGTCATGTCTGTTTGCCTTTAATTAATATTTTCCATTTCTGTGTTTGCATAGAGGTGGGTCTTTGAAATACGAGTGAGATTAATATTTGAACTAAAATATCTCAGTTCGCTTATGGAAATTGGATATTACTCAGTAGATGTTCCATATATCAATATAGGCTTAACCGGTATATTTTATGCTCAGCCCTATAGAAGTATAAGCTTTAAGATTATAGAATGACGCTGACATTTCAATGCGAATGCTCTGTAAAATGTCAGTATTGAGTACTGTTGCTCTGAGCTCCTCATTCTCTGACACAAGCAAAACTAAACAACTTACACAGCAAACCTGAACAACTAGTTAATATTATATAATATATGCAGGATGACCCGATAAAGGAACATGCATATGCTACAAAACGTCCCGTTATTCACAACAAAGCAGTTGACATCCATACATAATGCTTTTCTTAATAACATAAGAAAGTATGATCCACAGACTGCCCTCACAACACAAAAGTGTTTTAACAAGCGGATTGTAAAGTAGAAATTGTATGAATGAAACAGCGGAAGAGGTAAGAAGGCGAAAAACAGGTAGAACAGTGAAAAGGCAACGCAACCAACTCAGATACTACAAGGTGGTTTGAAGCTGGTAAGGAGGCATCAGGTTTAATGTCGCTTTCATCGAGGGATACGACTCTCTCTCCGGGCTCTAGTACCTGTCACGGCTGGTACTGAAAAGCAGTTTGACATCATGTACGGTTCAAATCCAGGCATCGTCTATCCAAGAATATCAAAACCATAAATAGAGAGTACTTGTTATTTGGTACCCAACTCAGGATAATGTGAGCAGGTATATCAGGGGAATAACAATAAATAATTGGTATTTATCACAGTCGTTCACAGTGCTTGCCGTCATATGAGAAAAGATTACATGGCTTCTTGTGTGATATCGCGTAACCAAAATATGAAAAATTGTCCTTCAAAAGATGATAATATTTAATCAACTGTGTAACATGATTCTCCACAAGAAACAACAAGCTTGCTGAAACGAGCTTATATGTTAAAGGTATTCCTATAAATATTATATGGATATTTATCCAGTTTTGTTTTATGTCACTTCGGTGCACCTGTACCACAAGTACAAGTATATGAACCTGAGGATTTAGAACATCCTTATATAATCACTGCATTAAACTTAGCATTAGCGTTATCCGTTATCAGCTTCCTTTGTGGATTATACTGACACCCAACCGCCATCCTCTGTGATTTCACAACATTTCGTCTTCAAATTTCACGACTTTGGGGGTGACATTTGCCAGGTGACTATATTTGCAGGAATATGGTCGCATCTAAGTTTCAAAATCAGAATCAGAAGTTTCAGAATCATCGTTTATCCCACGAAGAACAAACTGTTTAATCCCTGAATACTATCCAAGTGCAAGGCGCTTATATTACTTAAGATCGTTGAAGAGCAGTGATCAAAGCACCATCAGGGGATACTGACATCAGAACCACAAAATAAGTGTAATTATTGCTGAAACTACAGATAAAAAATGTAGTGACAATAGCAATGTCATTTAGGGAATATCTCTTGGAATTTAGCTAATTGGGACACAGATTTGAATTATTGATGATTTAAATAAGGCGTGTGTTCTCCTGATCGGATCATTTCAGCTCGGCTGCAATATTTGATGTTTTCAATGATGAAGTTACGTGTAAGAGCTTCGCAACTCGATGATCAAAAGATTGTTGACGGGAGGTTACAAACATGAGCGCGCAATGCTGATGATTTATACAATGACCAGAACCTATTTTGGCCATGTAATTGGGTGAACGTGATGGCCCTTTAGACACTTAAGGACTGACCCATTTATATTTTTGAACAACATTTGTAATGAACGTTTAATCAAATAACACCATTCCTTTGTTGAAAGGTTGTTCTCTCCTCTCACCCAACCCAATTCCAAATCACATTGTAGTATCTCAGCTGGCTGCTTTGCCTTTGCGCATTAATTATTTTGCCCGTTTTTCGTCTTCTTACCTTTACCTGTGACATTTGTTCCATTCGCACAGTTTCTGCTTTACAATCTGTTTGTTGCTGTGGGGATAATTTGTTCATCGAACCTTTTTATATTTTAAAAACTATTTGTTTCGTTTTTTGCGCAATTCGAATTTGGTGTATATGAGCACCGTGTAGTCAGTGCTGGAAATTTACAGAACATTAGCATTGAAATGAAGATATATTCTATCATTGTAAAATTATACTTCTACAAGGCTGACCATAAAATATTCTTGTTAAAGTGTTACGAGTGTGTATTTTGTGTATATTTTTGTTATTAACTAAGTAATAATTATTATTGGGTCACAATGTTTAGTGTTTTGAATAATAATTATGATGGGGCACACATTCATATTCTCTGGAGTTTACATCATCGCCAACGAATCCATCAACGTCTGAAACTGCTGTTGGACCGCTCGCCGTGTTACATTCTGTATGACTGTTTCTCTCTCGCACTAAGACTTTGGTGAGTTTGCTATGTAATATTTTGTGACCCGTTGCCTTAGACTTTGTCTCACTTGTATTGTATTTGAAATCGGTATTGTAAAATTGACTTGTGACCTTGGGGCTCTAGGGCTTAATGAGTTACTAATACAATATTTGAATGTTTTCGACTTGTCTGTGTTCTGTTTTGCTGGTTTCTTTTACCGTAACAAAAGCTACACCAATATATAGAGCATCTCCATGTGGTAAAAATAGCTGAGTAACATTCAATTACTTAAGCAAACTGAGATATTTTTGTTCAAATATTGATCTCAGTCAGATTTCAAAGACCCACCACTGTACAAACACAATAATGCAAAATATTAATTAAAGACTAACAGACCATTGAAATCTGAGTATCCTTCGGAGGTACTATAATTTTTACTGTTTACCACACAAGATTAAAAAAGTCAGTGTAATACATAGAACGCAATAATGTAGAACCCGCAATATTCAAAGGGAGTTCACATTTTTTATAAGGCTCCATCTTCATGGTTTTCATATCTATGTCATGTCGTTAATACGATAAAGAATGCACCTTGATTGAGTTTTTTCCTATGTTAAATGACTAATGTGAGACTGATATATTTGAGACGTATACAAACGTTTAGATAAACCCGGAAACACGTTTTCCGTTCGCGAAATTGGTGAGATGGTTTAAAATGCCACAAAGCAATATTCCAGTAACATCTCAATGCGGGATATTGGCCAGGATGCCGCTTGCCTTTTCTCATACACCTAATATCGTCAGTAATATCAGTTATTAATAAACCCATGCTTACAACAGTCACAACCCTACAGCCGTAACTTTTATATGAATTGTTATAAATTCTGTTTTAAATACTAAGCTTCCGGGACGACTGACACTGAATGAAATAACCATCAAACATCCTTATATAGCACCCCTGATCCCCCCTGAACCACTGAAAACTATAAAATGGGATCCCCTCCAAAATGTGCTTCCCAACTGAACTGATTTCCAAAGAAAATGACAAAGTCATTGTATCTGTACAAGCCATTCTCGACCCGGCCCAAACATTATCGTCATTTAATTCCCCAAATTGGAATTCTCTACGACCAGCCCTTATCTTATGGCTTCAAGGGGTGATTTAGCTGAGCAATCCAATCTTCAACAACAATTTTCACACAAATAAACAAGTAAATCCCGCCATTTGGTCCAATCGTATTTTCCTGATTTGCAGACTTTTCGACCAAATTGCATCGATGCTGTAATTTGGACCTTCATTATATCTCGGACCCTTGGAAAAAAATTCGTCTGGTTAGTCCGGAAAGACATGAAGAATATCCACCCAAATTCATCTTCATGGAATTGGCCTTGTTCTAGACGTACTGTACCGCGCTGCAGTCGATGTGCTTATTAGTTCAGTTTGCGGATAGTATACTGGTCCGCAAAGGAACGGATGTTTAATCTGGATTAGAAAGTTGGCAAGAACATTTGAGTGGTTTTATGTCCGTGGGCCTGCATTATTTTACGTGATATTTTGATTGATTTGGCCCCTGGGTTTTTGTTCAGTTAGCCACTCAACTTGTGCAATGATCGTCATAATCCCAGCTGTTAGAAAACACAGCATTACAAAGAGCTCGAGATTAGAGTCTTGCGTCACATATCGCATGTATGTTTGTGAACCTCGAGGCTCACGTTTATAGGTCCTTATGCAGATTCCAAGACGGATAATGCTCTGAAGTAATACCCGGTGACTTCGACGTCAACAGGCTGTGATCGTTTTGCTGACACTCCAAGGTCTCATTTTACAGAGTAATCAAAGAGTTCAGAGAGTCGTAACTATCGTAATGGTCCCTGGCGGCAGTGATACAACGAAGCATTGGCATGCCAATATGGATTTTTTTTTACAAGACATGTACTACGACTTGTTACGGTGAATATTTGGAGGACTCCGTATAACGCAAGCGATAGATTAAAGGTTTATAACAGAGAGAACGTCTTTCTATATTAATTCCAAAACATTGCTTAAAGTAGAATCATGTTGAGAACATCTTGTCGCACAGCTTGACCTATAATGACGTAATGTCTCATGTTTGGGTTCATCACCATGATCATTTGCCCTATGTCAGCACCATTATGCCCTATGCCAGCACCATTATGCCCTATGCCCTATGTCAGCACCATTATGCCCTATGCCCTATGCCCTATGTCAGCACCATTATGCCCTATGCCCTGTGTCAGCACCATTATGCCCTATGCCCTATGTCAGCACCATTATGCCCTATGCCCTATGTCAGCACCATTATGCCCTATGCCCTATGCCCTATGTCAACACCATTATGCCCTATGCCCTATGCCCTATGTCAGCACCATTATGCCCTATGCCCTATGCCCTATGTCAGCACCATTATGCCTTATGCCCTATGTCAGCACCATTATGCCCTATGCCCTATGTCAGCACCATTAACTGTGACAAAAGGAAGTCACTTCCCTTCAGTTATTCACCTCTCACATGTCGACATATCATATCACATTCATATGCAATGAAATATCATATACAAACCAAATTCCAACAAACTAACCTTGCTGCAACCTCATGCAAACCATTGATTCTAACAGTTATGTCACAATGTCATGAAGTAAAATATCATATCTTCATGTTAGAGTTGCTGACGCCAACATGGTGCATGTCATATTGAAATTTTACTTTACACTTCAATATTTTAACTTGAGCATAACTAGATACAATGTTGACAATTCAAGACACTCTGTTTAATTCAATATTCTATTTTGAAATCTGAACATTATTATGTTTAGAGCAAAACCGAAAGCATTGACAAGATTTGATAATACAATTTATACCTCATGTTATATTTTATTATTGCTCCTATCATGTCAAAAGTATATTGAATTTACTGTTTTGACACCTTATCTTAATATCATGAATTTTCAAATTTGTGTACATAGCTGGAACTTTCAGTAGTGTGTCCCAATTTTCCTCCATAGACTAGTGTGAAGACAAAATTGAAATGACCAAAATGGGCTTTTGAACGTTATCCGTTTTCATTCCAGTATCGAAGAAACTAGTTCCCAGACTGGGTCACATGACAAATGGGTTGGCCACGGTGCAGTAACAAAGACGAATGCCTACACTTCCGCTGGGGATGGGGGTCATTTATCAAGAATGCCTCTTCAAATAATGGTAAAAGTTAGCAATCGTTTTAGATATTTGATGACCTGTTACTCCCAAATCATTAGTAAAATATACACGACTGTGTCTTCCAAATGCATTCGACATTTATACCAAATGGCACATAGTACTCGATCTATCATCTTTTAAATCTGATATGTTTTACGAAATAATGTCGTCATTTTCAAATTAATTGACAGATATAGGCCGTTTGCCTCAAAAGCGGACCGATGAATTGCAGTCTAGATCGGAAACTAATAAGAATAACATATCCAAAAGAATATCATACCAAGTCAATTTTTCCTTGAAATAAAAAAAAAGTTGTTTAACAAAGTATGATTAAAATATTGGCACAGTTCACCATTTGTTACGAGGGAGGAGTGAAGAGAAAGAGACAGACAGGTGTGCGAAAATGCATGGAGACAGCACAGCACGGGTTAATGAATAAATAGCTTTCTCGGCACCTGTGGACGTGCTTCTCGAACATCATGTGTGGAGAAACAGTTTTCGAAAGATTTAGCTTACAGGGACGTTTTAGATGTGCTAATGTTGCTTTATATTAAATCCCATTGCTTTAAGTTTATTCTGTCCCTGCGTGGAGACTGTGTGATAGGTATAGGAGAAAATACGCCTCCGCGGTTTTGGTAGACAATGTAAAACCGGAGGGGGATGAATTTCCCGACCCTGATGGTTTTACATTGTCTAGCAAAACCGATTAGAAGTGTTTTCTATAACATATATACCGTCAAGGATGAGTAATTACAATGTAGATGATCATCTAATACATTAAGCTATGTAACAATAACCGAAGCGGATGTAAAATCAATTTAATGAAAGTAATAATAAGTAGATAATTTATGATGTGATATCCACAGAAAAACATCGTACTGAATCTCTCAAAATGTATTGGTGGCATGACCACTCAAAGATCGACAGGACTCGATACTGTTATACATGTCACGACATGCCGTATACTCCCCTACTTTGATTCCACTATGGTATTACCATATCTTAGCTGATATCTCTATCCTCCAGCCCGACCCCCATCCGCCATCTGTTTTTACCCGTCCTCATTTTGCTACTGAGACGGCTCCCTCCTCCCTGTTTCTTTTAACAGCTATGGTGAAACTCCATGGTAGCTACATCCTTAATAGTTTCAGCATGAAAGTTATTGCTTTTACGACAGCTATCTTTTATAATGAAACTAAGTCTAGCTTTAAAAAATGGACATTTAAAAAGTGCCCTTTGTAATGCAATACAATTTTGCACTCTAATTTCCATAAAACTATTGTCTCTTCCAAATAAGTCCGCATTGCCCATTTCTGCACAAATCTGTCCACAGTAAAGTCCTTTTTTCACGTTTCCTATCTCCCTGCCACTGGAACTGTAGCTAGGCTGAAGTTATTATAACAGATAACTCACACCTTCGCATATCAACTACATAAATTGTTAAGAAAACGTGAAAAATAACCAGTTGTTTCTATTTCCGACAGTACATTAGTACCTCGGCCGCAAAGGACGATGAGCATGATGTCAGTCTCAATAACTGTGTCCTTTGTGGAAAGGATCGTGCTAGTGTAACGGAAGGAACTTATTTCAGTCAATTTGGATTTTTGTGAATGGAAGTTTAAACTGTCAAACACAATTTATAATAATTCTCATAACTGTTACAGTTGTACTATTGCGATTGTCGTAAGCATAGGTTCATTAATAACTCATAAATAGTGACGATATTAGGTGTTCTATGTTACTAAATGGAGCGGAAACCCAAATCAACCATTCAACGAACAATGTGTTTCCGAGTATATCTAAACGTTTGAAAGGACACTTTTAATGGTGTCATCTATAATTGGAAGGGTTGAGAAGAATAGCCCATAGAATCCACTGGGTTACTTTTAAAAATTGTATGCAACTCTTTACTGATAGAAATCTAAATATCTGAAGTTAATCATTTTTCATGGAAGTAAACCTTGCTTGCCTCAGATACATTGTGCAGCGTACTAATGCCGCGACGTAGATATGAAAACCAGATCCTTACAAAACAGTAAACACTTTTTGGAAATTGTGGGTTTCACATTTCTGAGTTTTACATGTTACATGTTACATGTTTTACATGTTTTACTGGTATTCTTTCATCTTCTGTGACTAACAGTAAAACCAAAGGACGCACAGGTATCGATAGTCATGTCTGTTTGTATTTAATACATATTTTCCATCTCTGCGTTTGTACAGGGATGTGTTTTGTAAAATGAATGAGATTAATATTTGAACTAAAATCTTCACTTAAGTAATTGGATATTACTCAGCTATTTTTAACAGACGTGGGTAGTCCCATAAACCAGTGTAGGCTTATGAATGATGCAATATCTTTATGCGTAAGTCCATAGAAGTATAAGCTTTAAGGTCACAGAACTTTGTTCATATTGATAATACGATGTGCCGTTGAGATTCATTCAAAATACAACATATTTGGAAGGGATCAAAACAGTGACTTTGTGATCAAAATGCCGATGTTTTATCAGCAAGTCTACAGAGACGACCTGTACAGTTGCATGCTATAGTGAGTGAGTGAGTTTAGTTTTACGCCGCACTCAGCAATATTCCAGCTATATGGCGGCGGCCATATAGGCAACTATGTACAAATATAGGCAATTATTTACAAATAATCGAGTCTGGCCCAGACAATTCAGTAATCAACAGCATGAGTATCGATTTGAGCAATTGGGGACCGATGACATGTGTCAACCAAGTCAGCAAGCCTGACCACTGGATCCCGTTAGTCGCCTCTTACGACAAGCACAGTTGCCTTTTATGGCAAGCATGGGTTGTTGAAGGCTCATTCTACATTGTATGTCACAGGATATTGATTCCTACAATAAACCATACATCATATGTGCTTTTAGTTTCAAACACTTTAGTTATTTATGTAAAAATTCAGTGTGTACTTGTTTCCTGACCATTAGAGTGGATTCAGAGACACGGAAACCAAACTGACCTTCACATATTATTAAACTGTTCTAACATAAACCTCTGCAAGAACAATGTAGCGAACAAGACTCGATATGTTGAAACAAACTTATGAAACGGTAAAAAAAATCCAGGATTACATGGGTATTTCACCACCATTGTTTTATTCATTTCGGTTCACCTGTACCGTGAGTACAACTGTGTAAAGATGAGGATTTAGAATATCCTCAAATTGTCACTGCATGAGCTTTACCCATCATGAACATTCTGAAAAGTACTTAACTAACAGTGGTGATTGAATATGATATATTAAGATAATAAATTATATTAAACACGTTGGCATTCCTTCTAACATGCCTCAGCGTCATTCCCATGCATGTACAAGTATACTGGCATTGTCACAGCAACATAAACCCTGTGAATTACACGCATTGTAAATCATAGCAATTTAATGTGTGTGTAGGAAGAGATGCATAATAATGTTATACCATCATAGCACTTGCCACAGGTCTACACAGTACTTCAGAAACAATTTACTTTTATCAGTGCATCGGCTGATCCCCCTGAACCACTGAAAACTATAAAAATGGGATCCCCTCCAAAATGTCCTTCACGATTGAACAGATTACCAAGGAAAATGACAAAGACAGTGTATCTGTACAAGCCAGTCTCGACTCGACCTAAATATTAAAGTCATTTTTGCCCCAAATTGGAATTCTCTATGACCAGCCCATATCGTATGGCTTCAATGGGTGATTCAGTTCAGCAATCCAATCTTCAGCAACAATTTTCACACAAATAAACAAGTAAATCCCGCCATTTGCTCCAATCGTCTTTTCCTGATTTGCAGATTTTTCGACCAAATTGCATCGATGCTGTAATTTGGAGCTTCATTGTTTCTCTGTCCTCGGACACGGGAACAGAATTCGCAGTCCTCGGATTTCTCAGGAAGGATATGAGGAATATCCGCCAAAACTCATCATCGTGGAATTCTCGTTGTAAATTGGCATGTTCTTTACATCCTGTGCCTCGCTGTGGGCGATCTGCCTTTTAAAGTTGCAATTTGCGGATAGTATTTTCAATCCGGAAAAGAAAATTGTAAAGAACATTGAAGTGGTTTTCTGTTTTTGTGCCTGCACTGTTTTACGTGATATTTGGATGGATTTTGCCCCTGGGATTTTGTTCAATTAGCCGCTATGTCCGTTTCATCTTGTGCAATCATCGTCATAATCCAAGCTGTTAGAAAACACATCATTGCTAATAGCTCGAGATTATAACACTGCGTCACATATGGCATGTGTGTTTGTGAACCTCGAGGCTCATGTTTGTAGGTCCTTAGATATGTCACCGATAGGTTCCAAGCAGGATAAAGTTCTGAAATAAGTCCAGGCCACATCGACGTCAACAGACTGCGATGGTGTTTCTGACACTCTCGACACAAATGTGAAGGTCAACTGAAAGGTCTTGTTTAGAGCAGGATCTCGTTCCATAGAGTAATCAAAGAATTCAGGCGATCCACGTTTAACACAGAACACGCAGAACAATCGTAGCTCAACCTTAAGGAAGAGTGGCGGTAACAGTGGTGGTATGTTACAGGCAACGACAAAGTGGCATACTTCCATTGATTTTTGAACGGGATATGGAACGCGTGACACGCATGTTACAATAACGATCCAATATTCTTTAAAAAATGCCGACAACTTTCAGCAGCTTGCGGTGGTGTCGTTGACACTCTTGACACGAATGTGAAGGGCGCCTCAATGCTCTTCTCCTGATCCAAGCCTTGTTCCACAGGGTGGTAATAAAGCTCCCATAAATTAACACTGACCCAGGACAATCGAAGCACAGAGAAAAATTCGTCTAAGGGATCCAGATGTACACCGATGGCAGTGATGTTACCTTAGGGTGACTCAGACATGGTGTGTTCGAATGGATGTGCAGGTCACAAAACGCCTTGTATCCGTTAGCACATTGGTTGCATGTTGTGTAACACACTACTCAGCGATATTCCACCTGTATGTTGAAGGTCTGTATGTATCCCAGTCTGGACCAGACAATCCAATGATCAACATCATGAACATCGCCCTTTGTAATTTGGATACAATGACATGTATGAATCAGATTTCAATGACTGCCTCGTACAATAGCCATGGATCGGAAGACCAATTTCTATTTGACACAGGTCACCATATCCCATTTGTGAAGGTCACTGCTCATGGAGTATTGCATTAAATAACAACCAGCCAACCAAAGCTCTCAACATATCCACTTTATTGAAAATATGTGCTACATGCCACCTCGTTGGGGATATGCACTAAACGTCTCCAATTAGTTATTCTTTTGCTGATAGTATGTGCTACGTCTGAAGGCGTTGGTGCGTACTCAACGTATCCAATTTTGTTACCCCTTCGTTGACAGTATGTGTCACGCCGGACGTCGTTGAGATACACACTCAACGTATCAGTTTCTTTTACCTCTTCCTACAAGACTAGATTACTGCGGACTTATTTACCCCCAGAATCAGTCAACGGTATTTGAGTGATGGCTCATCAGAAGTTCAGAGTGTAACCACAAACGATATGTGTCTGTGGCGTGTTGATGTCGCCGGAGAGATGATGATGAATAACCTGTCAAAGAAACGCGATAGGTCAAATACATTATCGACATGTCAACCGGGAGCAGGCTTGATTAGCACCATAGAGACTGAAATGTCTTACACGAAGAGGAACTCACGTGGTTCGTCACGAACGAAAAGCGGTGATTGATAATGAAGAAATGTTTAAACAAGAGTGTAAAAGACACGTTTTATGTTATGTATTATGAATTGTAACTCTGAAAGATTTGCCCCGTTAAAGATTTTCAGTCTCAATACAATCGGATGTTTGATGTTGCTAGATACTTGTGTCCGGTAAGTCGGTTCCCAAGGCCCAATGGTAACTTTTAATCAAAACAAATATTAATGCGTGTATAAAATCGTATCTTACATATATCAAGAAATATTTGGATTGTAGATTTCCGTGACGTTCCGTGGCGTCATGACAATGGGTACAGTCCTCTACAATGAAGTACTGTTGGAACCAGCAGTATCTGACAGGCATGACAATGTACGTCACGTATCCTTTCAAATCCCATGTCCGTTTCTGGTTTCAATGTCATGAAACAGATGAAACCGCCCATTGCCAATGAGAGAAACTGCCATTTATTTTGCCGTCTATTAGACAATCCAGATATTGCTTTTGTTACATTTCATCATCAATTACTTTGGCAAAATATTTTTCAAGGCAAATATGCCAATATATGAAACTAGCACAGAAACATCTGCTTTTATTCGCCAATGCCTCGACGAGAAATGTCATTGGTTCATCAAATTTCGCGAAAAGAACATGATGTCCTCGAATCTTTGTGCTAAAGTAGAAATTTAGCAGAACTGACGGATTACAATGAATGACTCAACACGATGCGTCAAGGTGATTGTGCCTTGTATTCGCCAACAAAGCGCATTAAGACCCAAAAGACGTATTTCGCTGTACGATGACGGAGAGCGATTGTATATTGAAAATATGTTATATTTCGGTAAAAGCAGTCATCATAAAACTGTATGAATACCATTAAAGGGAGTGGTCCCAGAAGGACTGAAGACAAGAAACTACCACCTGCTCTAAAATCGTGAAAGCGAAAGCAAATGTATGCACAGGACACAAGTAGTTTCAGTTCACGTTAGAATTATGTGTAGGTGACAATCTGCAGTGAAGTTAATAAAATGCTCTGTTGCAAGTAAAGTAGACCTACGTCTGTGACAGGGTTGCCATGTGTTCCCCTCATATGTTTCAGCCAACTGGCATAGCTAATAGGACCATACATTTGGTACAGTGTAGCATAATTGGTACAACGTGCTTTTACGTGACTTAACTTCTACGGGGTAGTATAACGTGACGACTGATAGAGCGTGGTATAACGTGACTTAACTAGTACTGGGGGTATGACGTGACACACCTGATATGGCGCGGTAGAACATAAAATAACTGGTACTGGGTGGTCAAAGTGTCATTACTGGTATTGAGTAGTATAATGTGACATCACTGGTACTGGGTGGTATAATAACTAGCATTGCTTGGTATATCGGGACATAACTGGTATTGGGTGGTATGATGTGACATTACCGGTATGGTATGGCGTGACGTGACGTGACGTGACGTGACGTGACGTGACGTGACGTGAGATATATGGTATGTGACATATCTGGGTGGTATAATGTCACATAAATGGTACCAGGTCGTATGGCGTGACATAACTGGTATTGTGCGGTAAAACGTCACATAACTTGTATGGCGTGGTATAACGTGACATATCTGATATGACGAGGCATAATGTAACATAGCTTGTACTGGGTGTATAACATGACATAACTCGTATTGTCTCGAATAAAGTTATATAACTGGTAGTGGATGGTAGGGCGCGACATAACTGGTGCTTGGTGGTAGGACGCGACATAACTGATATGAGGTGGTATAACATGGCATAATCAGTACACCATGGTATGACGTCACATACCTGGTACGAGAAGGCATAACATGACATGACTGACATGACCTGGTACATCGTGACATAACTGATCTAGCGTGGTCTAAAATGACTTAACTGATATGGCGTGGTATAAAGTGATATTACCGGTAAGGGGTGGCATAACAATAACCTTGCTCAGCGCAGCTTAAACTCACTATCGCTGAATGCATGTATATGCAATTTTACTTGGATGTCATGTCACTTTCCACAGCGACCGTTCCCCTTGATTTATGATAACAATTATGCAAATACCTCTGTCACTATAATCCCTGAGCGGTGTAATCTGTCCGAAGATATGACAAGGACTAATAACGCTCTGTTTCATTCCATCTTTTACTTTATGACATTTTGCCTCTCAACACATCAATCATCCCATACCAACGAGGAGGTGTTTCAATGACTCTCTGGGAGATGAGGATGAGTGATGGTGGAAGAGAGAATGACGACAGCAGCTTCGGCGACGTTGCTGAATGTTACAGGGTGGTCGACGTGTTACAGCTGAACCCGTTTATCTCGATATGCGAAAGCGTTTTTCATTGTGTTAATATTTTGTATTTGTTCTGTGAAATGAAGTGAGAGCTGATCTAAATCGGTAAAATAAAAAAACACGATCTGAAACTGACAGAAAATGCACCACGAAATTACTGAACCTCATTTAGCTGTTTAAATGTTCATCACGTATCAATTTGATTTACGTGAATGTCACCTTGACATTAGATCATTCTGTAATCGAGCACTTAACCAAACAGCGGCCTTTCTTGCCGCAAGAGGCGAGTAACTAATGTTTGCATGGGTTTATTAATGACTAATAAATAATAACGATATAAGGTGTTCTGAGAAAGGTGAGCGCATCCTGCCCGATGTCCAACATTGTGATGTTCTACGAATATTGCTAAATGGAACGCAAACCCAACTCACCCATTCCATATGTTTCCGAATCTAAACTTTTGAAAGGACACTTTAAATAGTTAGACTTAAAGATGGATGGGTAGAGGAACATTACCCATACAGTCCACTGAGTTACTTTTAAAAGGTGAATTCACTGTTTGCTGATGGAAATCTTAAAGACTGAAAATAATCATTTTGCATGAAACTAAACCTTGATCAAGGTGCATTCTGCAGCATATTAACATATTACCGCCATGATGTAGATATTCAAAGCAGCACGACGGATCCTTACACAACTGTAAACTCCTTTTGGAAATTGCGGATTTGACACTTTTGAGTCTTATAAAGTACACTGACAGGTGTATTTTTTATCTTCTGTGACCAACGGTAAAATTGTATAACATCCAAAGCACGCACAGGTTTGTTTGCCTTTAATTAATATTTTCCCATCTCTGCGTTTGTATAGGGATGGGTCTTGCAAATATGAATGAGATTAATATTTGATCCAGGGGTGGATCTCCCATATATCAGTGTATGTTTACAAGGATATTTATGCTCAAACATAAGTATATGTTTCTAGGTCATTGAAGGTTGTTGAGATTGATAATAAGATGACATTCAATGATCGTTGAAAAAAATACTAGCGCCTTGAGCATACACTAGAGCGTGAATATGTGAGCTATATAAGTATCCATTAAAAATAAATAATATTTTTGAAATGTCATGGTCAGCGCTATGTAAAATGTCAGCATGTCTGAATTCTTCATTCGCGGACACTACATGATCAACACATAATTTCTAACCAAAGAGCCAAAAATATGAATTGTCTTCCAAACATTTCAACAGAGTCAAACTAGCAGATTGTAATGCCGATACTGTATGCATAAAATGTAAGAGGGAAATGTAAGAAGACGAAAAGCAAATACAAAGCGAAATCTAGGCGAGGCGAGGGGAGGTGAGGCGAGGCGAGGCGAGGTAATCTCGACCAACTCTCCCTCCCGACCGAACACAAACACATGGAAATGCATGGCACTGAAAGAAATGTATACTTAGTTTTTCCTCTCTATCTCACTAATGCAGTATACTGACTCTAAGTTAACAAGTTCTTCCTTCCTTCCTTCCATTCGCCAGTCAGGTCTACAACCACTAATCATTCAAAATATTTGGAAGGGATCAAAACACCGACCTTGTGATCAAAATGCCGACGTTGTATCAGCAAGACCGCAGAGACGACCTGTGCAGTTGGCGACGGTCTGCAAGTATGGACCAAACAATTCAGTGATCAACAGCATCAGTATCGATCTGAGCAATTTGAACCGATGGCATGTGTCAACCAAGTCAGCGAGCCTGAACACCCGATCCCGTTAGTGGCCTCTTACGACAAGCACAGCTGCCTTTTATGGCAAGCATGGGTTGCTGAAGGTCTGTTCTATCCCATACCTTCATGGGTCTTCGATGTTAAAGGGCACTGACTCCTACAATAAACCATACATCCTATGTGTTTTTAGTTTCAAATACATTAACTATTAATGTATAAAAATGAAGAGTGTACTTTTTTCCGTTTCCAGACCATTAGAGTCGATTCTGAGACATGGAAACCAAAATGAACTTCACATACTCTGTGTAAGATGAACCTGTGCAAGAAACAAGAGAGCGATCATGACTCGATTGTTGAAACGAGCTTATGAAAACGTAAACAAAATTCCAGGATTATGTATGGATATTTTACTAACATTGTTTTATATCACTTGGTTTCACCTGTATCGAGAGTACAGCTGTGTAAAGATGAGGATTTAGAATATCCTCATTTTTTAATAAAATATCACTGTATCAGTTTTACCCGTTACGAGCATCCTTTCAGATTTAGGATTGAACCGACACCTAACTGCTGTCTTTTGGGGTGTTTTTAGTGCCATAACATGAAACAAGAATGTTTTTGGAAACGTTGTCAAGAGTGTATGTTTGCAGGAATCTGACTCGTATCTGACTTTCAAATTAAGAATCAATAGGTGCAGGATCATCATTTAGTCAACGAGGGAAAAACTGTTTGATTCGAGAACATTGTCCAAATACAAGGCCGCCATTACTAATGATCCATGAAGAATGGTGACCAAAGCAACATCCGAGGCCGGTAACAACACGACGACAAAAATGAATGTATTTATTCTTGAAACAACGGGTTTAATATGGCATGACAACGACGACAATGTCACATGGGGAGTATCGCTTGGAATTTAGCCACTGAACTGGAACACAGATTTGAATTACTGATGATTTAAATGGACTTGTGTTCTCTTGATCGGATCATTTCAACTTGGCTGCAATATTTGATGGTTTCATTGACGAAGTTACGTGCAAGAGCTTTGGTAATTCGATGATCAAACAATTGTAGAGTATTATAGAGGAATGTCACAAACATGAGCATGTCATAATGAAGATATTATACGATGACCAGAACCTACTGATCCGCTCAGATGCTTTGGTACTGAGCAGTTATGATTTATCGCTCCTTTATTTGAAATTTGAGGTTTTAGTTCAGCATTTGAAGAATTTGATACGATGACCAGAACGCACTGAACCCCTCAGATGCTTTAGAACTCCCCAATTACGATTTGTGTGGATCTATCTGCAAATATATGTGACATAGAAAATTTCCAAAGAGACAAATTTCTATCTAAAATTACTTACCTCAGAGTAGGAATTAAAAATTACTTAACTCACAGTGGGGGTTGAATATGATATATTAAGATACTCAATTATATCAAACACGTTGGCATTCCTTCCAACATGCCTCAGCGTCATTTCCATGTGTGTACAAGTATACTGGCAACAAAATCCCCGCGAATTACATGCATTCTAAATCATAGCAATTCTATCTAACGGTGTAAACATGATATGTTGTGACTGACAGCCAGACTGTCAATTCATAAGTACATATATGTACTTCTTGGTTCAAATGCCAAAATGACGTCTTTGAATTCGACGAGATAGTGTGTGTGAAGTAAGAAGAGACACGTGAAAGGTTTATACCATCATAGTACTGCACTTGCCACGGGTCTACACAGAAAACTGTTTCAGAAACAACTACCTTTTATTAACGCATCGGCTGATTCCCCCGAAGCACAGAAAACTATAAATTGGAATACCCTCCAGAATGACCTTGTCTTTCCCGACTGAACTGATTACCAAAGAAAATGACAAAGACGTTGTATCTGTACAAGCCATTCTCGACCCGACCTAAACATTCAAGTCATTTATTGCCCCAAATTGGAATTCTCTATGACCAGCCCATATCGTATGGCTTCCATGAATGATGTAGTCAGCAATCCAATCTTAGCAACAATTTTCACACAAATAAACAAGTAAATCCCGCCATTTGCTCCAATCGTATTTTTCCAATTTCCAGATTTTTTCACCAAACTGCATCGATGCTGTAATTTGGAGCTTTATTATTTCTCTGTCCTCGGACACGGGAACAGAATTCGTAGTCATCGGATTTGTCAAAAAGGATATGAGGAACATCCACCAAAACTCCTCATCATGGAATTCTCGTTGTAAATTGGCTTTGTTCTTTGCATCCTGTGCCTCGCTGTGGGCACTCTGCCTTTTAAAGTTTCCGGAATAGGAAATGGTATAAAAAACAATTAAAGTGGTTTTGTGTTTTTGCGCTTGCACTATTTTACGTGATATTTGGAAGGATTTGGTCCCCGGAGTTTTTGTTCAATTAGCCGCTATATCCGGTTCATCTTGTGCAATCATCGTACTAATCTCAGCTGTTACGAAAAGACAGCATTGCAAAGAGCTCGAGATTATCGCCTTGCGTCACACATCGCATGTGTGTTTGTGAACCTCGAGTCTCATTGCCGTTGACACTCCTGACACGAATGTGAAGGGCGCCTGAAACCTCTTCTCCTGATCCGAGCCTTGTTCCACGGGGTGATAATAAAGCTCCCATAAATTAACACTGACCCAGGACAATGGAAACACAAAGGAAACTTCGTCTAAGGGATCCAGATGTACACCGATGGCAGTGATGTTACCTTAGGGTGACTCAGACATGGTGTGTTCGAATGGATGTGCAGGTCACAAAACGCCTTGTATCCGTTAGCACATTGGTTGCATGTTGTGTAACACACTACTCAGCGATATTCCACCTGTATGTTGAAGGTCTATGCATCCCAGTCTGGACCAGACAATCCAATGATCAACATCATAAACATCGCCCTTTGTAATTTGGATACAATGACATGTATGAATCAGATTTCAACGACTGCCTCTTACAATAGCCATGGATCGGAAGACCAATTTCTATTTGACACAGGTCACCATATCCCATTTGCGAAGGTCACTGCTCATGATGTTGATTAGTGTATGTAGCTGGATTATTGCATTAAGTAACAACCAGCCAACTAAAGCTCTCAACATTTCCATTTTATTGATAATATGTGCTACATCTGACGTCGTTGGGGGCATGCACTCAACGTCTCCATTTACTTATCCTTTTGTTGATAGTATGTGCTACGTCTGAAGTCGTTGGTGCGTACTCAACGTATCCATTTTGTTATCCATTCGTTGACAGTATGGGTCACGGGTCGGAAGACCAATTTCTATTTGACACAGGTCACCATATCCCATTTGCGAAGGTCACTGCTCATGATGTTGATTAGTGTATGTAGCTGGATTATTGCATTAAGTAACAACCAGCCAACTAAAGCTCTCAACATTTCCACTTTATTGATAATATGTGCTACATCTGACGTCGTTGGGGGCATGCACTCAACGTCTCCATTTACTTATCCTTTTGTTGATAGTATGTGCTACGTCTGAAGTCGTTGCTACGTACTCAACATATCCAATTTTGTTACGCCTTCGTTGACAGTATGTGTGACACCGGACGTCGTTGAGACACACGCTCAACGTATTCACTTCTTTTACCTCTTCCTACAAGACTAGATTACTACGAACGTATTTATCCTCCAAATCCCTCTGCGGTATTTGAGTGATGGCTCATCAGAAGTTCAGAGTGTAACCACAAACGATATGTGTCTGTGGCGTGTTGATGTCGCCGGAAAGATGATGATGATGAATAACCTGTCAAAGAAACGCGATAGGTCAAATACATTATCGACATGTCAATCGGGAGCACACTTGATTTGCATGATACAAACTGAACTATCTTAAGCGAAGAGGAACTCGCGTGGTTTCTTCACGAAAGAAAAGCAGTGATTGATAATGAAGAAACGTTTAAACAAGCAAAGGTTCAGTAACCAACGTCTCTTAACATTTTAGCCTATTTCAATGTAAAAATACACGTTTTATGTTTTATTTCCGAAATGTAAATTTGAGATCTTCAGTCTCATTTAATCATATGTTTCATGCTGCTAGATACTTGTGTGCGGTAAGTCGGTCCCGGTGATTGAAAATGAAGAAAATGTTTAAATAAAAATGTTCCAGTAACCAACATCTCAACATTTCAGCCCCTTTCAGTGTAAAATGAGAGTTTGATGTTTGAGTTCCAAAATTGTAAATTTGAGGAGTTTGCTTCCTCAAAGATTTTCAGTCTCATTACCTTCAGATCCTTCACACTGCTAGATACCTGTGTCCGGCAAGTCGAGTGGGTCCAATGCATAATTATCAAAACAAATATTCTGTTCAAAAGAAATTATTCCCCTTACGTCGGGAATAATCGGAATGTATATTTCCTTGACGTTTTGCGACATGTAGGTGTGTACAAGGAAATACTGTTAGAACCGACAGTACCTGACAGACTTAACAACATACATCACTCTTCTCGTCGAAGTCAGTGATCGTTCCTGGTTTCAGTATGATGAGCGAATGAAGCGTAAGGGGAAATGCTGCCAAATCATTTTGCCGTCAATCTAACAATCCAGTTTTTACTTTTGTTCAATTTTCAATTTATTTATTATTAATAAATACTTTGGCGAAATACTTTTCAAGGCAAATATGCCAACCCATGAAATCAGTATCGAAACATCTTTTATTTGCAAATGTCCCGATGGCGAGATGACATTGGTTCATCTAATTTCGTTAAAGATCGTTCTGAAATGAGTGAGTTTAGTTTTACGCCGCTGTTAGCAATATTCCAGCAATATCACGGAGGGGGGACACCAGAAAATGGGCTTTACATATTGTACCCATGTGGGGAATCGAACCCGTGTTTACGGCGTGACGAGAGAACGCTTTACCCACCAGGCTACTCCACCATCTCCGTTCTGAAATGACCTGTAATAGGATGTCCTATGATGTGTGTGCCAAAGTGGGAATGAATAGCAGATTTAGCGGATTACAGTCAATGACACAAGATGTCAAAGCGCATCAAGAACCAATTGATATCGTATTCTGTTGAAAGATGGCGGAGAGCTGTTGTTTATAGGAAATATGTTTAGTTTAAGGAATACAATAAGCATAACAGATACTCTTAAAGGAACTGGAGCCAGAAAGGCTGAAGACAATACACTACCCCGTCCTCTAGCATAATAAACTTGAACTCCTTGAACTCACACTTTACCAGTAGCATTTCTTCACCTTAAAATTATATGGAGGAAACAACATATTGTTAACTTAATAAAAATCACGGTTATTAAATAAAGCAGACCTACACTTATTACGTGGATGCCATGTGTTACCTTCACGTGTTTCAGGAAACTAGCATAACTAGTATATCTGGTACGACTAGTATAGCTGGTACGACTAGTATATCTGGTACGACTAGTATATCTGGTACGACTAGTATAGCTGGTACGACTAGTATAGCTGGTACGACTAGTGTAGCTGGTACGACTAGTATATCTGGTACGACTAGTATATCTGGTACGACTAGTATAGCTGGTACGACTAGTATATCTGGTACGACTAGTACATCTGGTACGACTAGTATAGCTGGTACGACTAGTATAGCTGGTACGACTAGTACATCTGCTACGACTAGTATATCTGGTACGACTAGTATAGCTGGTATGACTAGTATAGCGTATTATTATTGGTACAACGAGCTTTAAATAACGAGACATAACTGCTACGGGGTGATAAAATGTGACAACTGGTATGGTGTGGTATACCGTGACATACCTGTTACGATACTGTATAGCGTGACATGTCTGAGGTATAACGTCATATTATTGGTAAGGGGTGGCATAACGATAACTCTATTCAGGGCAAGTTAGTACTCAATATCTGAGAAAATCATGTAAATGCAATTTTACCTGGATATCTTTTCACTTTCCATCGCGACCGTTCCCACTGACTTATGAAAACAATTATGCAAATATCCCTGTCAATGTAATCCCTGAGCGTTGTAATCTGTCCGTGCATATGACAAGGAGTACCGCTCAATTTCATTCCATCATTTAGTTTGCGACAGTTTGCCTCTCAACACATCAATCATCCCGTACCATTGAGGAGCTGTGTCATTGACTCTCTGGGAAATGAGGATGGGTGATGGTGGAGGAGAGCATGACGACTGCAGCTTCGGCAACGTTGTTGGATGTTACAGGGTGGTCGACGTTGCAAGTTGCTGCTGAACCCGTTTAACGCCATATACGGGAGGTTTTTTTATTCGTGTTAATATTTTGTATTTGTTCTGGGAAATGAAGTGAGAGCTGATCTAAATCGATAACATGAAAACGTGATCTAAAACTGACAGAAAATGCACTGGGAAATTACTCAAATTCATTTAGTTATCAAGCTGTTTAAATGTTCATCACGTTTCAGTTTGATTTACGTGAATGTCAACTTGACATTAAATAATTTTGTAATCGAGCACATAACCAAACAGATGCGTGTGTAGCACGACCGGTGTAAATCCAGGTTTGCTCTTTAGCGAGCCACGGTCATTCTTATCGTAAGAGGTAAGAAACTGTCGTAAGCATAGGTATAACCATAAGTGATAAATAATAACAATTCTGTAATCGAGCGCATAACCAAACAGCGGCCTAGTGTTAGCATAGGTTTATTAATACAGTGGTAGCTGTCAAAACCGGCATCTGTCCAATCCGGCAAGTTGTCACCACCAGCATATAATCTCAGTCCCATCCCTGGTTTGTTCATTTATCATCAGCTCTACAGTCCGGCACATTGCCTAAACTGGATTATTTCTTCAGTCCCACTGAGTGCCGGTTTAGACAGCTTCCACTGTAGCTAATAAATAGTAACGATATTAAGAGTTCTGAGAAAGATGAGCGCATCCTGCCCGATGTCCCACATTGTTATGTTATTGGAATATTGCTGCATTCAAGGGAGAACGTGTTTTCGAGTATATCTAAACGTTTGCATGGACACTTTTTATAGTTAGACTTACAGATGGAAGGGTGCCCATACAGTCCACTGAGTTACTTTCAAAAGGTGAATTCACTGTTTGCTGATGGAAATCTTAAAGACTGAAAATAATCATTTTGCATGAAACTAAACTAAATCAAGGTGCATTCTGCAGCATATTAACATATTACCGCCATGATGTAGATATTCAAAGCAGCACGACGGATTTTTACAAAACTCTAAATTCCTTTTGGAAATTGCGGATTTGACACTTTTGAGTCTTATATAATACACTGACTGGTATTTTTTATCTTCTGTGATCAACAGTAAAACTTGTATTACATCCAAAGGGTGCACAGGTTTCGATAGTCATGTTTGTTTGCCTTTTATTCATATTTTCCATCTCTGCGTTTGTATAGGGATGGGTCTTGTAAATTTACATGAGATTAATATTTGAACTAACATTTGTAAGTTCCTTAAGTAATTGGATATTACTCAAATATTTTTTTCCAGGCGTGGATCTCCCATATTTCAGTGTATGTTTACAAGGACATTTATGCTCAAGTCCATATAAGTATAAGCTTTAAAGTAATTGAAGGCTGTTGTGATTGATAATAAGATGTGCCGTTCAGATTGATATTCACTGATCGTCGGAAAAAATGCTAGCGCTTTGAGCATGCACTAGTGCGTGGATATGTGAGCTATATAAATATCCAGTAAAAATAAATAAAATAATCTTGTAATGTCAATGTCAGTGCTATGTAAAATGTCAGCATGTCTGAATTCTTCACTACATGATTAACACATGAAATCTAGACAAAGAGCTAAATTAATGAATTGTCATCAAAACAATTCAACAAAGTTAAACAAGCAGAAACTGTATGAATAAAATGTAAGAGGTAAAGGTAACTATTAATACTAAAAGCGAATATAACGCGCAACATAACGAGATACTGCAAGGTGATTTGAAGCTGGGTGAGTTGAGGTGAGGTGAGTTGAGGTGAGGTGAGGTGAGGTGAGGTGAGGTGAGGTGAGGTGAGGTGAGGTGAGGTGAGGTGAGGTGAGGTGAGGTGAGGTGAGGTGAGGTGAGGTGAGGTGAGGTGAGGTGAGGTGAGGTGAGGTGAGGTGAGGTGAGGTGAGGTGAGGTGAGGCGAGGCGAGGTGCATTAATCTCAGCCAAACCTTTCTTCCGACGCGGTACAAACCCATGGTAATGCATGGCAGTGAAAGAAATGTATATTTAGTTTTTTCTCCCTTTCTTTCTAAGTAACGCAGTATACTGACTCTAAGTAAACAAGTTCTTCCTTCCTTTAATTCGCCATTCTACAACAACTATTTATTCAAGATAGTTGAAAGACCTTGTCATCAAATAGCCAACGTTGTATTAGCAAGACCAAAGAGACGACCTGTACAGTTGTATGTTAAAGTGAGTGAGTACGTTTAGTTTTACGCTGCACTCAGCAATAGTCCAGCTATTTGGCGGTAGTCAGTAAATAATCGAGTCAGGAAAAGACAATCCAGTGATCAACAGCATGAGTGTTGATCTGAGCAATTGGGTACAAATGACAACCATGTCATCGAGCCTGACCACCCAATCCCGTTAGTGGCCTCTTACGACAAGCATAGTCACCTTTTCTGGCAAGCATGGGTTGCTGAAGACCTATTCTACCTCAGACCTTCATGGGTCTTCTATGTTATAGGGCACTGACTCCTACAATAAACCATACATCATATGCGTTTAGTTTCCAATACATTAACCATTTCTGTAAAAATGCAGAGTGTGCTTGTTTCCGTTTCCAGACCATCAGAGTCGATTTAGAGACATGGATACCAAAATGGACTTCACTGTTCTTAAACTGTGTGTAACAAAAACAAAAGAGCGATCATGACTCCATTTGTTGAAACTTGATTATGAACATTATGACAAAATTCCAGGATTATATGGATTTTTCACCTCCATTGTTTCATGTCACCTCGGTTCACCTGCACCGACAGTACAACTGTGTAAAGATGAGGATTTAAATATCACTTCATTAGATTTAGCATCAGCTTTACCCTTGATGAACATCCTTTGAGATTTAGGATTGAATTGAACTGCTGTCTTCTGTGTTACCATAACACACAACGAGAATGGTTTTGTAAACGTTGTCAAGTGAGTATGTTTACAGGAACCTGGCTCGCATCTGACTTTCAAAATCAGAATCAATAGGTGCAGGATCATCATATGGGGACAGTGCCTAAATACAAGGCAGCCATACTACTGATGATCTATGAAGAATGGTGATCAAAGCACCATCCGAGGCTGCTGACAACACGACGACAAAAAAGAATGTAATTGTTCTTGAAACAACGGGTTTAACATGGCAAGGCAACGATAACAGTGTTACATGGGAAATATCACTTGAAATTTAACCACTGAATTGGAACACCGATTTGAATTATTGATTATTTAAATGGACTTGTGTTCTCTTGATCGGATCAGTTCAACTTGGCTGCAATATTTGATGTTTTCAATGATCCAGTTACGTGTAAGAGCTTCGGTAATTCAATGATGAACAATTGTAGAGTATTATAGAGGAATGTCACAAACATGAGCATGTCATAATGAAGATATTGCATGTATACGGTTACCAGAACTTATTGAGCCCCTGTGGTGCTTCAGAACTCACCAATTATGATTTGTGAGAAACAAGTGCAATGAACGTTTATGACATTGCCGTCGCGCCTTTATTTGAAGAAACGAGTTCGATTCTCCACACATGCCCAGTAGAGTTAAAGATAAAGTAAATACTTTGTACACCGGTAGGATAATAACAGAATGTTAATCACAGTTTGTCGAATATACAACTTAACACACGCTAAAATTCCTCACATTGGTAACCTGGTTGATATTCCAAAGTTGTGCGGAACAAATTCAAAACTGCGTTTCCATCTCAGTTTAACGGGTACCCATCCGTATCTGTATATGTACTTCTTGGTTCAAATGCCAAAATGACGTCTTTGAATTCCCCGTGACAGTGTCTGTAAAGTAGGAAGAGGCAAGTGAAAGTTTTATACCATCATAGTACTGCACTTACCACAGGTCTACACAGAAACAAATACCTTTTATTAACATATCGGCTTATCTCCCTGAACCACTGATCATGAACACTATAAAATGGGACCCCCTCCTTCCCGACTGAATTGACTACCAAAGAAAATGACAAAGAAAATGACATAGACATTGTATCTGTACAAGCCATTGTCGACCCGAACTAAACATTCAAGTCATTTATTGCCCCAAATTCTCTACGACCAGCCCATATCTTTTGGCTTCAATGGGTGATTCAGTCTAGCAATCCAATATTAGCAACAATTTTCACACAAATAATCAAGTCAGTCCCGCCTTTTGCTCCAATCGTATTTTCCTGATTTGCAGATATTTCGACCAAATTGCATCGATGCTGTAATTTTGAGCTTTACTATTGCTCTGTCCTTGGACACGGGAACAGAATTCGTAGTCCTCGGATTTGTCGAGAAGGATATGAGGAATATCCGCCAAAACTCATAATCATGGAATTCTCGGCGTAAATTGGCTTGTTCTTTGCAGCCTGTGCCTCCCATTGGGCGATCTGCGTTTTACAGTGTCAATTTGCGGATAGTATTTTCAATCCGGAATAGAAAAATGTAAGGAACACAGATGTGGTTTTGTGTATTTGTGCCTGCACTATTTTACGTGATATTTGGATGGATTTGGTCCCTGGGTTTTTGTTCAGTTAGCCGCTGTCCGTTTCATCTTGTTCAATCATCGTCATAATCTCAGCTGTTAGAAAAGACAGCATTACAAAGAGCTCGAGATTATAACATTGCGTCACATATCGCATGTGTGTTTGTTAACCTCTAGGCTCATGTTTATAGGTCCTTAGACATGTCCCCGATAGGTTCCAAGCAGGATAATGCACTGAAATAAGTCCAGGCCACATCGACGTCAACAGGCTGCGATGGTGTTTCTGATGCTCACGATACAAATGTGAAGGTCGGCTGCAAATTCTTGTTTTGAGCAGGGTCTCGTTCCATAGAGTAATCAAAGAGTTCAGAAGATCGTAGCTCCCATGCTTTAACACAGATGTAAAACAATCGTAGCGAGAGTATCAAGAGTATCCACAGACAGACAAACAGACAGATTCACTCAATAAAGAGGCCAGTCAATATAAATATTATGCGACAAACATGGCCATGGCTTGCGGAAGATCAATTTTTATACCGGTCATAGCTTGTAAATAGTCCACACTAGTGAAAATTCCAGCATCAAATAAAACTTGACGTGGTAACACTTATTGTCCATGTTCCCAATATCCATCCATCCATACATCTGGTAATCCATACACCTGTCCCCAGCGACATATCACTCACTCACTCACTCACTCTCTCTCTCACACACACACACACACGCACACACACACACATCTCTGGTTATGTACTCGACTACAGAATTATTTAATGTCAAGGTGACAAATCAAATTGAAACGTGATGAACATTTAAAGAGCTTCATAAAGTAATGAATGCGAGTATATTCGGGGCGCATTTTCTATCAGTTTCAGACCGCGTTTTCATTTTCCTGATTTAGATCAGCTCTCAGTTCATTTCACACAACAAATACAAAATATTAACGCAGTAAAAAGCTCACGTATACCCGATAAACAGGTTCAGCTGCAACACGCAACGACGACCACCTTGCAACATCAAACAACGTCGCCGAAGCTGCAGTCGTCATTCTCTCACCCATCCTCATCTCCCAGAGAGTCAATGAGACAGCTCCTCGTTTCTTATGGGATGATTGATGTGTTGAGAGGCAAAATGTCGCAAAGTAAGAGATGGAGTGAAATTGAGCGTTACTCCTTGTCATATCAGATTATTACAACTCTCTGGGATTACAGTGACCGGTAGATTTGCATAATTGTTTTAATAAATCAGTGGGAACGGTCGCGATGGAAAGTGAAAGACGTCCAAGTAAAACTGCATATACATACATTTCTCAGATAGTATGTATTATGTTGCGCTGAACAGAATTTTCGTTATACCGCCCCTTACCAGTAATATCACGTTATACCACGCCATATCAGTAAAGTCAGTAATGCCATGTTACACCTTCTCGTACTAGGTATGTGACGTCATATCATGGTGTACCTGTTATGCCATGTTATACCACCTCATATCAGTTATTTCACGTTATACCCCCAGTACCAGTTATGTCACGTTATACCACCCAGTACCAGTTATGTCACGTTATACCACCCAGTACCAGTTATGTCACTTTATACCACCCAGTACCGGTATTGTTAACACATTTAACTGTTACAAAAGCAATATCTGGATTGCCTAATAGACAAAATGAATGGCAGAAATTCTCATTGGCATTGGGCGGTTTCATCTGTTTCTTTCACGCATCCGGACGGATATTGAATTTGAAGGGATAAGCGCCGTACATTGTCATGACCGTCAGGTACTGCTGGTTCCAACAGTACTTCATTGTAGAGGACTGTACCCATTGTCATGACGCAAAACGTCACGGAAATCTACAATCCAAATATTTCTTGCCTGTCAGGTACTGCTGGTTCCAACAGTACTTCATTGTTGCGGTCTGTATAAACTGATATAGTCACGGAAATGTACAACCCAAATATGTTTGATATAAATAAGATACGGTAATGTAAACGCATTAATATTTGTTTCGATTAATAATTCCATATTGCAACCACCTTGCCACAAGTACCTAGCAGTGTGAAACAGATGAATAAATGAGAGTGAAGATCTTTGAGGGAGCAGATCTCTAAAATTTACAATTCGGAAATAAAACATTAAACGTGTCTTTTTACAGTGAAAGGGCCTAAAATGTTAAGGGCTTAAGATGTTGGTTACTGAACCTTTCTTACCGTTTTTCTTTCGTGACGTACCACGCGAGTTCCTCTTCGTTTAAGACAGTTCAGTTTTTATCGTGCTAATCAAGCCTGCTCCCGACTGACATGTCGATAATGTATTTGACCTATCGCGTTCCTTTGACAGGTTATTCATCATCATCTCTCCGGCGACATCAACACGCCACAGACACATATCGTTTGTGGTTACACTCTGAACTCCTGATGAGCCATCACTCAAATACCGCTGAGGGATTCTGAGGGTAAATAAGTCCACAGTAATCTAGTCTTGTAGGAAGAGGTAAAAGAAATGGATATGCTGAGCGTTTATGTCACGTGAGGCGTGAATACGTACCAGCGATTTCAGACGTAACACATACTATGAACCAAAGGATAACTAAATGGAGACGTTGAGTGCATGCCCCAACGAGATGTAGCAAATATTATCAAGAACGTGGATATGTTGAGAGCGTTGGTTGGCTGGTTGTTATTTTATGCCCCACTCAGCAATATTCCAGCTATATGCACATCAACATCATGAGCATTGACCTTCACAAATGAGATATGGTGACATGTGTCAACCAGGAATTGAAACCTGATTGTTACATGCCATTGTATCCCAATTACAAAGGTGGATGTTCATGATGTTGATCATTGGATTGTCTGGTCCAGCCTGAGATACATACATGTGTCAAACAGGAATTGGTCTTCCGTAACACATGGGTTCTGTAAGAGGAAATCATTGAAACCTGAGTGATACCTGTCATAGTATCCCAATTACAAAGGTCGACGTTCATGATGTTGATCATTGGATTGTCTGGTTACATACAGACCGCCAACATATAGTTGGAATATCGCTGAGTAGTGTGCTAAACAACATGTAACCATTGTACTAAGTGGTACATTACATAATGACATCTCTACAGGTACAAGTGACCTGCACATCCATTCGAACACACCATGTCTGAGTCACCCTAAGGTAACATCACTGCCATCGGTGTAGATCTGGATCCCTTAGACGAAGTTTTCTTTGCACTTCGATTGTCCTGGGTCAGTGTTAATTTATGGGAGCTTTATTATCACCCTGTGGAACAAGACCCTTGCCACAAGCAGGGCTTTGAGGCGACCTTCACATTCGTGTCAAGAAAGTCAACGACACCATCGCAGGCTGCTGAAAGTCGCCGAGACGTTTTTATGAATATTGGACATGTTATTTTGTTACCTTAAACGTAATACCACTGTCACTAGGTACTCTTCCTTAAAGTTGCGCTATGATTGTTCTAAATCTGAGCTACGATCGCCTGAATTCTTTGATTACTCTATGGAACGAGACCCAGCTCAAAACAAGAGTTTTCAGCCGACCTTCACATTTGTGTCGAAAGCAGCAGAGACACCATAGCAGTCTCTTGACGTTGTAGTGGCCTGGACTTATTTCAGAACATTTTTCTGCTTGGAAACTATCGGTGACATGTCTAAGGACCTATGAACATGAGCCTCGAGGTTAACAAACACACATGCGATATGTGACGGAAGGCTATAATCTCGAGCTCTTTGCAATGCTGCCTTTTCGTAACAGCTGAGATTATGACGATGATTGCACAAGATGAAGCGGATATAGCAGCTAATTGAACAAAAACCCAGGGGCCAAATCCATCCAAATATCACGTAAAATAGTGCAAGCGCAAAAACTGAAAACCTCTTCAATGTCCTTTACATTTTCTATTCCGGATTGAAAATACTATTCGCAAATTGACACTATAAAAAGCATATCGCCCATAGCGCCACAGGATGAAAGAACAAGCCAATTTACGCCGAGAATTCCATGATGAGGAGTTTTGGCGGATGTTCCTCATATCCGTCCTGAGAAATCCGATGACAACGAATTCTGTTCCCGGGTCCAAGGACAGAGAAATAACAAGGCTCCAGATTACACTATCAATGCAATTTGGTCGAAAAATCTGCAAATCAGGAAAATAAGATTGAAGCAAATGGCGGGATTTACTTGTTTATTTGAGTGAAAATTGTTGCTGAAGATTGGATTGCTGAACTAAATCACCCACTGAAGCCATAAGATATGGGCTGGTCGTAGAGAATTCCAATTGGGGGCAATAAATGACCTTAATGTTTAGGTCGGGTAAAGAATGGCTTGTACAGACACAATGTCTTTGTCGTTTTCTTTGGAAATCAGTTCAGTCGGGAAGGACCTTTTTTAGGGGATCCCATTTTATAGTTTTCCGTGCTTCACGGGGATCGCTAATGAAAGGTAGTTGTTTCTGGAATAGTTTTCTGTGTAGACCTGTGGCAAGTGCAGTACTATGATGGTATAAAACTTTCACGTGTCTCTTCCTACTTCACACACACTGTCTCGGGGAATTCAAAAACGTTATTTTGGCATTTGAACCAAGAAGTACATATATCTACTTATGAATGCACAGCCGGGTTTGAGATGTCAAGCACCGCATATCATGTATCCACGGTTAAACTGAATTGATATGATTTACAATGCATGTAATTCGTACATGCATGGAAATGACGCTGAGGCATGTTGGAAATAAGGTCAATGTCTTTAATAGTAATTATTACTTCAATATAGTATCATATTCAATCCCCTCTATGAGGAAACTAATTTTCAGTCCCCACTGTGAGGTAAGTAACTTTAGACAGACAACTATCTCTTTGGAAACGTTCTATGCTTGTACTGCTAATTCCTACCTTAAGGTGAATTTTCAGATACAAATATGTCACTTTGGAAACGTTCTAAATAAAATGAATTTGTAAATTCACATTAATGCTAATATTATACATGGTGGTAAGAAATGAGTTTGAGACGAACGATGCTATTTGACGGTGAAATATCTCCAACGTTATTGTTCCCAATGAGCACAAGGCATTGGCTGCGTACGTGGTATCATGAGACGGTAATGTAACTATTAAGCTTCAATATATAACCATATCATATTTGAACGTTATCCTTGTACATGTAACGCTACAATTATAACCACTACAGTCAGTGGTATGAGTTGCTTTACACATCATTAAAACACTGTAATGGTTCATCTTGCTCATACAGATACGGATGGGTACCCGTTAAATTGAGATGGAAACGTGGCTTTGAATTTCTTCCTCACAACTTGGAATATCAACCAGGTTACGAATGTGGGGAATGTCAGCATGTTTAACATTTTGGTGTTATTATCTTACATTTGTACAAAGTTTTTGCTTTGCCTTTAACTCTACTGATCATGTGTGGAGAATCGAACTGGGGCTATCATCGTAAACACTTTTTCCACTTTCAAGTGATTATGAAAAGATATAATCATCAGCCTGACAGAATATGTTTCCTCCTAACAGTTTTCATTTGGAATAATTAGAACATTTGGTACTAAAGGCTAATATGCTACAAGTACATTGTGTATATTGATTATACTGTTGTGACATGGACATTTGCCCAACAGAACTGCAACATATCATCTGTATTTCAAATCTTCAGGTGCTGAACTAAAACCTCAAATTTCAAATAAAGGAGCGATGGCAATGCCATAAAGGTTCAATACACTTGTTTCTCACAAATCATAATTGCTCAGTACTAAAGCATCCCAGCGGATCAGTAGGTTCTGGTCATCGTATAATATCTTCATTATGACATGCTCATGTTTGTGACATTTCTCTATAATACTCTACAATTGTTTGATCATCGAATTACCAAAGCTCTTGCACGTAACTCTATCATTGAAAATATTGCAGCCAAGTTGAAATGATCCGATCAAGATAACACAAGTCCATTTAAATAATGAGTAATTCAAATCTGTGTTCCAATTCAATGGCTAAATTCCACGTGATATTCCCCTTGTGACATTGTCATACCATATTAAAGCCGTTGTTTCAAGAGTAATTACAAAAAATGGCGTTGTTTTGTCAGCAATCTCAGATGGTGCTTTGATCAGTGTTCTCATAGACCATCAGTAACATGGTTGCCTTGTATTTGGACAATGTTCTCGAATCAAACAGTTTCTTCCCTCGTTGACTAAACGATGATCCTGCACCTACTGAGTCTTAATTTGAAAGTCAGATGTGAGTCAGGTGTGAGTCAGATGTGAGTCAGGTGTGAGTCAGGTGTGAGTCAGATGTGAGTCAGATGTGAGTCAGATTCCTGTAAACATACACTCTTGACAACGTTTGCAAAACGTTTCATGCTATGGCAACAAAGAAAACAACAGATTGGTGACGCTTCAGTCCTAAATCTGAAAGGATACTCATAACGGGTAAAGCTGATACAGTGATATTTTATTAAGAAATTAGGATATTCAAAATCCTGATCTTTTCACAGTTGTACTGTCGGTACAGGTGAACCGAGGTGACACAAAACAATGGTGGTGAAATATCCAGATAATCCTGGAGTTTTGTTTACCGTTTCATAATCATGTTTCAACAAATGGAGTCATGTTCGCCGTTTTGTTTCTTGCACAGGTTCATATTAAACCCAGTTTAATAATAAGTACATTTTAGTTTCCGGGTCTCTGAATCGACTCTAATGGTCTGGAAACGGAAACAAGCACGCTCTGCATTTTTACAGAAATGGTTAATGTGTTGGAAACTAAAGCACCTATGATGTATGGTTTATTGTAGGGGTCAAAATACTATAACATACAAGACCCATGAAGGTCCAAGGTAGAATAGGTCTTCAGCAACTAATTCTTGCCAGAAAAGGCGACTATGCCTGTCGTAAGAGACGACTAACGGGATCGGGTGATCAGGATCGCTAACTTGGTTGACACATGTCATCGGTTCCAGATTGCGTAGATCGATACTCATGCTGTTGATCACTGAATTGTCTGGTCCAGACTCGATTACAGACCGCCGGCACAGAGCTAGAATATAGCTGAATGCGGCGTAAAACTAAACTCACCCACTCACTCTCTGTAACACACAACTGGGCCGATAGTCTCTGCGGTCTTGCTGATACAACGTTGGCAATTTGATCACAAGGTCGGTGTTGTGGTCCCTTAAAATATGTTGAATGATTAGTTTTTGTAGACCTGACTGACGAATGGAAGAAAGGAAGGAAGAACTTGTTAACTTAGAGTCAGTATACTGCATTAGTGAGAAAGCGAGAGAGGAAAAACTAAGTATACATTTCTTTCAGTGCCATGAATTTCCATGGGCTTGTACTGAGTCGGGAGTGAGGGTTGGTCGAGATTAATGCACCTCACCTCACCTAAACCTCACCTCACCTCACCTCAACTCAACTCAACTCACTTTATTTCACCCAGCTTCAAATCACCTTGCAGTATCTGGTTATGTTGCGCGCCGTATTTGCTTTTCGTCTTCTTACCTTTACCTCTTACATTACATTCATAGGTTCGGCTTTACAATCTGCTTGTTTGACTCTGTTGAATTGTTTGATGCGAATTCATATTTTAGCTCTTTGTCTAGATTTCATGTGTTGATCATGCAGTGTCCGTGATGAAGAGTTCAGACATGCTGACATTTTACACAGGACTGACACTGACATTTCAAAATTATTTTTTTTTATTTTTAATGGATATTTATATAGCGCTCATTTCTACGCGCTAGTACATACTGAAAGCGCTAGTATTTTTTTTTTCATCGATCTTTGAATGTTCATCTCAACGACACCTCTTATTAGCAATCACAACAACGTTCATTAACCTTAAAGCTTACACGTCTATGGATTTGAGCATAAATATCATTGTTAAACTTCCACTGATATGTGGGCGATACACGACTGGTAAAAATATCTGAGCAATATCGAACTACTCAAGTGAAGAATGAAGATTTTTCTATGGATATTAACTTCTTTATCATGAGAAGTTGATATCCATAAAAAATCTTCATTCTTATGTATTTCACTTCTAAATGCCCTTCAAAGACTTGATACTTAAGTGAACTAAAAGATCTTTGTTCAGATACTAATCCCATCCATATTAACAAGACTCTCTGCTATACAAAGGCAGAGATGGAACATATCCATTAAATTTTATCAGTAGATGAGACACACATGAAAAAGCACGAGATACCCCTATGTCAGTAGGCAGCGCATGCATTTCTTGCCAGGTCGACGGTCCGTCGTCATACCTGACTGAACGACCAAATTGCCACCTATAGTCTGATCTGTTGTTTTCTGCAGTTATTCACGTTTCTTTAAGCTTGGCCCAATATCACTCCTATACATCAGACTAAATGTCCAGTTGGGCCCAAGTGAGTTATTTCGGCATAGCCTATTTGCAGTTGTATAACTCTGAGAGATATAGAGTGTTACGGTTAAAAATTTGCCGTGACAAAAGGTGTAAGAAGTGTCCTCAGAACCGGCAAAATATAACAATGATGAGACGTTTGAAATTTTTAATATTGTTTTCAGCAAAGCAAAACCAAGATACAAGAATTCACAAGAGAGGTTTCATTTACAATGCAAATTAGTCAAATCTACAGTAATGGGTCACAATATAATGTCAACTCACCGAAGTCTTGATATGAGAGTGAGAAACAGTTATGCATGCGAGCAGTCAGGCAGCGGTTATGAAGATCAAGCGTTGCAGAACAATATACTCCAAAACATATGTGTAACCATGTATTTTCCGTGTATTTCCGTGTGGACAACACGACAACAGGCCTTATATATATTCATTCAAACATTTCCTGAGAGTTCGAGCACGTACGACCATCGCCACTAACTTGAAAACATCTAGAACAGTCTCCTGGAAGTAAATACAAATAATCAAAACATAAAGCTAATGGGGAGGTAACTCTAGAGAACTACCTTCAAGGCCTGCCGATAAAATACTAATGCCACTGAGCTTCTATCATACGGAATGTGGCCCATAATAATTAATACTTAATTAATAAGACAATTTACAGAAAATACACTTTCATAACAAGAGTGACAGCCTAAAACATTTTTCTTCTGTTTCCGACAGTACTTTATATTACACAAGTCCACATCCAGATCAATGCCCTACCTTACTTCATGCAACATGGGTCGCTGGTACCACGCATATAAACCTGAAGTGTGTTTCTCAATCTGTGTTAGGTCATCTGTTGTTTTCCCAGAATAACCGCATTTGAGGTTTTTGTTTGGAGGGACGGGTTTTACTTTTTGCTAGAAAGACCTCTTCCCAGGTTTTCCTTTTCCTAACTATATCAACATTCAAATGATATATCAGTGTTTGAATCAATTGAAAAACACCATTCAAAGTTAAGCTCAAAGTACAAATGCTTTCCTAAGGGAGAATAGAACCGCCTGTCCCAAATTCGTAGACAGACGCTCTAGATCTACCGCACGACGACAGGGCCGACGAACATGTTGTGGTTAAATTATTTACATCCAGTTACTGTCGTTAAATTGATTTTACGTGCGTTTCGGTTATTGTTAAGTAGCTTCATTAAATGATCATCTACATTATAATTACCCATCATTGACGGTATATATGTCAGAGAAAACACTTCTCCTCGGGTTTTGGTAGACAATATAAAACCATCGGAATTTCCCTCCCCTCCGGTTTAACACTGTCTACCAAAACCGGAGGTGTGTTTTCTCCTATACATGTACCTATCACACAGTCTCCACGGATGGACAGAATGAAAGCAGTAGGAATGAATAAAATGCAACATAAACACCTGGAAAACGCCCTTGTAAGTGTTTCGAAAACTGTTTGTTTGTCCACAGATGGTCGGGAAAGCCTGAAACGACCCTCTCTGTATCGCAAAAATGATGAGTACTTGCTACTCCAATGGAGTTGGTCTTGCGACAATTGCATGACGTTAACTGACGGTCGGTATTGGAATAACCATTTTCGTCGTCTTTGACGATTGTGTAATGCCAGCTGATTAGACGGATGAAAGTGATGTTGAACCTGCATGTAACTCATAAGTGGAGCTAAAATAGCTGCGGTCTCATTAGCCAGAAACAAGCATCATGTATCTTAGGCGTGTTGGCATCACACCCTGTTGCATTATGAGGGAGGAGTGTACTGAAAGGCACAGCCAGGTGTTTTCCAGAAACACGTGCCCAAAAAGTTATCTATTCATTAACCTGTGCTGTGCTGTCTCCATGCTTTCTTGCACACCTGGTTGTCCCTTTCTCTGCACTCCTCCCTCGTAACAAATGCTGAACTGTGTCTATATTTTAATCATACTTTGTTCAACAACTTTTTTATTTTGAGGAAAGATATTCTGTGATCAGCGTTTCTTGAGTATGTTATGCTTATTAGTTTTCGAGCTAGACTGTAATTCACCGGTAAGCTTTTGGGCCAAACGGACTATATCTGTCAATTAATTTGAAACTTACGACATTATTTCGTAAAGCATGTCACATTGAAATGATAGATCGGTGTTCACTAGTTTTGAGTACTATATGCCATTTGCTATAAATGTCGAATGCATTTGGAAGACCAAGTCGTGTATATTTTACTAATGATTCGGGCGTAACAAGACGTCAAATATCTAAAGCGATGGGTAATTTTTACAGCATTGTTTGAGGAGGCAAACTTGATAAATGACCCGTCCCCAGCGGAAGTGTAGACATTCGTCTTTGTTCCTGCACCCTAGTCAATCCATTTGTCATGTGACCCAGTCTGGGAACTAGTTTCTTCGATATTGGAATGAAAAGGGAGAACGACATACTAAATTTGTCTATGTAGAAAAATTGGGACACGCTAAGTACTATATACTCAAATTTGAAAATTCATGGTATTAAAATAAAGGGTCAAAACAGTAAGTTCAATATACTTTTGACATGATTAGAGCCATAATAATATATAACATGGGGTCTAAATTGTCAAGTCTTGTCAATGATTTCGTTTGTCCTGTAAACATAATAATGTTCCGATTTCAAAATAGAATGTTGAGTTAAACAGAGTGTCTTGAATTGTCAACACAGTATCTAGATATGTTCATCTTGAATTGTAAAGAAAAAGTCCCATATGACAAGAACCTGCTGGAATTCAGCAACTCTGATATGAAAATATGATCTTTTATTTGATGACATTGTGACATAACTGTTAGAATAAAAGGTTTGCTTGAGGTTGCTGCAAGGTTAGTTTGTTGGAATTTGGTTTCTATATGATACTTCATTGCATATGAATGTGACATGAAATGTCGAGACGTGAGAGTTGAATAGAGGAAGGGAAGTGACTTTGGCACGGTAAATAGTGCTGACGTAGGTCAAAGGATCATGGTGATGAACGCCAACCTGTGCAAATCTCTCATTATAAGTCAAGCTGTGGGACAAGATATTCTTACCACGTCGAACAGTAATTAATTTGTCCTACTGTACACTGGATTCTCTTTTAAGCTACGATTTCCAATGAATATAGAAAAATTTGCCGCTGTCCTTTAATTTATCGCCTGTTCTGAGAGTATTCATACTGGACTGTTACTGTACAGTAGTACATGTCTTGTACAATAATCCATCCTAGCATGCCAATTCTTCGTTATATCATTGCCGCCAGGGACCATTACGATAGTTATGACTCCCTGAACTCTGTGAAATGAGACCTTTGAGTATCAGCAAAACGATCACAGCCTGTTGACGTCGAAGTCACCGGCTATCTACCGTCGGCATGTCAAAGGACCTATAAATGCGAACCTCGAGGTTCACAAACATACATGCGGCATGTGACGCAAGGCTGTAATCTCGAGCTCTTTAGCAGCTGGGACTATGACGATCATTGCACAAGTTGAGTGGCTAACTGAACAAAAAACCAGGGGCCAAATCAGTCAAAACATCACGTAATATAGTGCAGGCCCAAAGACATAAATCCGGTTAAACGTTCTTTACAACTTTCTAATACGGATTAAAAATCCGTGTCTTTTACGGTCCAGCATACTATCCGCAAACTGAAACTACACAAAGCAGATCGACTGCAGCGCTTTACAATACACAAAGAACAAAGGGTATTCTCACCGAGAATTCCATGACGATGAATTTTGGTGGATATTACTCATGTCCTTCTTGACAAACCCGGCGACTTCGAATTGTTTTCCAAGGGTCCGAGGACAGAGAAATAATGAAACTCCAAAATTACAGCACTGTTCCAGTTTGGTCGAAAAGTCTGCAAATCAGGAAAATACGACTGGAGCAAATGGATGGATTTACTTGTTTATTTGTGTGAAAATTGTTGCTGAAGATGGGATTGCTGAACTAAATCACCCACAGAATTCCAGTTTGGGGCATTAAATGACTTTAATGTTTGGGCCGGGTAGAGAATGGCTTGTACAGATACAGTGATTTTGTCATTTTCGTTGGTAATCACTTCAGTCGGGAAGGACAGTTTGGTGAGGATCCCATTTTATAGTTTTTGGTGGTTCAGGGGATCAGCGGGTCTGCTATAAAAGGAAGTTGTGCATGATATCAATATCTGGATTTTATAAAGGCAATAATAGTGTCCAGTTTGAAAAGGGTGGTGCTAGTGAAGGTGGTAGTGTAAAGTTATTTCATCCAGTGTCACGGGTCCCGAAAGAGTAATAATTGAAACAGAATTTATAACAATTCATATAAAAGTTACGGTTGTGACTGTTGTAAGCATGGGTTTATTAATAACTGATATTACTGACGATATTAGGTGTATGGGAAAAGGCAAGCGGCATCCTGGCCAAGGTCCCGCGTTGAGATGTTGCTGGAATATTGCTTAATGCGGCTTTAAACCATTTCATGAACGGAAATCGTGTTTCCGAGTTTATCTAAACGTTTGAGGGGACAGGTTTAATAGTGAGACCTGCAGATAGAAGGGGATAGCAGCAGTACTCATACACTACATGGCTTACTTTAAAACAGATTATGCAGTGTATACGGATTGAAATTTATCAATCTCATATTAATCATCTTACATAGGAATTTCGAATAACTTTGAACAAGATGCAATCTTTACCGTGTCAACGGTGTGACGTACATATGAAAGCCATCAGGATGGGGGAGTATGAAAATGTGAATTCTCGTTGGAAATTGCAGGTTCTATACCTTTGCGTTCTGTGTATTACACTGGCATTTTTAATCTTCTGCCATGAACAGTAGAAGCTATAGTACCTCAGGTTTCAATAGTCATATCTGTTTGCCTTTAATTCATATTTTCCATTTCTGTGTTTGTACAACGGTGGGGGGGGGGGGGGGGATGGGGGGTTAGAATATGAGTGAGATTAATATTTGAATTAAAATCTTTAAATTCACTTAATTAAGCAATGAAATGATCTACTGTTTTACCACATGTAGATGCTCCATATATCGATGTAGGTTTAACAAGGATATTTTATGGCCAGCCCTGTACAAATAGAAATTTAAGATTATAGAATAACGCTTCATTTCAATGCTAATGTAGTTTAGATTGTCAGCACTGACCACATGGTGTTTATTCCCCGACACCAGATTCGAATTACATAGAAAGACGACGCAATTAGGTTTTAAACATATAAGAAGGTTCGATCCACAAATTATCCTCACAACAACAAACAGAAAAGGCAGAAACTGTACAAATGGAACAAATGTCATAGGTAAAGGAATTAAGACGAAAAACAGGCAAAGCAATGAATGCGCAAAGGCAAAGCAGCCAGCTGAGGGGCTACAATGTGATTTGAAATTGGGTTGGGTGGGAAGAGGTGAAGTTTACTGTTGCTTTCAAGAACACTGCAACTTTAGGAACACCTGTGTTACGCCCTTTGCTCAAGTAGTATAGGGAATGACAGTTCTGGCTCACTTTCAAGAAATGTCTCTACAAAGCCTTATTTACTAAATAAGGCTTTGGTTGGGTCATTAGCTCTTGCTACTATTACCCCTACTATAAAAAAGTTGGCGGTAATTACTGTGCCTTGGTAGGAGGTAACACTGTGCCGTACGGTACGATCAATAATTCTTCTCTTACAAACCCCCTACCCGGCCCACCCCTCAAGTAGTACAAGTTAGGTTCGTCGGCTTTCATATCCACTTTATCTATGTTGTAAGTTTTGACTGACCATATAGGATCGGTGGCTCGCTTACGGCTATCGCCCTCGTGTTCCCCTATGTCATGTTTATATCGATGAAACAGTTTAACGTGAACCGCCTACGATCTCTTTGGTGTTCATAATAAAGGCTTGCTGGGCTTTTTGTATTCCCTGTTCTATGTACTTTTTTTTCTCGTCCTCGCTGATAGCAGACTTACGAGACTTGGATCGAATATCTTGTTTCATTTCGTTATATTTTTTGAGTTCAGATAGGATTGAACGAAACTCCTCTTCTGAGATCTTACTGTCAGATAGTGCCGTGGAAATTCGCTCACTCACTGTGTTTAGCTTTGCTTCGGCCAGAACCCTTATCTCGTCGTGTTTCAATGCCTTACGATTAAGTCTGCGTGATACTAACTTAAGCGCCAACCCTACCAACCCTGTCACCCCAGCCGTTATTTCAATACCTAGCACTATAGGTGCAGCCACGATGGTGGTTAACAACCCAACGCCTGCCGCCCCTAGTCCCATGCTGGTTGCCATAAGGGTAGTGTCAGCCCCGTTCACGATATTGAAAGCTCTATTGTACTTTTTACATAGTGCTTTCCGCGTGTCACGGTCTTGTTCTAGTTGACGTTTTACATCACATAACTGCCTCAAGCGGAACCCATCTACGGTTTCCAGCGTCTTCGCTACTTCCTCTACGACTGGGTACAGACCCATCCTATAATGTATATTTTGAAAGATATTTTAATTGGGTTTCAGTTAAAAACCTATCAATGAATTTGAAGTCTACAAGTTCTAGACTACTAGTCAGGGCAATAGGTGAGAGGCTAATAGAATTTCCTGTTGTAATAGAAACCCCACGGAGGCTTATTAAGCGGTTTATAGGACCCCCGTGGGTATCCTGTTGTATAACAATACGACAATATTGGTATATGTAAGACCAGCGTATTGACACCCCGGGTAAAATTTGGTGTACTATTGGGGGGTCTCCATCGAATAAATCCGTAAAGAAGACTTCTATGATGAGGGTGAAAGGGGAGGATATTCTATCAAGATTACTGCTAAATGTTAATTTATTGTTTGGATAAGCACTTAACCCCTTTTTGCCGTGACCAGTAGATGGTATGTGTACTAATGCCCTCTCCGGAATGAAATCCCCGGCCCAGATACCGTTGTTCTTAATCTTAGAGACAACCCCATTATTTAATGTGATATAAGGTGAGGTGAATGTTAAGTTGATCAGCCATTTGGGCTCTTTTAAATCTGGTAACGGCACCCGTCTGTACACGTTGTCTTTGAAGTGTAGGATGTATAATTCATCTTCCTCACCAGGCTGATCGAATCCCTCCGTGTCTCCTAGGTCGTTAAGCGTAGTGTTGGGATGATGACTAGTCATTATTATACTATTATGATATAATTTCCAACTGGTTTTCTGATAATAATTCAGGGGTTAACTTTATACCCATGAAGTGTATGTTGTCAGGCAGGAAGATATTGATTAGTGATATCTTATTTTCCACGATCACGTTGACCCCCTGCAGACTGGTCTTGGAGTCGACACCCACCCGCACGTAAACGTTGCAAACTTGATACTGGTGTCGTTTCACCCACCCGAGTTTGATCCCCTTCACGATCTCGACATCATTCACCGATGGTTCCCCTAGGTAGACTTTGATGAACAGTGTTGAGTTTGCCGGTAGACTCTCTAGTATCTTGACCACGCCTTCGAATTCAGACACCAACTGCAATTTCACGTTTTGTATGGCTGGTTTACTCGATAGCATGTGGGCTGCTATAGTGTTGACTGGGCTGACGACTATGCTACGTCTCTGAGTTGGTACGTAAGCCACGAGCAGGGTTCCATTGTTCACGACTTTGTTTAGGTGGTTGTCTTTGTTATCCGTGAACACGTAAGGGGAGACGAGTCTAATATTGAGAAACCATTTGTTATCGGGTAACAACACCCACTTGTCATCTTCGGTGAAGACGAGCATATATGGTTTGTTTTTGACGACGGTAGTGCTCTCAACATCGTCTAAGTCGAACAGTTTACCTCCGAACGATGGGTATATTACCCAATTATTATCACCGGTGTTGACAAGGGTGTACTTAGTGTTGACTGTTGCTCTTGTGGTATCTACTATATCACTTAGGGCTCCACCGGAGGGGATTTCAACGCGTTTGTAAATGTTGTTTTTCAGTTGCAAGGCATACGATTTACCATCTACTCCGGGAGCGTCGAAACCGCGTGTGTCTCCGAGGTCGGAGATCCCGATATTGACGCATTTTTTCACTCCGGGCCCTTGTGCGCTGGTCATGTTACGTGAAGCGTTAAGCTGAGGTATCCTATATTTACAGGATTATGATTTATATCTAACACCGATATTGTCAGCTCAGGTATGTTGCCCTGGGTTAATCTCTTATACTGCCGTGGTGAAAATGACTCGGTTCTACCGTCGTTGAATTTCTCAGTTTTCACCGGCACTGCTCTCAATATAGTGGAAGGGTGACCTCCTTGAATGTTATACGTTGTGCTCACCTGACCGAGATGAATGTATAACTCTCGGTACGGTACTAGGTCGGGTAACTTCGTACCTGTGACGGTTGTTGTTGGTTTTATCTCGTCAGGAGACATACCGAGTATCCTCGCTAATGGTCGGCCGAGCCTCAAAGGGTTTATTCCATTGTTGATTAACACCACTGTGCCGTTCGAGTCGTTCATCTTGAGTTCGGCTCCCAGGGGTTTGAAGACCTCGTCGTTTAGAGAGCACACGCTGTAGTAGCCGTCAGTTATCTGACTGCGAGTTCCACTGACGAACAGCTTATTGTTGCTGATATTAATGTTAGTCCATTGCGGTAGGTAGGTGATATCGCAGAGTGCGACTTCGAGTTGACCTGACGTGTTATCGATCGCGTGCGTCAGCTGAACGGCCTCACCGCTCGTTATTCCTGGAAGTGTTATGTACATATTACATATATATTTATTATATAATAGTTTTAAAATGTATTCCCCTGGTGTGTTGTACCCTAAACTGGACGTAGATTTCTCCACCATGAAGATCGTGGTTGCTCCTGGGTTGTATTTCAATGCCAAGTTTATAGATATGCCTGATAAGTATAAGCTTTCGGTGACTAACATTGAGGCAGTCCACGCTTGGTTCAACAACCCTATGCAGTTCTGGCAGAACCAATTCAACTTTGCCGTGTGGTGCGCTACAACGGGGTGTGGTGTGACATTGACCGACACTCGGCGTGGGCCGCTGAGTCAGTCTGTGTTCAAGTTCCACGTGTACTACCAGGTCAGACGTATCCTTAAAGAGATCAGCGCCCCCCTCCCACAGGACAAAGCGTGGGACGCAACAAACAACCCGTACGATAGACGGGTCTACGAACGTATTTGCAACGAATTCGAAATAGACCCGAAGACGGATTGGCGTTTGCCGGGGCTGAACCACGGGTTGGGTATTCCTTACGCTCATGGGCTCTCGCCAAAGGCATTTGACAAACATATACTAATAAAATTTATGCAACGAAAAATGTTTAGTACGGAACGTTTTTCCCATGCATTAGCTGATCTTGTTCCTAAACCTAACAAATCTGGACCAAAACCAGTGAAAGATGCCAGTGATGATTTACTGACACTAGGTATACTTAGGCAGGACTTTGCTTTGTCGAGTAATGAATGGAGGGATGATCGTATGGACTTTAAAAAAGGTGGTGTTGGTTTCACAATCCAGAAAGTGGAGCAGTCAACCACAGACGGGTGGAAAATGTTCATGCTGGACACGTCGAAAGGATTCACTCGTGCAGGGGTAGTCAGGTTGAACGACTCGATTCGAACGTACGTGTGGGCGCTGTTGGGTGCGCAGTCGATGACGCGTTCCAACATCATCGGTAAGGGAACTGCTTACGACGCTCAGACACAATTCGTTTCCAACGTTGAGGATGCTATCAATTCTCCAGTTGATCTCCCGCGGGCTATCGAACGCTACCAAAACGTGTTAGAATACGCCAGGTCGAAAGTCGACTACGTGTTCGGCGTGGGGTTGTACATGGCTCCGAGTGATATGCAAATGAGAGTAAAAAAAGTGGTGGGTTATAACAACGAAATAGTCATAGCCACGAAGGATCAAAAGTTGGGTATCAACCCCGATATTAACACCACCTATATCCCACACATCCCACCACGTGAAAAGGGTATAGTTGCGTCGCCCCCGGAGCCTAAAGTTCATGTGGAGGTACCCCCCACACACTCTCATATTCAGGCTCAGCAGCATATTGATAGTAAAACGGCCCTGGTGGTTGGTGGGGTAGCTTTGGGACTTATTTGGTTAAAGATTTCTTAGCCGCTACGTACACCAGACCCGCCACGGCGACGATGGCTGCCCACAGGTTTTGACTGAGCCACATGGCAGTTTTAGATAGAGCGCTCAACAACCACGAGACGATGCTACCCAGGATGCCGGGAAGGGCTTCGGCGGCTTTACCAGCCAGTTTAGCTAGGCCTTCCCCGAGTTTTTTTATCCAGTCTTTAACACCACCGCTGGGAGTTCCCCCGCCGGCAGGTGTGGGGGTTCCCCCTGTCAGTGACACCACCAGGGTTGATATAATGAAACCCAATGCAGTCAGAATGCTGGCGATGGTGATCCCTTGCTCCCGGAACAATATCCGAATCCTGTTGGCTAAAGTTGTATCCTCATTCAGTATTCTATCGATTGTTTCCCGAATACGACTGATCTGGGATCGAAGCTGTTCACGATTCGAGGAAGCGGCTTCCAATCGTGTACGTCTCTCGTCTTCTAAATCACGTATTCGTTCATTGATACGACGCTTCATATCATCGTTTTCAGTTTCGTTGAGTTTGGTTTTTTCCCTAGCGATGTGCTCGTCGATTTCGTTCAGTTTCCCCATGTTGTTCACGAGTTCTCCACGCACGCGTTTCACGGCTTCGTCTAAGCCGCGCAGTTCCCTTACCGGAAAGTCAAACCCCGGTAACGGTTTGTCCCAGTAGGTGCTCAACAGTTTTTCTATGCTGTCTGAGGCTTCTGTAGCACGCTGTGGTGTCATTTCATCTCTAGTGGTGAGGTGGGATCTGGTAGCTTGCAGATCTTCTTTAACGGCCTTAGGTATTGCACCACCGTAATCATTCATGTTTAGATTTTTACGGATAAATTCAACACCATAGCGGCTGGCTAGAGTTGACAAGGCCAGTGGTTTTTTATTGCTTTTGTTAAAGAGGTCAACCCCTGGGTCAGACTTAAGGCGTAGAACACCCTTTGTATCAATAAAAAAATCCTTATGGTATCGACCCTGTGGTTCAACGTAGTTTTTATCTCTTCTTAAACTTTCGAAATAATCATTTACCGTTGTTTCCAAGAGTTCTTGGTTCAATGGTGAACTAGTAAATGAGGTCTCCTGCTCATCATCGAATGCCTGGGCACTAGCGCCCGGTATCTCATCCATAGGTATGTCTTCATCCATTAGTATTAAAAATATATTTCTTTTATATAACAATGTACGGTAGAAAATTAGATCCTTTCAGAAAATTGAGAGAGCCATTAGGAGCCAGAGCCGTGCGACAGTCGGTGACCATCACCAACAATCCCAGCAAGATAGACCAGAACCAAACTCTGCTGGTTAGATTTCCAAACCTTGGTGAGAATGACCTCATTGTACCAGGCACTGTTCGACTGGCGTTCAATATCACGTTGACCTCCGACAACGACAAACGCGAGCTAGTGCGGAACGTGGGTCGAGCTATCATCAAGAAAACGACCGTCAAGATCAGCGGTAACGAGGTGCTGAGCATCGACGACAGCGACGTGTTTCACTGCTACAAGGATCTCTGGAAAAGCGATGGAGAACGAGTCAATGATGTGTACCAGGGTATCAGCAAATCAACCCGGGCGCGCATAGGGTATGTCTTCACGCAAGACCAACAAGACAAGCTATCGGCCGGTGAAAAGGCCATCGCTCTAGCATACGGGAATCGATTCTGCGTGCCGCTCGACTTCGAGTTGCTCACGGGACACGCGCCGTTTTACCAGGCCGCGCTGGGTGATAGGCTCGAATACGAGCTCACGTTTAACGACTATAGCAAAGTAGTGCGTACGCCGAACGGTGATGAGGCCAGTTATGCCATAGACAACATCTCTCTGGAGTTCGACATGGTCACTAGCCCGGAGCTGGCCAGGCAGGTTCGAAGTCAGTACTCTGGGAAGATGGCTATCCTATACGATCGCGTACTGAGACATAGATCAGTCGTGCGAGATAAGAGCGACACTGTGTGGAATATCAACCTGAACGTGCCGGCGCGATCGATGAAAGGTATCCTGGTCGTCCCCGTGGAGGATTACGAGCCATTCCAGAGGGACAGTGAGAAGTTTTTCAACCCCGAGATTGAAAAGGTGGAAGTGACCATCGAGGGCGTGCCCAACCAGCTGTTCAGTCATGGTATGAGGCCACACCAGCAGTGGGATGAGATAAAAAAGCTACCAGTGGGGGATTACATAATAAAGGACCTGGACCTAAGCTCCGTGCAGATCGGTGAATACCTGACCACCAAGTACGCCCTATGGTTGGACATGCGATCCACGGATGATGATAAACTACACGGTAGCGGGCGCCGTATAGATAACGGCAGCGAAGGGATAACCATCCAGATTACTAAGAAGGCTCAAACCGCTGGTAAGTTGAAATTATATCTGTACGTTATTATGGACGCGCAACTTAATATAGACAATGGGAGATTCGTGCAAGCCATCTACTAGTGGGGGAGACCCCCACACCCCCCAGGGGTACCCACAACTACCCACTGACCCACACTGCGCTATCATATGCGGGCAGACTGGCTGTGGGAAGACCGTTTTCGTGTTGGATATGTTGGAGGGTTACTACAAGGATGTGTTCGATAACATCGTTATCATGTGCCCTACTCTGGGCATGAATAAAACGTACGCGCGACCTTGGGTGATGACGGACCCTGACGTACACAAAATCGACCCTGGAACACGCCTGCAGGACTGGTTGAAAGCTCTTCACGAGAAATTTAAAGGGGAACCGACGCTGTTTATACTGGACGACTGCAGCGCTAATCGCGAGATAACAAAAAAGAGAGACATGCTATCGTACCTGGCCTTCTCCGGCCGGCATGCAAATCACAGCGTCTGGGTGCTAACGCAGAAGTTCAACTCGGTGTTGAAAGACCTCAGGGAGCAGACGCGATGGGTGGCCTTATTTCACTGCAAGGATAGGGATTCGTTTGAGGAGTGTTTGAGAGAGAACGATGTGATGAGTAAATTAGAACGGGAACCGGTGAAGAAACAGCTCGCTGAAACTAAACACGCTAAGCTCGTTCTAAAGACCGACCAACCAGTAGCATATATAGTTTGCTAAGCAAAAGCTAAGCTAAAGCTAAGCAAAGCTAAGCAAATGCTAAGCATAGCTATGATATTTGAAGTATTTGTCGTGTGCAACTTAACCTTCATTTCTCTGTGTTTTGTCTGCATCGGGTATTATATAGTTAAAACTAAATCTTACTTGTTATATTATAAGATGGAGTGTGAGGAATTGCTCGAACAGTTGGTACCTGGGGGTACGGCAGGCCCCACTGTGGGGGATTCCCCAAGCGAGAGAAACTGGTGGCATTGGCTGTTGGCGGCAAAGCCAAACATTACTTTGGAGACTACACTCCAGATAAAATTAACAAAATGTCAGCCGAAGAAATCGATAAGCTGTACGCTAGATACGAGTCCCGGCTCGGAGCAGAAATGACAAAGACAATAGGATCGGCTATGACCCAGATATACACCGGTATTGTATCACACTTCCTTCCCATTCCACCAGAGCGCCGACTTTACCTGTGGGAGGACCTCGAGAAAGACCCTTTTATCGAACACGCCGTGAGCTCTATCAGCTGCGGGCTGTACCACAAATATGGCATGTTGTTGGCTCCAGTGACGGCGGCGATTATCACGGCAAAACATTGTCAATTTGAGAGAAAGAATAATAATAATAGTATAGATGGATGCTGCACAGGAAACCCCAGTGGAGGAGACCCCAGTGGTGGTACCCCCAACAGTGGAGACCACTTCAACAGTAACCAGACAGAAGAATCCTAAGAGAGTAGCTGCCGGTAAAAAACGGTGGTGTAACCAACATAAAGTGACCAACCCAACCCGACTGTTGTTGGCTGTAGGTGTAACTGCTGCCTTGGCTATCTCGTGGTTATATACACGTGAGGGAAACCCTCACCGTGAGGTGGTACCTGAGGTGGTAACCCCCACTGTTGGGGGTGTGGGGGGTACCCCCACCGTCGACCCGCATATCATGTTATAATTTTAATATTTTATATCATATACATAATGTCTGAGGGGAAAACGTTCGTCAACGACGCATACCACGCCACAGTGGTAGCCAGTCTAGCAGTAGGGTACGCTCGGTTGACTAAAATGGTGCTTAAACAACCAACTATCAAGCTAGATTTCAACCTGCAGGATATGGGTATGCTCATAATGAACCTTGGTATGGCGATGGCCACAAAAGACATCCTAGTAAAACAAGGAATAATACCTGATAATATAATGAAATAAATATAGGGATGGCCACGATAGCTATGATGGTCGGTGGGGCGTTAGTGAATGCCCTGGCATTTTCCGGGAGTAATTTCCTCTTCTCGAAACTACGAGATGATCACGCGGCTGAAATACAGGAAGAAAGGAAGCGACACGATCTCGCTACTGAGAAATTACAAAGAGCACAGGACGAGTACGTTAAAAAACGCCTCCAGAGGATCGATTTTATTAACGAACAACTCAAGCGTGAAAACCATGCCATTAAAACATTCTACGATGTCGATGAAGCAATGAAAGAATACTATCTACTAACTGGTAAACAATTGGAACCGCTCAATAAACCCACACTCGCTCAGTACTACACACCATCCAAGGGACAAATGAATCGTGAACTGGGCTTCATAGTGTTGGGTATAGCAGCTACTGCGTTGGTTGCAAAGCAATTAAACTAAAATACCTATATAAGTAAACATGAGACCCGCTCCATACCGATGCGAATACATACTTATGGGGAAGACCGAGGCCTGTGGTAGGAAATGCAGGAATCAGGGGTTCTGTTGTTTCCATATGGGAAGTCCTAACTACACGTGTTCTGTGTGTGGTATCGGGGTTAAAGGACACTACTGTTTATGTAAAGCTCACGGAGCGAACGTAGTCAGACATCAACTCATATACGAGAATAAAAAAGGCTACATAAAAGAACGTAGGCGACTGCTCAAGATAGCCACTTAAGAGTTACCTCCCCTTACTGTGAACCAATTAGAGATTATACACACCTACGTATAGCTATGTCTGCGGAAAGTGTGATTAAAAACATATTCAAATATGAACTGGCTTTATGGGGAAGCTTCAGATTTAAGATAATATTGGACGTGGTATGGATTAAAGAGGGTTTTAAGTATACTCACCCCTTCGAATGGGAGCGGGATATCGCGACTCAATACCATATAGAACGTTTTTCAAGTCTAAGTGAATACTATAACCAAGGCGAGTGCTGGATTGAAACAGCCACACTATATATTTTACCAGGTACGTGGGACGATTTGACAGAATTACTAGAATTGGACCCGGCTGCCCGAGTTTGGCCTCTTCTGGATTGAAATATTTTTTAATAAGGTTACTGTGAACCAATTAGACATTAGTTCTCTTAGGTGTAAACACGATGTCTACTGTAAGCGAGCTCAAGAGGGTCGCAAAACAGAGAGGTGTTATCGGGTATTCTAGAAAGCGGAAGTCAGCATTGTTGAGATTACTAGGTTTAGAAGCCCCTCCTACGGTAAAACAATTAAAAGCTCAAGCAAAACAGCTTGGGCACACGGGTTATTCAAACCTGGGGAGAGCCGGGTTAACCGCATTGTTATCACATGCCCCCGTAGCACGTCCCACTGTAAAACAACTGACAGCCGAGGCACACGATTTGGGTTTAGGCGGGTATTCCCGTATGAGAAAACCACAGCTTTTAGAATTATTACGGCAGAATAGAGCTATTGACCTACAGTTCGTGAGCACTGAGCGCGCTGTAGGTAACTATTTGAGAGGTTGGCGCATGCACGTTGATAGAAACATAGACATTATAGATATCAAGCCTCTGATAGTTGATAAGGTCAACCAGGAACTAAATAATCTAGGAAGTATCAAGTTTCAGATCACAGTGAAAATGTCGCTCGATAAGCAGGTTGGGAGTACCACTGAGTATGTTCAGCCTTACTTCCGAGGTCAACAAGAGGTCGTCACACATGCAGAGACCATTGACGCATCAATCGATACAAGTTTTCAGCAGATACGAGAATACCTAGAACGCTACACACACTTGGGGTCCGGGTGGGCTGTAGATAAAATCGATAATGTATATCTAGACATAGCTAACTACGTGCCGTTCAGAGGCGGGTCATACCTAGCCTTGCCTCCCTACTATAGGAACAAACATGCCATAGTAAACGTTAAGAATAGAGGAAACGATTGCCTGAGGTTAGCTATCAGGTCAGCCTTATTTCCAGCTGGCAAGAATTCAGATAGGCTTTCTAGCTATCCCCAAGACGATGGGCTTAATTGGGATGGTATAGATGAACCCACCCCCATATCCCAGATCACTAAAGTAGAAAAACAGAATAATATGGCTATAAATGTCTTTGGGCACGAAGGCAACACAACAATAGTACACAGGGTCAGCCCGGTGAAGGATCGTCAAGTTATCAATATATTCATGATCCAGCGAGGTGAAAAGTATCACTACACATGGATAAAACATCTCAGCCGGTTGTTGCACGACCAGTCGAAACACGATGGGGAAAAACACTTTTGTGTACGATGCCTACACGGTTTCAGTCGAGCTGATTTATTAGAATCCCACCGGGATGATTGCCAAGGTGTGGGGCAGACGGCCATACGAGTCGACATGCCTAAGGAAGGTGAAAATATCCTAAAATTCAGTAACCACAAGAACCAAATGTCTGTGCCTTATATCATATACGCCGACTTCGAAGCCTTAGTTGTGGGTGGGGATTCCCCTAGTGGGGGTAGCTTCACCCACAAAACCCAGGAACATAAGGCCTGCGGTTTTGGATACATTGTCGTCCGTTGTGACGGGGAAACGAAAGCCCCGGTAGTGTATAGGGGGCCTGACGCGGCTGAAAGGTTTCTAAAGTGTTTGCAGGAGGAAGAAAAAATTATTAGGAATGCATTGTATAGAATCGCTCCCATGCGTATGACCCGAGCCGACAGGCTAGCTCACGCTAGTAGCACTAACTGTCACGTGTGTGAATCACCACTTAACGGTGATTCGGTGAGAGATCACTGTCACATAACTGGTAAGTATAGAGGCGCCGCTCACAACGCGTGCAACCTCAAGCTTAAAATCAACCCTAAGACAATAAACATCCCCGTTGTCTTTCACAACTTGAGAGGGTACGACTCACACTTGATCATGCAGGCCATCGCGAAAATCGATGGTAATATAACGTGCATCCCCAACAACATGGAGAGATACATCTCCTTCAGCTTAAACGGACTTAGGTTCATTGACTCGTTTCAGTTCCTCCTGTCGTCACTCGACAGTCTGGTCAAGGCCAACAATACCTTCCCTATCACCGATCGATACACAGACGCCGAGACTAGACCCCTGCTTATGAGGAAGGGTGTGTACCCCTATGAGTACATGGATAGTTGGGCCAAGTTCACCGAGACCAGACTACCCCCTATTGACTGCTTTTATAGCAAGCTGAATGAGGCGTCCGTCTCACGAGATGATTACTCGCACGCGACTAACGTATGGAATAAACTGGGTTGTAAGAACCTGGGTGATTATCACGACCTGTACTTGAGGACAGATGTACTGCTGTTAGCCGACGTGTTTGAAACGTTTCGGCGGACCTGTTTAAAGCAGTATAAACTCGACCCCGCATGGTATTACACCAGCCCAGGTCTGTCGTGGGACGCCTTGCTTAAAAAGACCGGAGTTAATTTGGAATTGCTCACAGATTACGACATGCACCTATTCATTGAGAAAGGCTTGCGAGGTGGGATTTCCATGGCATCCAAACGATACGCGAAAGCAAATAATCAATACGTGAAAGGTTACGATCCTAACAAACCAACCAATCACATTCTATACCTCGACGCAAACAACCTGTACGGCTGGGCCATGAGTCAGTATCTACCTACAGGGGGATTCGAATGGGTACCCCACGTTGATGTTATGGGGGTTGCACCAGATTCGAACAAAGGGTATATCCTCGAAGTTGACTTAGAGTATCCCAAGGAATTACACACATCGCACAACAGCTATCCCCTTGCACCCGAACGTATGAGGGTTAACACAGACTGGATGTCTGAGTACCAACATAACTTGTCAGGTGGGCGTGTGACAGACGTTGAAAAACTCGTGCCTAACTTAATGAATAAGACCAAGTACATCGTTCACTATCGCAACCTACAGCTGTACCTGTCGTTGGGTATGAGGCTGACCAAAATACACAGGGTGCTCATGTTCGACCAGAGCCCATGGATGGAGCCCTACATCAGAATGAACACAGACCTACGAAAAAAAGCCACCAGTGATTTTGAGAAAAATCTCTACAAGCTCATGAACAACTCGGTGTTTGGTAAGACTATGGAGAACCTGAGGAAACGCGTGACCGTGAAGCTGGTTAGATCTAGTGAGGAAGACAAGCTCAGGAAATTGATAGCCAATCCGGCATTCAACCGTAGTAAGATATTCACAGACAACCTGGTTGCCCTACACATGAAGAAAAGCCACATAAAATTCAACCGGCCTGTTTACGTGGGGATGAGCATCCTCGATTTATCCAAACACCTGATGTACGACTTTTACTACAACGAGCTCAAGAAACAGTACGGCGACAGGTGTGAAGTGCTGTACACTGACACGGATTCCCTGCTGATGGAGATTCGAACCGAGGACGTGTACGAGGACATGAAGAAACACCTCGATTTATACGACACCAGCGACTACCCTAAGACCCATACCCTACACAGTACGGTAAATAAAAAGGTCCTAGGTAAGATGAAGGACGAGTGTGCTGGCACGCCCATAGCCGAGTACATAGGTTTGAGACCTAAGATGTACTCCATACTGAAAGCCGACAATAGTGAGATCCGGAAGGCTAAGGGGGTTAAGAAGTATGTGGTGAAACAACACATCAAACACGCCAGATTCAAGGAAGCCCTGTTCAAGACCCGTACCTTTAGGCATAAAATGAACACACTTAGAAGTGATGGACATAAGATATACGGACTGACTATAAACAAGACGTCCCTGTCGCCTATGGACACGAAACGTTGGATAGCTATTGATGGGATAAACACATATGCATATGGACATGAAAAAATTTGAGGCTATTTACTACAGCCCGCGTGGGTACTGGAAAGGAGCTAGCGCAGTAGATAAGCTAGCTAAAATAGCGCGAGTACCCCCGGAGGAAGCCAAAGCGTGGCTTGAAAAACAAGCCCTGTGGCAGATCTATTTGCCGGCACCACGCTACGTGCCTAGAAGGAGGTTCGGTATTAACATACCTAATAGCGTTCACCAGGCAGACCTACTGTTCCTACCCCACGACAAGAGGTACAAGTATGCCTTAACCGTAGTGGACGTAGCCAGTCGTTACAAGGAAGCCGAACCCTTGACCACGAAAGATTCGGCCCAGGTAGCCAGAGGATTCGAACGCATATACAAACGCAGCCCGCTGACGTGGCCAACAGAGCTGCAAGTTGACCCCGGACGGGAGTTCATGGGTGCCGTGTCACAACTGCTAGCCAAACACTATACAAAGGTCAGGCGTGGCACAGCCGGAGCCCATCGCAGCCAAGCCATAGTTGAGAGATTTAATAGGACTTTGGCTGAGCGCTTGTTCGGCTATCAGTATGCTAGGGAGATGGTCACCCCTGGAAAACGATCGACTGAATGGGTCACGAGGTTACCTAAGGTGGTGTCGGCAATCAACCATGAAGTCACCCGTCTCACCAGTAAGAAACCGGCAGACGCTATCAAACTAAAATCAATAGTTGCAGAGTCGGCCGCTCCATTGCGTGGGAAGGAGAAACAGATACCAGATAGGGCCCTAGTGAGGTATCTATACCAGCCGGGGGAACACGAGGGCGATAGCCGTAAGCGAGCCACCGATCCTATATGGTCAGTCAAAACTTACAACATAGATAAAGTGGATATGAAAGCCGACGAACCTAACTTGTACTACTTGAGGGGTGGGCCGGGTAGGGGGTTTGTAAGAGAAGAATTATTGATCGTACCGTACGGCACAGTGTTACCTCCTACCAAGGCACAGTAATTACCGCCAACTTTTTTATAGTAGGGGTAATAGTAGCAAGAGCTAATGACCCAACCAAAGCCTTATTTAGTAAATAAGGCTTTGTAGAGACATTTCTTGAAAGTGAGCCAGAACTGTCATTCCCTATACTACTGCTCATCCAAGCTCAAATACCTGTCACGACTGTAACACTTTCTCGTTGAGAAGCAGGTTGACATTATGTAGGGTGGGTTCGATTCCCGGTATCATCTAACAAAGAATATCAAAACAGTGAATAGATATATACTTGTTGTTTCAAGTCAAGATACTGTGAGCTTGTATATCAGTGGAATAACACTAAAAAATGTCATGCATAATAGTCACTATATATATATATATATACATGTAGATTGTAACGTCACTTCAGTGAACAGTTGTGCAAAGATGAAACTGAAGATTTAGAACATGATATTGACAGTGTACTTGTAAATGTGTTTGATTATTTTCTTATCTTAATTTGGTATCATATTTAATCCCTACAATAATGCAAGCAAAATATGTAATTATGTAAATACAAATTATTCTTTTGGAAACAGCTGAAACAAATTATTCTTTTGGAAACAGCTGAAACAAATTTATTTGTCGTGCCATGCTAACCTATCAAACAACATGGAGGAAAGGAATGATTTGAGACAAAAGAGGTTATATGGTTAGAGGTTCTCCACTCGTACTGTTCCAGATGGTTAGGATGAGCTGATAATGCCTTTATTACGCCCCTAGAAAGTCGTTTGATTGCTCTATTATATATATATAGCCAGCTGTGTTAAGATTCGCTACACATTATTTGAAAACTAACTATAATTGCCTCATTGGTCATGCGACGGCGAATGGGTACCTGAAAGGTCGAAATGGTTATGTGAATTGGAACCTGCTCCTCACAACTTTGAAATATTTAACGAGTTAACGATGTGAGCAATTTGAGCATGCTTTAGGCTGTGGCACTATGATAAAAACAGAAATATTATATCTTACATTGTTCAGAGTAAGTAGATAATGTGAAATGTCCGAAAGAAGTTCACGTTTTGGGTATTGGTCGGAACAATTATGGCCGGAATCAATATTCACGTTTTCCCAACACAGGACAGAACATTGTCAGATTAATCAGATGACTTACCACACTGAAGAATAATGTAGTTATGTTCAGGTTTTAGTCCCCATCTGTTATATTCTATAATTCGCCTTCAGTTTGTTCCTTTGCAACGGGTGGGTGTTTTGAGGACGATGCAACTCGTAGTGTAGTGTAGTGTAGTGGAAATACCAAAACATATACAAATAAACAAATAGTAAGAGTTCCTCCCATAACCCTTAAAATGTATTTTATTTATTGGAATTATTTCGAGGTCTAAGGGTCACAAGTTTAGAGTTAGGGTATTGGTTAGTGTTAACGCGTCTTGGTAAGTAAACATTTGTTCTTTATTAAAAAATGATAAAATGAAATCGGGGTTACGGACGAAAAGAAACAAAATGGGCAAGAACAACACAATAAAATGCTAATTTTTAAAATACAAAAACAAAAAAAAAAAAACCAAGAAAAAACATTGAAATAAACAAAACATTTACCAACTAATCACCACGCAGTTCTCCCTGACCACGTCGGAAAATTTTCAGAATTCAAAACTTTAACATGTAACCCTGACCTTTTCATCAGTGCTTTATCATCAAATTGAGCACGTAAATGCGTGTCATACGCGTTCTCAATGCGTTCAAGGGGAATTAACTTTTAGGCAGTAGTGAACATACAGTGGTTTGTCGATGTGAAACATATCTATAGCAGAATATATTTCTGTTATTTTCTGTTATTTTTATATTAATGCAATGATACCTCGCTATTGTGGTCCTCACAACATTGTTAATATAGTCTTTATTCTACATCATGTTTTACCTGTCATACTAAACAGGTAAATACCCGGGTTTCATTTCTCCACCTGGGCACAAAGAGTGAAGCTCATTTCTGGTGTCCGACGCCGTGATACTGGTGGAATATTGCTCAAGGCTATGTGAAGGTGAGGACACACGATGCGGGTAGATTGTTTGAAAACCTGCCTGCCTAGTCATCTGTTGGTTTTGCGGCAGTGGTCCTGCCTCCAGAAGAGTCCCACAATCATTGCGTCCACGGCTCTAATAGGAAAGGCAACGACTACCTTAATGTTTCTCATCATTCATCCATGCCACATAAATATTTAAGGCCAAAAGTTCATGTATGTGATTGTTGGTGAGAGGCGCTGTAAAATAAAACGTTCATGCTGTTTTCAAAAGATTGTTTGAGAACCTGCCTGCCTGGTCCTCTGTTGGCTTTGTTGCAGTCGTCATGCCTCCTGAAGTCTCCTTGGACCACTTCTGTCCACGGAAGGTCTTCTTGGCAGTCGTCCTGCCTCTGGGGGACTTCAATGTCTAATTCTGCCCCCAGGACGATGGCGTCCACGGTCCTAATATGAAAGATAACCAATACCTTCATGTTTCACATAATGTATTCTTCCCACACAGAGTATGACTGTGTCAGTGTAGTTGTACACTGATTTTTGCATATTCCAGCAACATCACAGCGCGAAACATGAAATATTGGCTTCAAACATCCACGGTCCATAGGGGAAATCAAATCAGGATTGTTTGGAGCGTCACGAGCGATTGCTTTCACCTCTAGGCTATTCGACGATCCCCACAGATTTAAAATGCAAAAGAACTGTGTCGGGTCGGGGAAACAAGATTTATTCTGAATATTCAACTGAAATATTGAAATCCTTTACCAGCAGGTAGTCGCAGCCGGCCAGTACACTTCCCCTCAAAGTGACCATATGGGACTTGTCTGGGAACTACCTACAGAAGGACGGAATGGTGGGGAAGCTCTAGGTTATGCCATCTCTACACAGCATCATGCAAGGCATGCACAAGGGAGGTCGTATATCTCCATTAACGCCTCAATCTACCAGTCAAGTGCAGTCAGCATTGGGCCTAGTGGGGGATGCTGAGAAGGACTGGGGCCACAGAGCGTGCCAACCCTAGCTGTGTTGCAGTAACAACCATCCTGACTGTACAATCAGACCCTAGCACCGAACCTACTCCATAGCACAGTCGGCGGGAAGCTACGCGAAAAGCGGAGAGACTATGGAGCCACCAGACAAAACCGCATCCCGTCGGTCTCTCGGAAAGAAAGTGTACTGAAGTCCTTGTAGAAGGGGTTGGAGGGACACAAGATCAAATCCAGAATGTGCCAGGATTCCTGCGTCTGAAAGGTATGAGTCATGCATAAGCATCATCAATCGCATTTCTCACGTATGTAAATTTGTTCGATAACAGCCAGTAAGTGTGGTTTTATGCCGTTTTTAGCAATATTCCAACGGCGGGCATTAGAAGTGGGCGTCACACACATTACCTAAGTGGGGACTCGAACCCTGGCACTCAACATGGCGAGCCAACACTTCAACAACGAGGCTACAGTACCTTCCCGTTCTAATGAAGAAAATAGTTACTCATTTTTTTCATCTATCTAAATGGTTGTATCCAAAGAGGGAATGAGAGTTCACTTTGCATTCATTAGACATTATCGTGAGCAATTATGTTTTCTTAATGTAAAGGAAAACCTTACCAGTTAAATCCTCTGTCGGTTTCGTGGCTGTCGTCCTGCCTCTAGCCGGACTTCAAGACTTTCTGATCCCAGGACGATGGCGTCCACAGTTGTAAGAGATGAGGTAAAGAATATTTCACATCATTGACGCTCAGTCATTCATCGCTGACTATCTATCGCTTATCTATGCGAAAAGCATATGCTGGATTGTTAAAAGCAAACCTTTAACCCGATTTCGTGCTGATCGACCGTCCCCTCGGAATTTGTCATGTAGCCCATGGACACCTTGTTGGGAAAGTAAATACTTGTTGTATATGGGAGTCGGTGCTCAGACTCCAAGCGGGATTCCGTCGCTCGCTTAAAGCGTGCAACTGGAGACGACAAAGGGCAAACCAACCACCTTACATAACCTAATTACCGTCGTCGAACTCGAAACAAAGGGTTAGAGCTATTGAATGCACTCCAGTCACAAGTGTTTACACAGACATTTTTTTGATTTAGCGTGAGCCGAGTGCGACCTGATAATTATTTTCGTTATTATTGAAACAAAACGAAATAAAATTTTCTTTGGAATAATTACAGGTGTATTTAAGAATTTATGTAAGGCAATATAATCAACACATAATCAACAGCTAATACAATACAGGTACGATGCCTTGAACATTTAAAATTACTGTTTAAACCAAAAGTGACATAGATGTATGGCTCATTCAATACAGATGAATTAAACCAAAGTATCACAATTTAATTCACACACCGCCTGTTTTGTGTGCACTTAAGACCATTGTGCACTTAAGGGCACCACAGCCGTCTGTGGGTGGAAAATTTTGATGCGTGTATCACTGCTCATCGCATTCGTAACCCACTCGTGTTATTCTGGGACTAGCTCAAAACCGATTTCATATTAACGTATGAACACCAGAACTACTTCAAACAAGTACAGTAATAGAGATGACGAAAATACTCGAAAAGTAGCCTTCTTCAAACAGTAATAATGATGACGATTTGTTAAAAAACATACTCTAACCAGCTTTTCACTACTTTTACTCTCCAACATATCTATCCATCCATCCATCCATACGTACGTACATACATAGAAATAGAACTACCACCACGACTACCTTTACCATAACTACACAGGACACAACCACTACAGCTACATAGGTCTCCACACCACCACTACCACATCCAACAGATCATCGGACATCATCACTACGTGAGACACCACGATCACATCCAACAATACATGGAGCTCCACTACATACACCAATACATAGGACACCACAGCTACCACTAAGGCATGGGACGCCACCATAGACATTTCTACTTGCGATACCACTACATCCACTACTACATGGTACACCTAATCTCCCTGTAGCACTGTATGGGACGCCACCACATCGAACCCTACTTGGGACACCATCACTACATCCACCACTATGAGGGAAAATACCACCACAACTAGGACACTAGATGAGACACCACCACTACATCCTTGACTACATGGGTTAGAGCACTCCTACATCCACCACTACACGGGACACTGCCAGCTCTACATGGGACACTGCCGCAACTACATGAGAAAACACAACCACTGTCACCAAATCCATCTCTATAAGGGACACTACCACACCCACCACTACATGGGACACCACCATATCCACCATTATATGGGGCGACACTACCACCACGGTAAGGGATACCAACTCTATAGACACTACAAGGGACACCACCATCACTTCCACCTCTACAAGGGACACCACCACATCCACTACATACACTACATGGGACACCACAACCACATCCACCACTAAATTGGACACCACAACCACATCCACCACTACACGGGACACCACAACCACAGACACAACTACATGTGACACCACTACCACACCCACCACTACATGGGACACCACCATATCCACCATTATATGGGGCGACACTACCACCACGAGAAGGAATACCAACTCTATAGACACAACAAGGGACACCACCTTCACTTCCACCTCTACAAGGGACACCACCACATCCACTACATACACTACATGGGACACCACAACCACATCCACCACTACATGGGACACCACAAACACATCCACCACTACATGGGACACCACAAGCACATCCACCACTACATGGGACACCACAGCTACATCCACCACTACATGGGACACCACAAACACACCTACCACTACATGGGACACCACAACCATATCCACCACTACATGGGACACCACAACCACATCCACCACTACATGGTAAATACTACTACTACAAGGGTCACCAACACAACACCGGTCACCAAGACCACTACAATGGACATCATCACAGCAACATGAGACACGATCACGTTCACCACAACCACAGCACAACAGCACAACCACCGTATGGACAACACCACGTCATCAACAATGGACACCACTACATCCCCAACTACATGGGACACCACAACGACCACACCATGGAACACTACAACTACACCCACAACTACATGGAACAGCACCACCACCGTACGGACAACACCACATCATCAACATTGGACACCACCACATCCACAACTACATGGAACAACACCACCATTATATGGGGCACAACCACACCCACCACTTCGTGGGACAGCACCTCCACCGACGCTAAATGAAACAATACCACCACAACCACCACTACCTAGGACACCACCATCAACCACCACTACCTAGGACACCACCATCAACCACCACTACCTAGGACACCACCATCAACCACCACATGGGTCAAGACAACAAAGTTAACTAACACCACTACATGGGATTCCACAACCACCACCACCACTACACGGTACAGCACAACCACCACCACCACTACACGGTACAGCACAACCACCACCACTACACGGTACAGCACAACCACCACCACCACTACACGGTACAGCACAACCACCACCACCACTACACGGTACAGCACAACCACCACCACCACTACACGGTACAGCATAACCACCACCACCACTACACGGTACAGCACAACAACCACCACCACTACACGGTACAGCACAACCACCACCACCACTACACGGTACAGCACAACCACCAACACCACTACACGGTACAGCACAACCACCAACACCACTACACGGTACAGCACAACCACATCTATGATTAGACATGACACCAACCCCCATCCACCACAACATGCTACATCGTCACAACTTCCACTACATGGGACACCACCACCCCATCAACCACTATATGGGACTGTGTAAATCTGGTGTCTGCACTCTGTGTCTTGTCATTCAACTTGAATATATAGAGCCAATGGTTCAGAGAAAGCTGTTATTGCAGGCAGCGTAGACATCATGGTGTTACAAGCATGGGCGTATTACATAACCCATAACATTGAAGGTTGGTTTTGAAAGAAATGGCCGCTTTGTGTGTGTTGTTTGTTCGTTTGTATTATACAACAACTTGAACGGGTGTCTGGTTGAGAGTGTGCAATAGATCAAAGGTAAATATAACTACTGCAACGAACGTTGTTTGACATGTGTGTGTATCTAGCTGTCTTACTGTGCAGTAAAATGGCCGAGTCTGTATTCGGTTAATATAATCATATTATTGAGTGCCATAGAAACTTCCGCGGTGATTTTACTGACGCTTTGTATGATTTTCATGATATTGTGCCAGTGAGAAAGATTAATGCTGAAAGTTTTCCGTTTGTAATGATTACAGATTTCATTGTGGGGAACATGGGCAAGATTCCTTACATGCTTATGCGAAATCGTTGCTTTAGTCTATTCATCAATAGTGTCTTAGAACACCTTTTTGACACTCGTTCAACCAATATCGCATTGCGACAATAACGGAATGGCAGTCATGGTACTTTACGCCATTTTAGCAATATTACATTAGTATCACGGAAGGGGGACACCAGATATGGGCTTCACACAATGCACTCATATGAGGAATCGAACCCGCATATTTGTTATGATGGATGAACGCTTTAACCACAAGGCTACCCAACCAATATGTATGATTGTGGCTGGGAAATGTGTACCTCTAAAAAGTACCCGAAATAGCCACTGGCTCGCTACCCGTGGACCCGTGAAGGTCCGGGGTAGAATAAGCATTCATGCTTGCCATAAAAGGCGACTATGCTTGTCGTAAGAGGCCACTAACGGGATCGGGTGGTCAGGCTCGCTGACTTGGTTGACATATGTCATCGGTGTCCAGTTGTGCTCGTGTTGTTGATCACTGGATTGTCTGGTTCAGACTCGATTATGTACACATCGCCACCATATAGCTGGAATATTACTGAGTGCAGCGTGAAACTAAACTCACTCACTCACTCGTTACCATATCGCCAGTGAAAATGCAGTCGGGCCAGTAAATCACAGTGAATGAGCGGCTGGTATTTTGGGGGTTCTATCCCAAAACACTTTTATGTCATGCACGATTATGGCCCGATGAAAATGTCCATCATATTAGCAGCTGAATGATGAAACCCTTGTCTTCATTAAAATTTCGGACTAAATTTTGTGGGCTAGCAACTGTCAGGCAAAGCTATCCCGACTGGCTAGTAAAATATGGAAACAATTTCGCACACTGTCTCCAATAGTACGGATAACATGTTAATGTGTCTGCCATGTGACTGATTGACTGACTGACAGACAGACAGGCAGACAGACATTTTTGTTCAGTAACAGGCCATCGACTCAAAATACAATCATGATAATGTGTAACACATCAGCGCGCATTTTACAGTATGTACGGTTTGTGTCTCTTGTTTACATGATATAGGAATGAACATACATTTCTTACATCTATCATGTGACTGATTGCACTAGTACAGATTAAGATTACGCCATTCTAACCTTCGTAATCAAACGAGGAGCTGTGGTAACCGGGTATGTGTAAATTTGTGTATCAGTGTTTCGGCATTCCCATGGTAACTACTGGCGGGGCGGTGGCATGGAATTATGGCTAACGCGTCCCCTCGTAACGGTCAAAACTCGCGTTCGATGTCCAAAATGGGTACAATGTGTGAAGCCCATATTTGGTGTCCCCAGCTTTGATAATGCTGGGATATTGCGGCGTAAAACCATATTCACTGAATGCACACGCCGTACTGGCAGAACCGGATTTAGACGGAGGTTAAACAAAGCTGTGGTGCAAAGGGACCCCCAAGTTTGAAACAGAACACTGGTTAGACCTTGTTGTATCTCTTTCTTAATGCCTAACACCAGGCACTGTAACAACAAGTATCGCCTTTCAACGTCACTATTATGATGAGTACAAAACCTTGACATTCCGCTCTCCTGGAGACGCTCTGTTCACTGGACCATGGAGAAGATAGTCGGTCAACACGATAAAATGGCTTAACCTCTCTTTGAGCTGAGTCAGAATGTCAGTACGGGTAGCTAAGAGGTTAAAGGGGCACTGATGCGGAGCAATTTCCGTGGACTGGTGTAAACTTTTGTTATTGTTTTTCTCCCGTGAGTACCCGGATGATATCCCAGAATTTGTGACTGGTTCGTGACCTCTGCTGCGCAGTCCGTAAGCGCAATTGATAGTTTAATTATAGACAGATCAACTGAGGTGAAGTCATTTGTACTTCATTACAAATGTATTATGAAAACCAATGAAACACTTTGAAGGTTAATCATCTGCCAGTGGTAGAAATGGTAAAAAACTATTAGGACGGAAAATAACGAAGCCAATGTACCTCTCTATATTTTGTCTCATAACCATAATTAGTTTATTGTCATATTTGTATGATTCTGAAAATTAATAAACGAACACACGATTTTCTTATACTCATAGTAAATTTCTAACATAACAGCAACATTTATACATTGTATAGATTGCCAATGTGGATCCTATTTCACACACATACGCGATCTAGTGTGTATTTTCTGTCATACAGATTCTGCTGAATGCTACAACAAATAAATTAAAACAAACTGCAAATAATGAATGTAAAACAGACTAATTTTATAGCAACAATGTCAGGCTACTACCTTGTTCAGGAATGTATCCATCAATATCCACGTAAAAGAAATCGTATTCCATTCATCTGCAGCTGGTAAATAATCATGCTCTGTGTCGCGTGTCTTACAACTGTCTCATTTTCGAAACAGTAACACATCGTTTCACGTCTTTCGTTGGTGAAAACTAGATAAACCTCTCATTGGTCTCCCAAGATAGCACACCTGGCAACTAATTGTATGATGTCCACTATTCCAAGTAATTTAGTTAACCAATATTGAGCAATCAATCAATCAACGCAAGGGTGGTTAATTCTTTGAAGGGAGGATGTTGTTTTTGCACTCACACTTTACGACAGGGTGTAGTCATCTACACTCACTGCCTTTTGACAAATCCGCTAGAAGATAAAAGTAATTAATCAATCAGTGTTTTTATCGGTTAATCCTTTGATCGATGTTTGTTTTTGTAACTCAGCTGATAAACCCTCTTGCATCACTTACATGCACATATTACATAACATACAATGCATTTGCCATTACAGACCTTAATTTATAATGTTGAGTATTTACTCCAGACAGGAGAAATGCCAAATGGGAACCTTTGTTGAGTAACCGAAGTGGTGCTACTAATTATACCTGTTATAAATTCATGAATTGACCATCAAGAGAATGATGACAAATAACACGTGTAGGTTTACACCATCAAACGCGAGTTACAGCAAGGAAGATGCAGCCTGAAAACACTTATGGGCCGAAACTGTTTTGAGGATACCAACTGAATTTCGTCACATAAGGAATACACACAGGCATTTGCTGTGTACTTTGGTAAATAGGTGAAATAAAGTTTTTTTTACGTAAAACAATTTTCAGATTTCTCTACCAAAGGCAAAGTCATCGTTTTTTTGTTTACGAATTCAAATAAATCAACTGTGTGTTATATTATCATAAATAATAAACCATTGTAGCTACCATAGCTACCAAATTTACGTATGCTATTTGCTATCACAGCTCAACCAACACTCAAAACTACCTAAATATAAAGCTTTGCAATCTTCCGTACTGAAACAAATGGCTTGCTACGTGCCTGTAGACATCATATTTTCATGTAACATGATTAAATATCGAGGTTAAAAACACAGAAATAGGATCAAATTGGATCAGTAAGTATACCATCCAAGCATCCGAAAAGAACTACACTGCTGGGATATATGGTTACGATCAGACAAGGAATACCATGGATATTTTTAAACAAATGGCATGTGATGGGCATCCGGCCTCCTGACTGTTTAGGGTGAAGAAATTCTGCTAATATGGACAGGAGCCCAGTTCCTTTGTCCGTCACGGTCGAAGGAGTGGGCGCTGACCAATTTGCAGTCTGCTTTCGTAATGAGACCGTTGGCGAGAAGCATTATTCGCTCCGCATCAGTGCCCCTTTAAAGGTCCCTGGTCACACCAAAGACCTGGTACATATTCCCAACATGAGTAGAATGTGTGAAGCCCATTTGTTGTGCTCAATGTCTTGATACAAAAGCAGCGTAAACCTCACTCACTCTCATACCAGTACCATTGGATAAAAGAAGTGTAATTTGATATTACATATCGAGAAACAGAAAACTCCAAATAATCAAATCCCCTAGTTCATCTTATTTAGCCGCTTTATTTGACGAAACAAAAACGTACTTGTGTCAGGTACTACATGCAACATTCAAACGTCATGAATTTATGCTCGCCTTTAGAAAATGAGGGAGAGAGAGAAAGAAAGAAAGAGAGGGAGAGGGGGGGGGGATATCTCGGGTAAATAGGCCTGCTTCAGCAGTCCCCAGTTCTAATATTGTAGGAATATCCACAACAACGGCGAAGACTCGCTCACTTGATCACTCACACCCCAGCCTGTCCACGTCTGCTCTTCCCTACAATCTAAGCCAACATGTCACAATACTACTAAATTCTATTCTACACCACATTGGAAATAACTCGACCGGTGCTCTGTCGTCTAGTTTCAATCAGAACTGGAGACTGACACCCAGGGAGTTGGTTAAATCGAGGTCCCCGTGCGGTCCGTGTTTGTCAGGCAATACAGGTAAATAGTGGATGAAGGAAGTTAAGTGGGTCATGTTTAGAAACGCCCGGGTGCACAGTGGGAGGGGTATTCGTCTACTCCATCAATTATGCTCCTCGGGATTTATCGTGTTGGAAAAAGGCTAAAGCAAACATTGTGCTTAACGTACAACCAGCCATCCATTGGAGATTCGTCGTCGTTCGGTATCTCTCGACTTTTTCCGTATACACTGTGACCAGTCGGGAAGACCCGAGTTTTAACGGACTATACACAGACGAGTTTATCTGGTTACCATCTCAGGTGTGACCCGTCTAAATAATCGAAATAACCTGGAGCGGAGTTACGACATTCCTTTAGACGGATACTCAGCATACAGTCGGTAAGAGATCTTGACCACAATCTGCGTCCCACATTCCCTTTCATTTAATTTAACGTCGGTAATGTTGAAAACAGGTGGTGTGGGTCATGTCCCATAAATATGTACAACTTGCATCTGTGTATCGATTAAGTTTTCATGTATGAATGCATGTCATACATGCAACTAGCTTATTATGGTGTTGTTAACAGACATTGATTTAGTATAAATGTGTCATACTATACCTAAAGGCAATATCTGTCGTTAAAGGAATATTTGAATCTTATTTAACTGTGAGTCCTATGAAAGGTATGGATATGGTGAGGCAAGCTTCTTTTACATGTGGAACACCTCGTTTTCATCCACCTGGTGGATGTGTTGGGACATATCGAGAAAAGTCGTATTCCTCAAAATGCATGCAGGCCTATCATGACCTTGAGCTCTATCTTCGTCGCTTTAGTTGCTAAACACAATATCATGGCTCACACTAAAGAGTTCGCGTGATATCTGGTCACGGAAGAGTGGAGATAAACATACTGTTTGGGCTAGTGAGAGCCAGATCACCTGCCGATTTCTCCTCGGTAAACTGAACACAATAGGATTTAATTCAATGTAGCGTTGTAAGGCACACAGGTAATCTTGATCGACAACACTTCAGGTTTGTTTCCTTATTGAACATTTACTACCTATAGGTATTACCTGCCTCAACCTTGACCCCGCATGCACCTGTGTACCCATCTCCACCGGGTTTTAAATCCCACCCGCCTGATAGCCTTGAAGGGATTAAGTGGTAATGCATCAGTGAATAAGTGCCCTAAGAGGCCACATCCAATCTCTGTATGGTTTTGGATCTCCGCCTTATAAACTACCAACTCATAGTGCTTGAACATATATAACTTTGATTGAAACAAATCATATCCAGCGAAATGACGAATTCAAAACCTTAAAGGACCACTAAACTCAATTTGTTGGTACTCTTTTTATCACTGCATGTGAAAGACTTTTGGTTAGTCATAAACGAAACACCATTTTCTTTTCTTTAAAAAACAAAAACAAAAAATGGTGGTTAATTAATACCAAGCGCTTAAAAGTTGCTAAAAGGCCATCTGCTTCTCTCTCGCCCGCAAACGAAACCGTAGACAAGTTACGTAACTCTGTCCCCAGAGCCCTACAGAGACGTCATAGAAGGAACGGTTTCCTGTTAAATTTATAGAAAATGTGTAGCAAGCTCGTCATTTTGCTGATTTCTCGACGTCACCAAAGACATGCCGGATTGTTGTGTTGCCGTCAGTTGTTCCTTGGGGTCGGGTGCTGGTGTCACTATGCACAGATTTCCACAAGACTCCGTAGTTTGTGCTTAAATTGGTTGCTAGTGTGTGCGAAGTGAGCTTTGTGGAAACCTGTGGTATATACTAAATCGGATGGTTCGCCCCTACCACGCTTCCAGGATAGAAAATGGAGTTTCATCGAGTTTATAAAATCAATACTGCTTACTACACATTGCTTACCAAAAGGATTTTGCATGGATATAACGCTTTCTTCCTCGGAAACGAGGTTGTGGTCGAAGTGACAATATTATCGTAAGTAATATTATATTGACCCCTTATATTGACCGATTCCAAGAGTGATATTGTTATGTTATAAGCAATGTCATGTAAAATCCTAATGTCCATCAGTAAAATACACATTTTACTACCAGCAGATTTTGTAAGTCGGTGAAAACAAACTCAAATGGCATTCATCCTCAGACAGGCCGCCATTTTTGAAAATCGTGAAGTCACGGGCTAAAGTCCGTTAGAATTAATGAGATTATGATTTGTTCTCATCAAGCTAGAAAATCAAAACTACTTTTTTTGCAGGTAGTTAAACATGCATTTGAATCATGGCCAAAAGGAGTTTGCATGACACAACTTTTAACATAAGGACTTCTTCCCAGGAGGCAAGGTGGGAGTCGAAGTGACATTTATATTGCAAGCAATGTTATATTGACATCCACCTCACTTCCAAGAGTGAAATTGTTATGTTATAAGCAATGTCATGCAAAATCCTATTTTCCTTCAATAAAATACATAATTTACTACCGGTAGAAAGTAATTGTCATTTAGTAAGTCGGTGAAAACAAACTTAAATAGCATTCATCCCAAGACCGGGCGCCGCCATTTTTCAAAATCGTGAAATCAAATCCATTTGAATAAATGAGATTATGCATGGTTTGTTTTCATCAATTTAGAAAATCAAAACTACATAAATATGTATTTGAATCATTACCAAAAGGGGTTTGCATGACACAACCTGTGACATAACCTAAGCGAGGTCGGGGTCGAAGTGAAAATACTGCGCGATAAATTTCTTCACTTGCTAAATTTACTTGGTTTGTAACGTTCACTCACCAGTATGTAGACACTTGTCAATAAACGTCTTTATACTTGGTCTCATAATCCTAATTACTTTATAATCATACTTGTTTGCATTTTGAAACTTAATAAAAAGAAGCGATCTGCGAATGTATAACAGGAATGTAACATGTAGACATTTCATAGTTTTCCTATATGAATCATAATTCGCATCCACGCCCTACTGTATGTCGTCTGCATCATTACACTTAACGATGAAAACAATGGTTCTGTTGAAAGCCACGACAACGTATTAAAAACAAAAATGCAAATATTAAAATTAAAGTTATAGGAGCAATGTCAGGCTATTACCTTCTTCGAGGAATGTATCCATCAATATCCACAAAAACAAGTCTGCAGATTTCCCAAGTGATGTGTCTTTTAACAGACTAATATACGAAAACCTGATGTATCGTTTCAGGTTTTTCACATTGCTGTATAGTTTCATTGGTTACCCAAGATAGCACACCTGGCAACTAATTGCATAATGTGCGTCATTCTTTTTAAAAAGGTATTTAGTTAGCCAATAATGAGCAATCAATCAATGTATTGGCGGTTAATCCTTTGAAAGAAGGACATTGTTTAACACAGACACAGACACGACAGAGTGTATTCGGTATAGATTAGTAAATATACATATATAAACACTACCTTTTGACAAATCCCCCATTTAAATCCACATAAAACTAATTAATCAATCAGCGTGTTATCGGTTAATCCTTTGATCGATCCAGACAAAAGAAATGCCAAATTGGGGCCTTTGTCGGGTAATCTAAGTGGAGTTACCACTAATTATACCTGTTATAAATTCATTAACTGGGCATCAAGTGAATGATGACAAATAACGTGTAGGTTTATACCAACAAACACGGATTACAACCTAGCGACACCAAGTGATTTTGACAGAATCGTCTATGAAAACAAGGGTTGTAACTCGAAAACTAGGCAAAGCAGGAGACAAAACTAAATGATAGTAGATTGTGAGAACATATAGCTTTCATTTTTCTCAACATCTTTCGCGAGTTCAGGTTTGTACAAACCTGTAAACGAAATAGTTCAACCCCTGAAATGTAGATGAATACTGCCCAGACCCTCATTTCTATACTCACTATTACGTCACGGAGACGCGCCGCTGTGATTGGTTGAAATTTCGTTCTGCTGAGAATTTTGCACTGTTGACAAAAAGGTCGATTTAAGGTAATTAAAGATCGAAATGAGCATTTTTAATAACGGGGTTTCATTTATAACGATGTCAGCAAGTGATTTTGCGTTTGTACCCTATTAGAGTATATGTGACCTTTAAGAAATGAAGACTTGTTTCACTTAGGGCTTCAGCATTGACGAAATTAAAGGGCACTGCATATTTATCAGTATCGCTTTTTCGGCATGATATCGCGTTGTCGCCTGGTTAACGTTGTATCCCTTTGTCGTCTCTTGATATCGCTTTCCCATCTTGTGATATCGCTTTCACGTATCGTGATATCACTTCCCATCTTGTGATGTCGCTATCCCATTTCGTGATATCACTTTCTCGTCACCTGAGATCGCTTACTCGTCTCCTGATATCGCTTTCTTGTCTTTTGGTATGGCTTTCTCGTCACTTTTTTTCTCTTTCCCATCTTGTGGTGTCTCTTTCCTATCTTGTGCTATAGCTTTCCCATCTTATGATATAAGTTTCTCGCCTCGTGGTATCGCTTTCACGTCTTGTAATATAGCTTTCTGGTCTCGTGACATGGCTTTGCAGTTTGACTGTTCTCGTGTCGGGTTTTCGTGTAATTTCTGTTTCGCAGCCATAAGAGAAAGGCGAACAAGTCATGTCCCATAAAGATCACCATACATTCTGACGTCTCCGCTTGTACACATGAAAAGAAAGACTGAAGGCCCAACAATGTATGTACAAGTCTACCATGAACACGCATACGCTATTATTCACGCCAGTTTCCTTTCAGTGTAAGTTATATTTCTGCATGAACCAGTTCTGCAGGATTCTACCACGAGACTAGAACAAATACGCGAATGCGCTATGGTACACCCTGGTATAACTGCCGTAGCATATATAAGTATAGAAATGTTTAGCCTACCAAAACATGCAAACATACAGTATGGACAAAGTACTGTGAGAATGATTGTCGTATCACGTATAAAAATAGAATAGATTAACCAAATAAAACATGCAAACAAAGAGTATGGACAAACTATTGTGTCCTAGTCCACCTGACTGTAAATGAGTACCTCGTAAGGATGAGAAAGCTGTACAACTTCTTTCCGTCTAGTGACTGCAAGAGTTGTATGATCTCCAGGGAGTTGAGATTGATAATATGATGTGCCGATGATATTGACACCCAAAGATCGAGGGGAAAAACACCCAAACACCGGCGCCATGGTCATGTACAACATGTATTTGCGTTAACATGTGCGCTGTTTAAATATCCTTTAATAACATGGTTGCACCCAAATCAATGTAGTGTGTACTGACTTGTTAGCAAATTAGATAACCAGTCTGGTCCTTAACGCCTGGTGTGGCTTGTTTTGTTTGGTGTTTTTATTAAACTCCGAAAGTATACCCCTCTTGACTTAATAGTTTCACCAGTGCTAACATGGAGCCGTCATTTGTTGTGATGGAACATGACACTATAGTGATATTCACTTCACATTACATGAGAAAGATTAAATCTGAGAATTGGGAATATGCTGGCGGAAAAAAGAAAGTATACGCCCATTGTGAACAACGACATTTGCTGGTCACATGTGAGAATTTGAAATATACTGGCAGAATGTAGTATACACCCAATCTTTTGTTTACTCCTTAGCATATTTTGTAGCCCGTCGCCCTTCCGAAACAACCATTATATATTATACACACAGACACACACAGAGACACACACACACATATATATATATACACACAGACAGACAGATTATATATATATATATATATATATATATATATATATATATATATATATAATCTGTCTGTCTGTGTATATATATATATATATGTCTGTCTGTGTGTATATATATATATATGTGTGTGTGTCTGTCTGTCTGTCAGTCTCTCTCTCTCTCTGTGTGTGTGTGTGTGTGTGTGTGTGTGTGTGTGTGTGTGTGTGTGTGTGTGTGTGTAAAACTCAAACAGGTTCAGATTCATAAATTCATACTGTGGAAAACGTTTATCGGTTTCCATGTTAATAATTGCAAGGGTGGTGGGGTAGCCTCAGTGTTAAAGCACCCAGTCGTCACGCCGAAGACCCGGGTTCGATTCCCCATATGGAAATAAATATGTGAAGCCCATATCTAGCGTCAACTACCGCATTATTGTTGGAATATTGCTGTAGGCAGAATAAAACTAAATTAATTCATGTCTTTCTCCATCATTGTGGTAAAGGTCAATATGACCTCGGAGTGTCTTCACGTGTCAAGGTAAAACTGAAATATTGCTCAGATCGGCGTTGAATCTGGAAATAACACGTTTCATCATCAGTCAGTCAGAGGTATCAAACCACTGACTGAACGGGTGATTTGAAAACCCCATACCTGATGAATCGAACATTTACACTGAGAGAGTTACTACCCCCTTTATCATGGTCACATCGTGAGGATGCCGTTTAGAAGTGATCTTCGGCATCCCATTCTTGTGGTAAAAGACGACTAATGGGATCGGGTGGTCAGGCTCGCTGACTTGGCTGATACATGTCATCGTATCCCAAATCGTTGCACATGTTGATCACTGGATTGTCTGGTCCAGACTCGATTATGTACGAGTAACTAGAATATCGCTAAGTGTCGCGTTATTGTAAAATAGAAGGCATAGATATGCAGTCATCGTGGAAGGCAGAAATAGTACGTACTGGTATTGATTACAAAGTACATGCATTACAGTTGAGTGCAACAGGTTGTTCTATTTCAGACGAATTGATCTAATAGCTGCAGGCATATACAAAGCTCAGCCATGTCGGTAACTCAACAGCCAGGCCAGCCACCGCAAAAGCAGGAAGGTAAGTGTGTCGCTAAGTTGGATGAGACACCGGGTGTCCTCAGGTGGGCTTACTCCATTTCACATGGACAGACACACGAGGCTAGACATACTACTAGAAGGAAGGTATGGACGTGGGATAGACTAGACTAGACAAACGACTATATGATATGGATGTCCACAGGTGAGCTTATTCCACCATCCTTGAAACAGGCTAGACACACAACTAGAATGAAGGTAATGGTGTCTTCAGGTGGTGTATGTCAGGGGGCGTCATCATGTAGGCTTATTTCGGTACGTATCGACCAGGCTAGACAAACAACTAGAATGAAGGGCTGTCCACGCTGCCAATTATGTTCGCTGAGACATGTTCACTGAGAACTACTTGTACCGTCACTAAAAATAACTCTTACAGATGTTACCACTTTGACTATACAGTATTTCAATGTGGCCACAACTGCCGTGGCTGTTTACATGGACTGTGTCTATAATAAATGTTTGACCAAATGCATAAATACAAAGATCTGCTACGAAGTCATGCTACGAAGAGTGATTTGGTTCGTGGAATTCTGAAATTCTGCATCCTCGCCCACAAATGCTTAGCTAAATACTTAATATGTTTGTTTATATGCAATTGTGTACAATACGTATGTGCATATTCATGGGGATCCAAGTCCTCGCTCCAAAACATGACATAGCACTATATTATTTACACTTGTAAACAGGTCAGTGTGACCTCGATTTTCATATCCAGCTTCGTGGGAAGTATACAGTCAATGCCTGGTGAATATTTGCTGCATGTGATGTGGCGACGTGTACATATGAAACTTAGTATCAACATATACCTAAAATATTCATAACAACTCTAGGAACTTCTTGATTGTATTAAAAATTATTGGTGTCACGTTCATGTCACGTTGGGGGTAGCCTAGCAGTTTAAGCGTAGGCACATCACACTGAAAACACGGGGTCGAATCCCCAGAGGGGTAGAATGTGTGAAGCCCATTTCTGGTGTCCCCCGCCGTGATATTACTGCAGTCGGCATAAAACCATACCAACTCATGTCATGACTGAGAATCAAACGTCGACTTCCTGTAAGGGACTTCGATCTTAAATGTTCTACACAGTCGGGCAAAAGTGTGCACTTGAAATTAGGATTGACCAAATTACAAGCATTACAAAAAATGTTCAAACCACAAATCGAAACAAATGTTTTTTTTCTGTTTGTCATGCATTGTCATGCATTGAGTCTCTTTTAATCGGCAGTTCATTGTAATATATTATTTAGTCAATATCATTTTCAACAGATTTTAGAAAACATTTAATTTCAATACAACTATAAGAAATCACACTTAGGTGACTTTTTGAGAACAAAAACCCATAAATGCTTCACGGCCGTTCGCATTCTTTAGTTTGATAAGAATTGATCACCTGTATTGATGGATGACGTATTGAAATACATATAGAAATTGGTATTCAAGTATAAGACAAAATATCATGGTTGTCAACTTCTTCTTTATAGCATACACAATGTATCTAGCCTTTCGCTTGCCCCTTCGTCGGATGAATGACGTTCCCACAAAATCCTACAAACTTTGTGTCTGCAATGGGCATAATTTTTGTCTTGTGTGATGACGGAGGTGTTATTGTTTCAGCGACATGGATGCCCCTGGTGGGTAACATCTCTGGCTGTCTCCCCGGGCTGGAGTACCTGACACAACTGGACCAGATCCTCATTGAGCAGCAAGTCGACCTCATAGAGGGTGGGTTCGGTTCCAGACAGCGTCTTAGCAAGGATACCGTTTTCTTTACTAGCAATAGTAACCTTCCCCCTTCTCTCTCTCTCTCCCAAACAGGGAGTTTGATTCTGTGTCAAGTTAGTCTATTATCATTTAATGTATTCTTCGTTGTTCCAGTGTTGCTCGCATGGGAATGCAACAACAAATACCGTGTGATGAACTCCATGAACCAACAGTGCTACTACGCTGCAGAGAGTAAGTGAGTGAATGAGTGAGTGAGAAAGTGAGTGAGAAAGTGAGTGGAAGAGTGAGTGAGTGGAAGAGTGTGAGTGAGTGAGTGTGAGTGAGAAAAAGAGTGAGTGAATGAGAAAGTGAGTGGCGGAGTGAGTGGAAGAGTGAAAGTGAGTGAGTGGAGGAGTGAGAGAGTGAGTGAGTGAGTGAGAAAGTGAGTGGAAGAGTGAATGAGAGTGAGTGAGTGGAAGAGTGGGAGTGAGTGAGTGAGAGAGTGAGTGAGTGAGAAAGTGAGTGGAAGAGTGAAAGTGAGTGAGTGAGAAAGTGAGTGGAAGAGTGAGAGAGTGAGTGAGAAAGTGAGTGGAAGAGTGAGAGTGAGTGAGTGAGAAAGTGAGTGGAAGAGTGAAAGTGAGTGAGTGAGAAAGTGAGTGGAAGAGTGAGAGAGTAAGTGAGTGAGTGAGAAAGTGAGTGGAAGAGTGAGAGTGAGTGAGTGAGAGAGTGAGTGAGTAAGAGTGGTTCTACGCCGTTGTTTCGAATGTTCCTTTAACATCACAACAGGTGACAAACAAACCCGGGTTCCATTAATCGCTAGTGTGCCACAATGACGAAGGATTTAAGCAATGTCGGGAGAAATGAAGTTAAAACGCATATGTTTGTGTGTGGCTACTTTGAACAACGTTTCACTTATTTCACGGCTGGCCAGATTATTGATGAGGAAAGTGGTAAAGAAGCTATTCAAACCATGACAATCCCTGATACCATTAAGTGAATTTGAATCCGCCAACACAAATTTCAGACAAGCTTTAAAGACATTTTGGTCAACTTTTATTTCATGTACTAATTCTAGTAGTTAAGAATACAGTCAAAATTACAGGAATAATGACCCACTATATTTGCAGTAATGTTCGTAACAAGTAATCCCCCAGACGTGTACTTTTCACGTCGCTATATCTTGAATTCGATTAATCCGTTCTTTAATGAATCTTAAATGGATTATTGCCCCTTTGTCGCCCTCAAAAAGCATCAAAATTAACCAAAGTACAACAACGAGACATTTTTTGCCATTTGTAGCATTGTAGCACTTGGAGGGTTTTACATTCTTCCAAATGGCGACAAAGCGACATAGAGACAATTTTCGAGGTCAAAGTATGTCGCGTTTAACGCATTGCCGCTTGTTGCTTGTTTCCTGATGGAGTCAACAATGTCCCTTTTACGATTCCATAGTTCTTTGACCATATAGCGTAATCATTTATGGAAGGCCGAAGAAAATGACCTTCCGATAATAATATACACGCAAAGGTTAATAGAAATTGAGAAGCGTGACATTCGTGTTAGTTGATTCTAACCACTCTAACAATTTAAAAAAGGGTATTGTGTCTTGCTGGGTAGACATACCCGATTCTGATCGGATAAAATTGATAAAGCTTTAATGACCCGTTGTTTCCGTTAATGGCCATGAATTATCATTACAGCGTTTTAATGTTTCAGAAACCGATACTTTAATGCGTTTGTGCTGTGGCTCCAATCGTGGGTTCAAAATTCATGTCGTCGACAACGCTGGCAAGGTATGCGTTTTAAGGAGACTCACTGCTGTTTAAAGTAAGAAAACTGAATGAGTGTAGTTTCGTGCCGCCTTTAAAACATTTCCGCAATATCCCGCCAGGGCATACTGGGAATGGGCGTTCCATATGTCGAGGATCGAACTCGGGTCTCCGGCGTGCGGAGTTAATGCTTTAACCACTAGGCTACCCTATCACTTATAAGTATGAACAGATATTTAGTTAGCAGTTGATACTGATGCACATAGAAACCTTGAATACAATGCTTAGTTGTCCTTTCTGTTTACATTTAACGTTCATTGTTTATGTTTCATTCCAGGAGGTATTGCGCATACGCCGCGATTTCAAGTGCTGTGGCGGATGTTGCTGGTGCGCAGATGCCGACTGCGCAGCTCATGAAGTGATTGTAGAAACATCAGAAGGGGAACCCCTTGGCTACGTCAGACAGTTGTAAGTACATATGTGTCCATATCAAGGTTACATCAGGCAGTTTAAGTTCATATCATGGCCGGCTACGTCATGTAGCAGTATGTCCATATTTAGGGTACGTCTAACAATTTAAGTGAATATTTTTAACATCAAGTAGTCGTATGTCCATGTCAAGGTTACATCAGGCAGTTTAAGTCCATGTCAAGGTTACGTCATGCAGTAATATGTCCATGTCAAGTTTACGTCATGCAGTATTATGTCCCTGTCAAGGTTGCATCATGCAGTAATATGTCCATGTCAAGTTTACGTCATGCAGTAATATGTCCATGTCAAGGTTACGTCATGCAGTAATATGTCCATATCTTGGTTTCGTCAGGTAGTTATATGTCCATATATCGTTTAATTGATGCAGTAGTGAGTCTTGTAATGTGATTTTAAGCACAGTTTCATACATTTCCCTTTTTTACCTATATTACACACATTCAGGCTCACTTGAGCTTCGTCTTGATGCAATAAATGACTTACTATCCCGTACGACTTCTTGAAATCGATAATTGAAACTTCGAGGCGAACAGCTTCCAAACAGGAAACACTTGCCATATATGGAAAGTAAACACTTGCTCCTTACACCGAAAACTATCGCACGCGGTGTTGTCGGTGTTTGTCGAACTGGTTTCGATCAGAAATTGCGCGCGTGTTTTTTTGTCCAGGACTGAGTTCTGGGATATTCGTTCTAGGATATTCGTAAAGAGGGACATAACTCTAAGGGGTTCGATGGAAATAATGTTCGTCCGGTAGAGGGCACAGGAGTGGATTAATTCAACGTTGCATTATCAGCAATTCACTCGAACTTTTTAAATTACTGTGATTGTAGTCTAATTTGAGAGATATGCATTATTTATCTGTAGAGAACTGTGGTGTGAAATAGTATCTTTGAGTCAATCATGAATATGTCCACTTCTCGGCACGTCAGACAATTCCGTTTAAATGAAATTCATGCCTCATTTGTGCACTGCAAAGTCGCTCTCATCGCTTTATGACATAAACAACTCTAAAAAGACGTCACCCACTCACTCACGCACGCACGCACGCAAGCACGCACGCAAGCACGCAAGCACGCAAGCACTCACTGGTTTAGGCTGACTGTTGTTACCATGTCTTGGTTTAGTGTGGTTGGACACTTACCTGACCTTACGTTCACAAATCATAAAGAATTTGTACATACCTTGGTAAGTGTTTATTGTCACAGACATAACTGTCTGTTTCAACCGATATGGAATCACAGTGATTTTTCACAATGCAGTGGAAGTGAAACTACCTTTAGGCCATCTGAAACATCTGTGATATTACCCTTCGATCGCCATCAATATATCAAAGATATATCCAAGTGATTTTGTCAGATCGGTTTAGTAGGTCCTGTGCCATTGTAATTATTGATTGAGCATGGTTTTACGCCGCTCTTTGCAATTTTGCAATATTATGGCGGGGGATAGCAGAAATGGGTTCCGAACATTCAACAAAACCTATCCGCGTGATGAGCGAACGCCTTAGCTACTAACCTACCCCACCGCCCGTTCGGTATGCCTTTATTGCCTTTCGGCGTAGTCAAGGTTAAACCACTGTTTTGAAACACATATTCTATCTCGGTTGTATTTAATCAGTATATGATCCCTGAAGAAGTGGTCGTCAGCAACCCGTGCTTGTCATGAGAGACGACTGACCGGATCGGGTGGACAGGCTCGCTGATTTTGTTTGATCGATGCATGCTGTCAATTAGTCTGTCTCTAGTTGTCCCTAAACCACATTATTTTTCCCTGTTGCCAAGCTTCTGCAATGCTGAAGCAGGTCTGAATTTCCTCAGGTTCTGAATCTCTGGTCTCCCTCTGGTTTTTCGGGCATCGATGCGTCACTTTTATCAGTGCGCGTACCAATACTTTATTGCCTTTTTAAAAAAATGATTTTAACTTTGCCGCGTCACGATCATCCATTTGTCCACTATAAGAATGAATGTCTGTTAGAACGAGTGTGACTGAATCTACAAGGCATTCGCACGTGCTAAACGTTCCAAGCTGTATTTCTGTGAGAAAAAACAATAAGAATGTACTAGTATTCCTCCCTCGTCACTTTTCTTCTATCAAAAAATTAAAAGAAATGTCCTACCGTCGTCGTCACTTTTGAAGAAAATGTGCCCGAGAAATATTTATTTTTTTCATACAGCTTATTCAGTTTATGATTTTTTGCTAGGCCGTCCAAGTGGAAGGGACACTATGGTATCCTCGACAGCAGCCGAAACCAGATTATGGAGATTTGGGGGCCGTGTTGTGGTTGCCAGGGGCTGTGTTGCAGAGCTGATGTCGACTTTCCGGTATGTCCAAATTAAACGAAAGCGGTTATTTCTATGCATATCTGATGTATCTCATGTATGTGTGTGATGAACGAAAGGCGTTGATAGTAATACCGCGTATGTCGAGTCTCGAGTCTGTCAGTGTCTGATAATAACAATGACAGTAGTGCAGTCGATGTCGAGTTGCCGGCCTGTTAGTGTCTGATAATGATAATAATACTAGTACCGCCGATGTCGAGTTTCCAGTATGTCAGTGTCTGATAATGATAGTAGTATGGCCGATGTCGAGTTTCCAGTCTGCCAGTGTCTGATAATGATAACGATAGTAGTATGGCCGATGTCGAGTTTCCAGCCTGCCAGTGTCTGATAATGATAACGATAGAAGTATGGCCGATGTCCAGTTTCAAGTCTGTCAGTGCCTGATAATGATAATGATACAAATACCGCCGATGTCCAGTTTCCAGGCTATCAGAGTGTGATGATGACAACGATAGTAGTACCACCGATGTCTGGTTGCCGGCCTGTAGGTGTCTGATAATTATGGTAGTGCCGTCGATGTCGATGTCAGTGTCTGATAATGATAATGATAATTATACTACTACCACCGATGTCGATTTTCCAGCCTGTCAGTGGCTGATAATGATAACGATAGTAGTATGGCCGATATCCAGTTTCCAGCCTGTCAGTGGCTGATAACGATACTGATAGTAATACCACCGATGTCGAATTTCAAGTATATCAGTCATAGACTAATGATGGTACTACAACCGCTGATGATGAGTTGCCGACCTGTCAGTGTCTGATAATGATGCTAATACCGCCGATGTCGAGTTTTCAGTATGCCATTGTCTGATGCTGATAACGATGGTGATATTGGTGAAGTCGAGTGGCTGAAATTTGATCCATGCCACCGATGTTGAGATTCCTTATGACTGTGACTGCCCATGGTTTGGAGAATCGGTGGGGTGGCCTAGTGATCAAAGTTTTCGCTCATCACACTGAAAACCCGAGTTCAATTCTCCACCTGGGTACAATGTGGGAAACCTATTCAGATGTCCTCGATGTCGTCGTGATATTGCTGAAATATTGCTAAAAGCGGCGAAAAACCATACTCACTCACTCCAACTAGCAAACACCATGCAAGTTATAACCTCTTATTCCAACTTTCGAACTTTTCGAAATACATATTTGCAACTGTGCGCTCACAGTGAGAATGAATGAATAGCGGCGTAACATCATACTCACACCTTGAAGACGGCGTTCTTATGACTGATGATACCCACAACCAAGAAATTACCCGTGAAGATTCGAGACAGAATTAGATCCTCAGCAAGCCGTGCTTGCCATGAAAGGCGACCATGCTTGTCGTAACAGACGGCTCACGAGATCGGGTGGTTAGGCTTTCTGACTTGCTCAGATCGATGCTCATGCTGTTGATCACTGGATTGTGTAGTCCAGACTCGATTACGTACAGACCGTCGCCATATAGCTGGAATATTGGTAAGTGTGGAGTAACACTAAACTCACTCACTTACTCACAACCTAGTAACAATTGAGCGATATCACCTTTATGCCGTAAACATTCTGGAGTGGATCAACACCATGTCATCACCTGACATATTTCCACACTCCGGTGAAAGCGTTAGGTCTTCAAGTTTTTTAACTTTCTCGCGCCCACAATATTGAAGTCGATGAGGCAATGCTTCCTCTGAGCCTCCCAAAAAAACACTCATGCGTTGTAAAATTGCTGAGTATATTTATACAACTTGTTCTATTTCAAGGTTCGATCCATGCAGGATGGCAACATTGTGTCCAAGATCAGCAAGCAATGGGGAGGTGTTGCAAGGGAAATTTTCACCGATGCGGAGAAATTTTCTGTCACCTGTGAGTAAATATCCTCTTTAAAATATGCCTTTTCTTTTATTTTTTTATGACAGTTTTTCATGACTTCAAAACCGTAGGATCTAAAAATAGAATGAGAAGCTGACTCTCAGCCTTTGGACGTGAAGAGTGAGTGAGTGAGGTTAGTTTTACGCCATACGCAGCAATATTCCAGCTGTAAGACGGCGATGTGTAAATAATCGAGTATGGACCCACCCAGTGTTCAATATCATGAGCATGGTTCTATGCAGTTATGTGTGACCTGGTCGTAGTACCCGATTACAATGAGCATGGGTTACTGATAACCGTGTTAACCCGTATCTTTACGGTCCAGAAGTTAGATCCTGGTCAGGTGCAGGACAGTCTTCTTGTAGCATTGGTACGGTACTTGGACAATCCGAACGCATTTGTTAGATAAATTTCTCCCAAATACACCCATTGGTGAAACAATCGCTTCCTGTCCATGGTTTTCAGTATATATATAATGGATTTACGTGGCTTCTGGTATGCTCAAACTGTTCAGCGGCGCATCACATTGTAGGTCTATCCCTAAGAACCCATGCCGCCTCTGAGTGTTAGAAGGCTATAGTGACATGACATCCCTCCGGGTACCCGTTTTCTGCTGGGCGGACAGAGGCAATTCGGAACAAACTCACTTGCATATGGCGAGATTACATGTATGACATGTGCTTCGTAAACCATGTTTGTTGTCAAGGGCGACTTAGAGATGGGTGATCATCGTGTCTTATAGTTTTATACCCACAATGTCACTGACTGGATTATGTGTTTGTATTGATTCTGTACACACCGCTGATATTTGCTGATGCACATGTATGTATTGTTAAACAGAAAGTAGCAGCCACAAACAAACCTGAAAATGTTAAATCTCGCGTAATACGCAAAGTATGGAATAATATTGAATATTTCAGTTCCCCAAGACCTGGACGTGAAAGTCAAGGCTACGCTGATGGGCGCTGTCTTCCTCATCGTAAGTATTGGAACACGTCTTCTTAAGCTCCTAGGTGAACGATCATGTTTTTCACCGCTTTTAGCGATGTTCCCGTACTACAATGGAGTACTACACCACAAATGGGCTTCATATTTGGAAACGAACCCGGTGTCTCACCACTTCCATTAATTTTCGAACTTCAGACCGAGTTTGAGTGTGGTTTTACGCCGCTTTTAGCAATATTCCAGCAATATCACGGTGGGTACAAGAGACAAGGATTTCACACATTGTACCCATGTGGGGAATCGAACTCGGGTCTTCGGCGTGGCTAGCAAACGTTTTGACTGATGAGCTACCCCAACGCCCCCATGGCGAATGAGAATTGACATTCAGTAACCCGCACTTGTTGTGAGAGGCGACTAGCGGGATTGGATGGTTAGGCTCGTTGACCTTGGTGATGCATGTCATTGTGTCTCAGTTGCGGAGATCGAAGCCAGTGTTGTTGATAACTGGTTTGTTTGGTCCAAACTCAAATATTGAGACCGCCGCCATATAGCTGAAATATTGTTGAGTGCCTTAAACAACAAACCGAAACAAGTCGTACTGGTTTCTTCAAAACATTCTCATTGACATCTGATAGTGACCATCCTCGGTGTTCTAGGGTGTTATAACTCATATTATAGCTAAAATGGATATAATTATCATTAAAACGCCCGTTTGTTATCAGAAATGAGCGGACCACTGTCACTTGATAATGCACGCAAATACCTTTATACCATACTAAATACCATGGACACACAGACTCATTTTGAGTCTTGTTCATAAGAAAATGTGTAATTTGCCGGAGACTTGAGAAATATTGTGGAAACATGACATACCCGTAAATGGATTCAAGGTATTGATCACAGTAAGGATCAATAATGACCACCTCTCTTTACAGCATTTCATGTACTACGAAGAAGACGAGTCGCAAAACAGCTAAGTGAGTATAAACAGTATTTATTTATTTATCATTTATGGGTTTTTTTGTCATTTTATTTTAATTTAATTTTATGTGGGTTTTTCCCCTTTTTTAGTCATTTTTATTTTTATTTTTTTTTATTATTTTTTTTTTGTATTTATTCTATTTTTTTTATTTTTTTTTTTTTTTGGGGGGGGGGGGCTTCTGTATTATTTCGGATTTTTATTCTTTGTTTAAGGGTGGAGGCGAGGGAAGGATGTGGGGTGGGTTGGGCTGGTGGTGGTGATGTTGTAATTCCAATGTATAACTTGTTTTGCCATTCATGTCAAATTTGAGTGATTGTTGATGAAATGTGCACCACTACAGTATATTTGACGGGTTACCCTCCCCATTCCATTTATGTAATAGTCTGCTTGACCGGAAATCATACAGTTATTTCAGATGAGTACCTATTGTCAGTCATCTACATGTACAATGGACGTGCCATCGTAATGCCCCCCTCCGTTAAAGATGTCGACTTGTACATATAACATCATGGTATACGTAGTGTCTTAAACAGTGCTTTCCAGTAATGGGTTTATATCTGATACTTTAGGGTACAGGGTACAGCAGTTGATTGTCATGTACCTTATCTTCAGTGAATGCGTTTAGTTTTACGCCGCCTTTAGAAATATTATAATATTGTCATACACTCATATGGGGAATCGAACCTGGGTCTTCAGCGTGACGACCGAACACTCTAACCACCATGCTACCGCACCACCCACATCATCAGAGATCCCGGGCGACATAAGTACAATTAAATGCATGCATGATCTCTTAAGGATTTTTTATTAAGACAAAAATATCATGAAAATTGTCATTGTTTCATATGTCCACCATATTTGTATTTCATATTTTCAGACCGGTGGAATCCATCGACAAGACATCAGCAGTCAAAGAATTTTACAACACGTCTATTGCAACTAAAATTTATAAATACCTGTCGGTAACATGTATCCATATTTATCGTGTGTCTTCGATCACTTCACTCTTCTGCTTCCTTTTGGTCACCACGACAACCATCTAATAATTTTTTAGTGCACAAGACGACAACCCAGTCGGCACGTGTGCATTTTATAATTTTGGGCCAAAGAATCACTCTCAAAGAGTAGTTGTTTATAGGTATACCTTTACTTGAAACCGCAAGAGAAAACTTGAGTTTCTCATTGGAGGATTCAAATGTGGGTGAAAGCAGAGTGACTTATGTGATACTTGTTTATCTTGCCATGTGAAAAATAGAAATATGTGTAAATATTTTAGAATGATATAGACGTGTTAATCTAACCGTATTATTGAATAAAATGGTTTAACATTCAGTCGGCGATAGGGGCTTGAGCAGATCAATTTCTTGAAACAAGCATAAATCTGAGTTTTGATGTATGTTAACGTTTCCTCAAATTTAAGGAAACGCAGGACACCGGTCGATATTTAACGCAAACATAGACAATTTTAGTAGTAGTAGACAGTTTACTTCAGTAGTTTTGGCTTTTTAATTTTAGAAATGCATTTGAATGTTTCATGTTTTAAAAATTGACATTGGATTACAAACTTAGGTTTGTTTCGAGAAATTTGAAGTAGGTTTCTCTCAAGACACATTACTGCATCTGTGTGGCAGAACAGCGTCACCCTGGAAATATATGACGTCACGTTGAAAAATATGACGTTACGCCCGAACGATATGCGTCATTTCATACTCTAGCGAAGAGACGAGCAAGAGCGAGTGGAGAGCAACCTAATTCTGGCTAAATTCCAGATTTAACAATTTCCTCAATGTGTTTGGGCTGATTGACAGTCGCCATATTTTCCACTTTGACCATAGCTAATTGAAAAATAAAGTTTATAAAATTTGAACTGAAATGGCTGCTGCCTGCGTCATCACTTTTACGTATTATTGTCAGATGTATTTTCATATATCTTAAACTCACTATCATAAACATGTTCAGGGCGAACTTACGTGTATACAGTGTTGTTCTTTCCGAGTTTGTCGTTCTCTTTTCGCAATTTTATATCACAGAAACTATTTTTACAAATACGTCATATCTAAACACTGAAAATAAATATAGAATGTATGTGAAACAATAGTTGCCTTTTCTTCTGGAACAGACAGTTGTTGCGTTGGATCCCCCAAGACTCATCTAGCTGGGATACATGATGCAACATGATGCCGAATGATGGAATGGTAAAATTTGTGTGGGGCACATATGGTAATAATACACGGAGCCCCATCTGAAACAGCGACTGATGAAATATTGTAGTTTCTGTGGAATAACAAGTGTTTAAAATCCCTGCATAATCATTCTGTTAAAGCTGTGAACCATCTGAAACAAGTGCAGCGACAAGTGCTGTTACATCTTCACTACACTTAAACTGCTTTTTGTTCTTTAGTTGTACGCCACACTCAACAATATTCCAGCGATATGGCGACAGTCTGAAAATAGTAGTCTGGATAAACCAGTGATCAACCGCATGAGCATCGGTCAGCGCATTTGGGATACGATGGAGGGGGTAAAAAAATCCAATCGCCCGATGCCCGGGTTCTTGGAGCCGTTCTTGGGCTAATAGATAATTTCCACTTACGGTTTCAAAGTGCAAATAAACTTGGGTTTCATTTCATATCTGCTCAAAATTTCAGATTGATAATAAATTAGAGTTGTCTTTCTTTGCTATCGCCTTTCGGTAAATAGTCCAGAAAACATAAACATCAAATACCATATTGATTTATACTTTCAATGTTACATCATCAGTTACTTTCTGAAGTGACATACAAAGAAAGAAAAACAAACAAACAAAAACCTCTACGATGACATGTAGCAGCCAAATAAGAGACCCTGATAACCCAGTCCTCTCAGTCTTTAAATACGACAAGCATTGGCTAAAGATCAGTTGTAATCAAAATAGTTACGGGTTACGGGTTAATATAGAGGGTCGTGGGCGTTTTGTGGTTTGCCGACGGTGTAGGGTATGGCTCACAATATCAATCACTGGTTTATCTGACCCACTGTTTAAAGGCAGAAGGGATATAGTTGCAGACCGATATTTATTCTCAGAAAAAAAATAATCCATTTCAAGATAAAATTCATACGTCTTAAAATATCTTGCTCAATTATTTGTGGAATGCTTTCTTAATCTATTCTCAAGGGTTTGATAAAATAAAATACCATGAATAGTGCTGGTTGCGACCTAAAACACCATGCAGTTACTTACTGGTTGTTACAAATATCGATTGCTTTCGTTACGCTAATTCAAATCTCAGTCGTGACCCCTAACTTTGTTTATATTATTGACTTGACATCGGCAAGATTGAGCACGCAGGCTTGGTACGTAATCACGACGAATTGGGATTCGAACGTAAAAATAGGTTGCTGGGTCTGAGTGAGTATGGTTTTACGCCGCCTTAGCAATCTTCCAGCAATATAACTTCTGTGGTCACCAGAAATGGACTTCATGTGGGGAATCGAACCAGGGTTTTGTTCAAGACGAGTGAATATGTTAACCACTAGGCTACCTCACCGCGCCCGATAGTCTAATAGCATACCCAAGGGACACACCTCGTGCCCGCGACGTGGACATCTGAGTCATTCGTGGCCCCCATTACCTAAATAAACAACACTATTTGTCTATTGAGTTCGTGCTCACAGTACAACTTACCAAGCACTCAACTGACGTTCTTATCGGGGTGTACCTACTTCACGGGGGGAATACTCTAGTGTTGAAATTTCCAAACATTCCCCAAGTTAAAATCCTTAGCGACCATATGTTTTGTTTGCTTTTTAACGCCACGCAAAGGAATATTCCAGCTATGTGGCGACGATTTGTAATCAGACAATCTAGTGATCAACATCATGAGTATCGATCTAGAGCTACCGTATGGATTAGTTAAAGAGGCCTATCATTAAATCCCTCTCTCGTCACGCTGAAGACCCGGGATTCAAAACCCTTATGGGTCAATGTGTGAAACTCATTTCTTGTGCAGCTGACTGGGATATCGCTGGAATATTGCAAAAGCGGCGTAAAAATAAACTCACTCACTATAATATTTTGCAGCTATTGACCACGGCTTGTGGCAGTTATCTTAGCGTATACAGTTTCATCACAAAATGCAAATTTCCTTTTTGTAGGAGCGATCCTTTACATTCATTTTGCTACAGCTTCGGTGTTCCCATGTCTAAATAAGTTTGCTGATCGTCAAGTTGTCAGGACCACTGCCAAAGGGTGATGACGTATAATTGCGTCACTGGACTGACTGGTCCCGGCTTTATTATTGACTTTCGCCGCGATATAGCTGGCGAAATCTGGCGATAAACGGCAAAACAAACAAACGAACTATATCGCGAACAAAGTTGAGATTTTATGGCGCTTTAACCAGTCTTTACCAATGTGGGTTAAACTATGCAGTGTGATTTTTTTTTTAAAATTATTTTTTATTTTATATGTGCACGAAATTTCCTGATCAGTAATACAAAGATCTACTTTCAGTGGACAAAGGGACTGTTATTCTCGTATTGGGTTCATTTAAAAAAAACCAGGCGACAAGTTGATTGATTCCAGAATAAAAACACAGAACCACACATATGCACTTTCACATCAACGACATTATCGCATAATAATAATAAAGGCATTTATTTCGCATGAGTTTACAATACATTTTATCAAAAAAGAAAAAAAAAACATTGTAAGCAAACGAGAAGACAGACGAGAGTATATCTCCCTTACCTATTTATGTCAGTTATCCTCTGACGTGCGTCTCCCACGATCAGCGAGATTCAATCCTGAAATCGATATCAGTTTATAGGTATTTGGACATTAGACTGTGGAGTGTATGGAGAGGCTTATTCGCTTTAACCATACTATCAGAGACAACAAAGCAATAATACAACACTTCATTCATCTGGTTGTACTGACGGCATATCCCCCATCTGACAGATGCGCGCTTACAATCGTTCCCCATCTGACAGATGAGCGCTTACAATCGGTCTCTATAAACACGACGAAAGTTTATTGCTGTCATTCAGTTTATAAATAAATTGATATTTCATCGATATTTTGCGATTGTTTACTCTCTTGTGGGTCCCACTTTTCTGTAGTCAATTCGGGTATTCTTTCTTTGCGTTAATTGTTTTCTTAGTTTGTTTGTTTGTTGTTGTTTTTTTTGTTTGTTTTTTTTGGCTTTGTTTTTTTTTCTTTTTCTTTTTTCTTTTGCTATTTCAGCTGATTTCTCTCTTCGTTTGCTTCCATTATTCTCTCGTCACGGCGATCATATCCCCATTTGTTTGAGTTTGTTTCTGGGGATTTCCAGTGTGTCCCTGCTTTGTTTATTTCTTCATAGCTTCGATCACTGTCTTGAAATTTAAGTTTTTCATTTGAGAGTTTGTCTTTCGAGAAAAAATGAAATGACGATAAAATGATTAGAGCAAATACAAATTTCGCTAAAGAATATATTATGCTGAAACACTCACCTTCCCCTTCTGTGGTGTGGGGTGTCGGGGTTGCCAAATGGCGAATGTGTCCGCTCGCAAAGTTGAATATCCGGGTTTGATTCACCATATTGGTCCAATTTTTCAGCATATTTCTGGCATCCACCGTCGTGATTTTGTTGGAATGGCGTTAAACCACGGTCACTGACGCACTGTCTTTGAAGTCGGAATGCTACATTGCGACAAACGTTTGTTGTATACTCAACATGTCTGACACAGCTCAACGCCATCTTCTAGATGATCTGTTATGATAAATAATAAAATAGAACTCACTTTTCCAATGAAGATAGCTTAGTGGTTAAAGCGTTCATGAGTTCGATTCCCTTCACAGTTATAGCAAGTGCCCCCCTTTCCGACAGACCGACGGGATAAGTTTTTGTCTCATGGTGGCTCCATAGTCTCTCTGCTTTTCACGTAGCTCCCGCCGACTGTACTATGTAGTAGCTTCGATGCTTGGGCCTAAAGACCCCCGATTGCTTCTGGACTGTTGCTAGAAGCGGCGTAAAATCATACCGTCACATAATGGATGTCAGTGAAATAATGTCGACCAAGGAAATTTTAAGAAACTTTAAAATTTACTTACTGAAAAGGTCTCCGATGTATCAGTCACTCATCCATTGATATACAGAAATTATCCCTAATGTAACTGATGGGTGTGCAGGACGCTTTGGTAGTCTGTTGGTTAAGGCGTTCGCTCATCACGCCGTCGAAGACCCGGGTTCTAGTCCCCATATAGGTACAATGTATAAAACCATTTCTGGTGCTCCTGCTGTGATGTACCTGAAACAGTGATGAAAGCGCCGTAAAACTATTCTCACTCACTTGATGAAAGTACACAATACATTTCTTTCTTACACAACACTCGCCTACAACGTGTGCAGTTGGTGAAGATCCGGATAAGAACTGTCTTCAGTAACTTATGTTTGGCGTAGAGGGGATCCGGTGACCAGGACTGCTGACGTCATTGCATGTCATGTCCCAGTTGCACGTATGCTGATGATGTCAATATCTGGATTACCTGGTCCAGAATTGATTGTTTACGAACTGCAGGAATAAAGCTGGAATATTGGTGAGTGTGGCCTTAAACAACTACCAAACAGAATATGTGTATGTATTAACACCTTTTCACGCCCACTAGTATTTAAAGGTTAAAACCGTTCATTTAATTATACTGAACCGCAAAAGAAACGTCAACCTACCAAACATTTTGCCAGATATGTTTCATCTGAATTCGAATTATCTTTTCACTTTTTATTTTTAGCTAGATCTAGTTCGTAGCCCGTGTTTAAGAAAAAAAAACATGCCGTCAAGACGCAGTTATGTAAGTAAAAATGGGACAAGGTATTGTGCGTATTTCATGAAAATGACAATGCACGTGCATTTTCATGGCCCAATGGAGACGAGCACGACGATGCCGAACAGAGAGACATCAGATCCGGTAAGGCCTGCGACATCTGACGTGTCCCTGTCTCCTTACAGTATCGGCGCTGATTGCTCCCTGGAGATTGCCAATGTTTTTCCGTGCAGTTTTTGTGGCCCTTGCGAAACGATATTCCAGTTGATGAAGGACAATCTGCCTATTTTACCTCAACGTTGTCACAACGGGTCTTCCACTGCGAGGACGATCAGCTGTGCTTCCAGTGGCTTGGACTCGTTGCTGCAAGCGGTATATTGTTCGAACATGAACAAAAAAAATGATTTGCCACATGTATTACATTCAGTCTTCCTAAAGCTTGGTCCCTCTGTTCCCTTGATAATCGTGGCATGTCACTACTGTCGAACAGTGAATGAATCTGTGCATGTTTAATGGCAGTTCTGATACAGATGACACCTCGGGATGCGCTTGCGTTGTCATTTTCATAAAACAAAAACTGAAATTTTCACAAAGTCCCGTTCCATCGATCATTACTTTAGAAACTGCGTCCTGACGGCATCGGAATGTTTTGTTGTTTTTGTTTGTTTGTTTTTGTTGTTTTAGGGGGTTTTTTTTGTTTGTTTGTTTTGTTTTGTTGTTTTTGTTTGGTTTTGTTTTTGGGGTTTTTTTTGTTTTGTTTTTTTTTTTTTTGGTTTTTTTGTTTGTTTTGTTTTGTTGTTTTTGTTTGGTTTTTGTTGTTGTTGTTTGTTTTTTATTTAATAAGAATGTTTATATAGCGCAGACTTTATTTATATAGCTGACTCCACCACATAAAGGCAATGCTCAAAGCGCTGACAAGGCAAGTCACAGTTAATAGGCACAAGAGTGTCCACGGATTTAGGAAACATATTTTTGAAACAGGTATGTCTGGAGTCTCTTTTTGAAGAGTGGCAGAGTTGGCACTAGTTTTAGATGAAGGGGCAGAGTGTTCCAAAGGGTAGCAGCTGCATATTGAAAGGACTTGGCACCAAATGATTTGAGTTTATAAGAAGGTACACACAGGAGAAACTGATCATTGGGGCGCAGAGTTCTGGAAGGAGTGTACAGTGTCGGCAGGTCTTGAAGGTAGAGAGGTCCCATGTTGTGAATTGCCTGGTAAGTGAGAATCAGTGTTTTGAATTTGATGCGCTCACGAATATGAAGCCAGTGGAGATATCGTAGAATGGGTGATATGTGACGAGATGGCTCGCTTCTTGTTATAATACGGGCAGCAATGTTCTGAATCTTTTGTAACTTATTGATCAATTCATTTGAAACTCCAAACCATAAACTGTTACAGTAATCTAGGCGAGAGAGGACTAAAGTTCTCATGAGACATACTGTAGCATCTTGTGTCAACAGATGGCGAATGGATCCAATGTTTTTCAAATGAAAGTAGCAGCATTTGCATAACTGTGAAACTTGAGTTTCCATGGAAAGATTGCAGTCAACATGAACACCTAAGTTCTTTAGTGAAGATGCAATAGCCACTGTAGATTGACCAATGTGAAGCTGCTTAGTGCCACATTTCTTTAGTCTTGAAGGTTGTCCTACGAACAGTGCTTCTATCTTGTCATCATTCAACATCAACATGTTCGATGACATCCAGTGTTGAATTGTTGAGATGCAGCTCTCGATCTTGGGAATACCTGTTTTTTTCTTCGTTAATATTAAACTGGTCTGCTAGCTGTGAATCATCAGCATAAAAGTGATGGGCAACCTGCTGTTGGGAAACGATACGTCCAAGTGGTCTCATATACATTGTAAATAATACTGGTCCTAAGACCGAGCCTTGTGGCACACCGCAGGTCAGAGACATAATCGTCGGATCGCACATTGCCAATCTGGACCGCTTGAACTCTGTCAGACAGGTAAGATTTGAATCATGACAGTGCTGTGCTGCTCACGCCATACTTCCGGTGTAAGCGATCCAGTAGTCCTTGATGGTCAACCGTATCAAATGCACCAGAGAGGTCCAAACTCACCATCATAGCCACTGAACCAGAGTCAACAGTCATCTTAATCTGGTATATTAAATACAGAATCTGAAACCAAATTTTCTTAAACATTGGCCACGAACCAGGTCTAGCCAAAATATATGAATAATTTAAATTACGATCACACACATCTGGCAAACATTTTGGTAGGCAGAAGTTTCTTTGCGGTTCAGTATATATTAACACCTTTTCACACCCACTAGAGTGTACAGGTTAAAGCCGTTTTTCATGTACAAATGTCTATATTTTCTGTATTGGTGAGGGCAACTTTAAACAACAAACAAACCCATCGTGTACCTGTATTAATTAATACATTTACACACACCAGAGTATAAGGGTTAAAGCCGTTTTCCATGTACAAATGTATATATTGTCTGTATTGGTAAGTGCAGCTTTAAACAACAAACAAACCCATCGTGTACGTGTATTAATTAATACCTTTACACACACCAGAGTATAAAGGTTAAAGCCGTTTTTCGTGTATATTTTCTGTCTGTGAAATGGGTGTCTGTATAATGTGAGATGACCTTTCATGTATGTGGCACACAGCTTGAATAGCATGGCGTCAACGTCAGTGTCAGCAGAAGAGAATAATTGATGGTTAGGGCTCAGGATTTGGTCAAATCATCACGGAGGCTTACGGTCAACTAATCAAGCCTAATCAAGAACAACCCACCCTTGGCCACTGGCTTCGTCATCTCTTATTACAACAAGCCTTGTATCAACATACTGTACATCAACCCCCTCTATTGTATAAACTCACGTCCCTGTCATGTATATATTTCCCCAAATGCAAATGTTTAGCATCTTTTGCTTGATAACAGTGTTAGAATCTATACCGAAACGTCGCATGCGCTGCAAGAAAGAAGTTGCCTATCCATGAAGGTCTCCATCCTCAACACGGATGAGTGAAGAGAAAAGGTCTACGTCCTGGGCGGTTCAACACCTTAGCAATTAACTTTGTATTACAGAGACAATAACGGGTCGGGTTTGTCCCACCTGTCCGGTTTGATATGCCGACAGATAATCCCGTACGGGGGATTACCGTTTTGTCTTTGATGTACCGACTATATATAGCCTGTATTGGAAAGTCGAATACTGGACAAGGGGAGCAATATAAAGTGATATAATTTTAAGGGTTAAAAGGATAAGAAGCTACATTTTAACATTTTGATTCTGCATTTCATTAACGATGCTACATAACTTGACATTTTGACATTCGTAACAATATATATCTACAAACGTTTTTAAATTAACATTTTTTTTACAACATGGTAAACCGTATGGTTCCTGACTATCTTTGTGATCCTGCTCCAGGGAATGTCGCTGATACTACAATGCAATTACAGGTATAGTCGTTTCACCTCAGATAATGTTTCTTGTTCCTGCTCACAAGGCCCAGAGGATTCCACTATTTTTTTTTCATGTGTCCTAATATGACAGCATTTGATACGAATCATGTTTCTATCTAAAATGTTCTCACTGTTTGATGTGCTAACTCGATGGAGTCGGTCTTGAAGATGAACATCTAGTCTCTAGCATCTAGTAAACGAAACATGATTTAAAATACATATTAAATATTTGACTTCATTCGGATACAGGCTTCCATCGGCACACAAATGTTTCCTACGTCTAAATCCAATTAATACCACCCCATAACTTCACTTTTCATAGTATTTAAAGCATGCATGATATGATCTCTTCCCCACACTCGAAACATCATCTCGACCACAATAGTTCGGTCCGGCTTGGCCCGAGCTCTCAAAACCAGCTTAAACCTAGAACATACATCTTCAATTGTAATTAAATCCATAGATATCTACCTAAATACTACTTCATGATGTTATCAAGTGCAACATGTAAAGAAAACTGGTCCCTTAAAGTGAAGCCCTTTTCTCACTTCATTCTCAACATAGCCTCAATCAAAAGTGTTAAGTCTCTGTTCGGCCCGACTTGGCCAGGGCTTTCAAAAACAACTTAAACCTAACCT